>NC_133620.1:29146365-29451438 GCF_048593235.1 Sminthopsis crassicaudata
TCAGGGCCCCCCAAAGGTTAAAGGGGACACAATTTCCATCACTCCCACCCCCAGCTCATGGTCAGCCACAGCCAAACTCAGCCTCCCACCAGCCCCTCCAGGCTCGCTTCTCTCTGTGGCTAGTGGCCAAAGGCACCAAGGATCTCCTCATCGCCAAACTCTAGTGGCCTTCAGTGCCCTTGTTCTCGAGCTTTGGGCAGCATTGGGCACCCTCCTCCCAGACACAGTCCTCCTTTGGGTCTTTGTGACACCGTTCTCAGTCTCTGTCCTCTGTGTGGGGGGGTCTGTGACATGTCTCTGTCTCTTCTCAATGTCTTTGCCTCTCTCTCCCTTTCTCCCCCTCCCCCTCTTTCTCTTTCCCTCTCCCTCCCACATTCCCTCCTTCTTCCCCCCCCCCTTTTTTGGGAAGAGCTCTCCTCCCAAAGAAGCCAAGCCAACTGCTAGTGGATCCACTCCTACTCACTTCCCATAGCGGAGGAAGCTGTGAAAAGGAGCCGGTAACTGGGTCCACACCCAGAAGCCACTGGGGCACACTAAGCCTGTTTCTGAATTCCCCCCTCCATGTTTCCCACCCCCTGTTCTCAGCGTCTCTACAATACCCTTGTGTTAGCAGCTTAGGGGGCTCTTATTTACAGAAAATCTCTGCTGTAAATTGAGACACTAAACAGCTTTAAGATTTACATGTCTAAGCAAGGAGCTAAGCTGATAAACCCCAAGGGTACCTGCCCACAGGGTGGGGGGGGAGGCCTTCAGCTCAGACCCTTGGGGGAAGAGAAGGGGGGGTTGCTCCACTTGCCTCACACTGCCTGGTTCGGCCACCTTCTGCCCTCCGTGCCCTCGCCCTCTCTGACTCTGAGTCCCATCACCCCCCTCTGTCACTTCGGAGGTCGGGGCACCCCTCCCTGGGGGCCACAAGGAGGTGGCTGGGAAAATCTGCCTGAGCAGGAGCCTGATTTCCTTGGTGATGGCCCCTGGTTCATGGATGAAGAAACAGCCTCTAGTGGAGCCTCGTGCTTGGTCACAGGGGGACAAATGCTTGCAGACTTCCTGGGCTGTGTCCTGAGCCTGTGGTGGGAGATCCTCGGGAATGGCTCCCAGAGCCGGCCTGGCAGAATTCCCCATTCTCCGCCACACTCTGGAAACGGGTGTTTTCCTGCTTCCGAGGTTTGGCCCGAGCCTCTCTCTTGCGGGCACCTGGGCAGTGTCCAGCAGAGATCCTGGTGTGCTGCCTGGGTCGTGCTCCCTGAGACTTGAGGAACCCAGAGAATGCCCTTTTCTCGGAGCAGTTGACCCCGAGCTAGCCGAAGGTCTCCAGGAGGCTCAGGGCTGTTTCTGGCTTCCTAGCTGGCACATTGATGTTGCCATTCAGTGATTTCAATGCGATCCCACTCTTTGGGTTTCCTCAGGAATGGTTTGCCATTTCCTTCTCTGGCCCATTTTATAGATGAAGAAACTGAGGCAAATGGGATTAGGGGATTTCTTCGGCATCACACAATAAACTCTGAGGCTGAAATTGAATTCAGGAAGATGGGGCTCCTCGCCTCCAGGCTCAAACTCTCTGCAGCATGGCACTACCCAGCTGCCCATACTACCTGGCATAGGTGCTTAATTGATGTTAGGATACATGAGTGACTGGGACCAAATCAGAATAATGGAAGTCATGTTTCTATGGAGCATCTGTGCCCACAAACACTCTCAGGGTCATGATGAAGGGCTGGCCCCCAGGGTGATGTCAGTCAAGTGAGAGGAAAACCCGAGTGTAGAGCAAGACCACCTGGCTTGAAGTTCCAGCTTTGTTGCTGTATTTATGACATTTTATTCATGATGTTTTTTTATACTTTAATGTTCCACTGTTGATCTTTTTTTCAGTTTACAAGTTTAAACCCCACTAACTACATTCAATATATTTATTTTTATTGAGCAAGTCCCCAATCCCCTCCCCCCTCCCAGTTTTCTCACCTGCCAAATAAATGGGTTGTACTCGAGGGCCTTAAAGGGCTTTCCAATTCTAAGATTTGTACACTGGCAAAAATATAGCTAAAATCCTGCCCGTAGAGCTGGAAGGTGACCTTAGAGGGAGAAAGGAGAGGAACAAGCATTTATTAAGCACCCACTATGTGCCAGACAACTATTATGTCATCTTACATGTGGTGAAATCCAGCCACTTTCTGGTATAAATCTATCTGGCCGAGTCAAAGCCTTCCTTTTCTGGGCCTTCCTGAGGCCGTGGTTGCCAGCTGGGGCGAGGCAATGGCCGAGGGTGCAGGGCAGGGAGCTTTGCTATCCGAGGCTCCTGGGTCCGGCCGCCCAAACTCTCGCCGTCAGGGCTGGCCTCGGCCCCCTCCCCCCCCTCCCTCGGAGGAGTGGCTGCCTCAGCCGTGGCTGCTTTTCTTCATGCCGCATTCAGGAGCCGGGAGCACCAGAACAGACTCCGTACCTGTTGGGCTGGACCCGCGGGGAGACAGTCGGGCAGGCTAGGACCCTTGCCCTCAGGGAGGATCCTGTGCAGTGAGGGACGGGGACCGAGGGATGGAGCACCGCCTCTGTAAACTCCTCAGAGCCGAGTGCAAGGGTGGCTGGGCTGGAAGGCCGAGGCCGACAGATGGGAGAAGCTGACATGGGAAAATGGGCAATTGGGGGGGGGCAGCCTGAGCTTTAGTGGAAGCTGGAACGTCCCAGGTTCTGTTCCGAGGACACAGAGTAGTGTGAGTTGGAGCAGAAATAGCCAGAGCTTCAAAATAGTGGCACACCGTGGGGTGGAGGCTCTTCAGGTCCGGCTGAGAAGTGGAAACTTTATTGGGTAAGCAATAAAAGGTCAGTGAAAGGCTGGACAGAAAGGAGGTTCAATAACGGTTAATGTGGAAAAGTCCTGAAGGTTTCAGTGGACCACAAGCTTGCTATGAGTAAATGGGGTGATGTGGCAGCCACAAACACCACGGGATCTTGGGGTACATGAGGAGGGGCCCAGTTTGTAGGACCTGGGAGAGGAGAGCCCCCCATTCTTAGGCAGTGTCAGAAAGGATAGAGCACTGGGTCTGGAGCCAAGACCCAGATTGGAATTTCACTTTGGACTGTGTGACCTTAGAAAAGTCATTTAACTTCAGTTTCTCTTTGTTCATCTGTCAAAATCCGCAAGATGAGATCAATTAGAGCCACTACCTCGATCAAGTGAGATATGTAAAGCACTTAACCCAGCACTTGGGATACAGTAGGTGTTTAATAAATTCTCGTTTCCCTTCTCCCTCCCTCTGTCCTCAATGCTGGTCAGACCTTCTCCGGAGGATGGTTTTGGGTCCCAGAGTTTAGGAGAGATAGAAACACGGCGTGTCACATCCAGAGGAAGGCAACCAGGACAGAGGGGGGCTGGCACCCCCCAAGGGCCGGGTGAAGTGACTGGGGACCCTGAATCTGAAGGGGAGTCAGTGGGGGTGGGGGAGCGTCTGCTGGGAAATACCACGAAGGGCATTGCTCGGGGCAGGGCAATCAGTGGGTGCCCTTACTGGAGCCGGGCTCCTTGGGATAACAGATGGGGGGGAGAGTCGGGTAAACAACTTCTCAGGGAAGGGGCTACGGGAGAGCTGACCCGGGCGGGGAAGGTTTGGGGAGCCTGCGGGGGAGGGGAGGGAGGGGCCCCAGGTGGAGGGCTGCCCACCCACTGAGATCAAAGGGAGGCACTGAGCCAGAGCCCGGGGGAGGATCAGGAGCAAGGCCGAACTCCCACCGAGATCCCGGAGAAGCCCAGGGAGGGGGCCAGCTTGGGAGGTGGGAAGCTGCTGTGCAGAGAGTGCTAGTAAAAGTTTAACAACTGGCTCATCGAAAAAAAAAAAAATCGTCATTTCTTTACGGTTTACTCTGACAGACACCCTTTTAAAATTTAATCTGCATCAAACATTTCTGCATCTCTTAGTTTGGACAAAAGTCCCGATTTGCAGCATTTGGGGATTTCCCAAGTGTAATCGATCACACTGAACATTTTACAATGGGCTTCGGTTCTGACTGGCTCGTGCATACCCCTGGTGCCGGCTCATTGCGCACACCTCTGCACGCTGGGAGTGAGGTGGGCATAGAAAAGGGCCCGTTTGTCTTTTGGGCTCCTAACCAGGATTAAGCACGTCGTTCCAACTGAAGGAGTAGTTATATTTGTCTTGTTCACAAGCACTAATTAAACGCCTACTGTGTGCCAAACACTGGGTTACAAAGAAAGGCGCCAGGAGCCTGTAATGGGGAGCTGCAGGGAGGAGGGGCACAATGTGCAGACAGAGTGAGGGTCCTGTCTTGGGATTCTCCTGAGATGGCTGAATCAGGTGAGACTCATGGGGGGGGGGGGAATTCCTTTCTTGGGTGTCTACAATAAAATGAACTACCTGACCTTGACCTTGACCTCCCTAAGTGCCTTGGGGATGGGTAGTGACCCCCACTTTCTTTGCACCCCAGAACCTCTTCAGTCCTCAGCCAAAGTCAGCCCCTGGCCCAGGCAGGCTCCTCCCTGAGGAATGATCCTGGGGGGAGGGGCCGGAAGGAGAGCGGAAGGGAGAGACGTGGGGATGGCCCAGAAGCAAAAGAAGGGGAGTGGGGGATGTGGGGATGTGGGAGGAGGGGCAACAAGGGCCCAGGAAACTCAGTGTGGGAGAATCCAGGCCCAGGCTGCCCCAACCCCTCGGAAATCTGACTTCCCATCGACCCCAGCCCCACCCCCCTCCGCCTGTCCCGGCCCTCCCAAGCAGTCAGGCTCTCACTCTGCCCCCCACCCCCCACAGGACTGCCTCTTCTCCTTCGGCCGCGTCCCTTCCATCCGTCTCGGAGCCCTTCGTCTACGTCGGCCCCTCCCCCTCGTCTGTCTTCAATCCTCCGGTCTACGCTGCACGCCCCCGTCTACACCGCGTGCACCAGGCCCAGTCCCCGCCAGCCGTCCTCAGCTCCCCTCTCCACCGGACACCCCCATCTAAACTAGTCCCCCGCGCTTCCATCTCCTCTCGATCCCGGAACCTCCGCATTTTCCGTCTGTTCCGGAGCCCCGGACACTTCAGACCCCTCCCCCCCATCTATTCCTCCTTTGCACCCGCGGCTTGACTCCTAACAAGACCCAAGGGCTCCGGAGGAAGGAACCAGCCACCGGCGCCCGCCGGCTCTGAGGCATGCGCATTCAGTCTCAGTCGCGGGCTCAGGGGAAACACCGGCTCTTGGCCTCCGAGGGGCGGGACCTCGGTGCCTCATTTGCATACCCATGATGCCTTGCTAGGGGAACCTTCGCTTTCTGTCGGGCTCGCTGAGCTGGTCCTCCAGAGTATTTTCCGGGGCTCCTGCGGCACACCTGAGCTCGGAGCACGAACGGCATCTCTTCGGATGTGGGAGGGCGGCGGGGCCGGCGGGGCGAGGACCGCCGTGACTGTACCCGGGTCCGGGGCTCCTCTGGGAGGAGAGCCCAAAACAACCCTGCATACTCTGGTTTCTCTTCAGATCGCATAAATCTTTCGCCTTTTACTAAAGATTTCCGTGGAGAGGAACAGTTATGAGTTTGGAACCAATTTTTTGAGGTCTTGCTCCGGCAAGGCTGTCTTTTGCCGTTAAAAAACATAGAACTTATTACCTAGACACGCTTCGCGAGATAGGGATGAGTTGTCCCAAAAATCTTTGCGCGTTTTCTCGCGATTTCTTAACTAGCATTGAACTCGCGTTCAACGCCGAAGTCTTTAAACTGCCCCCGACCTTTATGTGCAGTTTACACTCTAACGCCACATATTCATGGAAATGGTAGACAGAGAGAAGGTACTATTGACTGGACGAGAAAAAAGTGAAAAATTATCAATGCCCAGGATCTCAAGGTTTTAACTGAGTCCAGTTTCTTCTTGCCCAAAATTAATTTACATATTGGTTTACCCAGTAATCTCTGCGTCTTTCCCAACGAGAAAGTTTCCAGTGTTGATTAGTTGTACAACCAATGAGTATCTGTTCCCTCAGTTGCACAACCAATACTCATATCTAGTCCCCCCTGTAGAAGGCGTTACCCGCAGTTTTTCTGAGGTCGATACTGCAGAGCCGCACCAGCGACCGAGAAGTCACCGTGAGCTTACCCGGAGTGAGAGCTACTGGGTCGGAGAGAGCAACAAGCAGTTAGCATACTCTGGTTTCTCTTCAGATCGAATAAATCTTTCGCCTTTTACTAAAGATTTCCGTGGAGAGGAACAATCAAGAGTTTCTACCTAATTTTTCGAGGCCTTGTTGTTACAAGGCTACATCTTTTCTGTTTAAAAGTAGATATTCTTACTTGGTTGTATTGCAAGCTTTTCTTCCCGTGGAGTATAAGTGCTTAGAAGCGGAAAAAGAAACTCCTTGCAAAGAAGGACTGTCCGAATCTTCTTAAAAGTAGTAATCTCTCTCAAACCCTTTTCTGCCTGTGCGTCTCAGTCACGGTCTGCAAGTGCCTCCATTTTCTATTTTCTAAAAGGAGGTCGGGTGATTAAATAGAGACCAGAGTTCATAATCAGCAGGATCTGAATTCCAATTCCGACTCATTCTTAACTTAGCGACTGTGTGTTTCTCTTGACTAGTCACTTAAGTAAACTTTTGGCCAGTTTCTTCATGTGTAAAATGATGCTATCCCTGCCAATGACCTTCACAGGGAAGATCAAATGCGGCTCTTGGTGAGCCTTAAAATACTATACAGTAACCACAGAAACTACTGTTATTAGAGAGCCTCAGTAATAATAATACTAACAATAATGGCTAACTTACTACGCAACAGGTGCTGGGCTAAACGCTTTACAATTATCTCACTTGATACTCAAAGACAAACCTCGGAGCTGTAGAAGCAATCCATAATAATAGATGCTGTTATTGTCCCGGCTTTATAGATGGGGAAACTGAGGCAGACAAATTAAGTGACTTGTCCACTGTCCCAAAACTTATTAATAATGGGCCGATCTGAGGCTGGATTTAAATTCAGTAATCAATAAACTAAATAATATAATTATTATATTATATAAATTATATTATATATATAAATATTATATAATATTTATTAAAATTATATATAATATTATATAAAATTATATATATATATTATATTATATAAACTAAATAATATAAATAATAAATAAATAATATAATATCAAAAGTAATCAAATAAATAAATCAATAAAAAATAAATTAAAGGTTCTCTACGTGCCAAATGTGCTGAACATTAGAGATCCAAAAGAGGCAAAAGATAGTCTCCAACCCCAGTTGAAACGCAGCAGAAAAAAAAAACTACTTTTAAGAAGATTCGGACAGTCCTTCTTTGCAAGGAGTTTCTTTTTCCGCTTCTAAGCACTTAAGCTCCACGGGAAGAAAAGCTTGCAATATAACCAAGTAAGAATATCTACTTTTAAACAGAAAAGATGTAGCCTTGTAACAACAAGGCCTCGAAAAATTAGGTAGAAACTCTTGATTGTTCCTCTCCACGGAAATCTTTAGTAAAAGGCGAAAGATTTATTCGATCTGAAGAGAAACCAGAGTATGCTAACTGCTTGTTGCTCTCTCCGACCCAGTAGCTCTCACTCCGGGTAAGCTCACGGTGACTTCTCGGTCGCTGGTGCGGCTCTGCAGGAGGTTATACTGAAATGAAGACAATTAACAAATATATAGGAGGCAAAACCATATACAGAATAAATAGACAATAAAGGGGGGAGGGGAGGAAAGACAGAATTAAAAGGCTAGAAGATGGGTTTTTATTTGGGACTTAAAGGAAGTCAGATCAGAGGAGGGAGAGCTTTCCAAACATGAGAAAATGTCCAGGTCAGAGAGATGAAGGGTCTTGTAACAGAAAAAGCCAGGCAGCCTGTGTCAGTAAGGCCAAACAGACATGTTGGGGAGGACAATGGAAGACTGGAAATGGAGGTGGGGGCCAGGTTGTGAATGGCTGTGAATGACAGGACATTCTGTATTTGCTCTGGAAGGCAACAGGCAGCCACTGGAATTTATTGGTGATGACATGATTAAAACTGTGGGGATGTGGGGGAAACCACTTTATGACTGAATGGAAGCTGGATTGGACTGGTGAAAGACCACTGGGGAGAGAGCTGGGCAGACTCCCCACCTGCCAGGTTATTATAAAAATCCAAGCCTGGGGTGATGAGGGCTTGCACTGGAGAGGGCCTCATGTCAGAGGCAAGAAGGATGCTGCAAAGGTGAAGTCTGCAGGCCTTGGCAGCAGCTTGTGTTGTGTCACAGTCTCCTTGAGCTGTTCTGCCTCAGTTTCCCTGCACTAGTTTCCCTCATTGTCCTGACTGAGTTTCCATGAATTGTTCTATCTCAGTTTCCTTAACTGTCCTGCCTCAGTCCCCTAAGTCATAAAACCCACCTGGTTCCTTAAGACTGAGGACCATTTGCTCTAAAGTTATAAATTGTCAATGGGAGATGAGGAGCAGATCAGACTTCCTGACTCCTAGCTCCTTCTGCCCCCAAGAATTTATGACACTGCCCCTCTAAGATATTCCAAAAGATAAGACTATCACGGATATTTCACTGACATCTTGACTTCTGTTATTCAAACATCCTGACTCTGGCTTTTTCCTCTCCTTTGTCTGAAGAGCTATAAAAGTGTTCATGGTTCCCCCATTCATTACTGGACACTTTGAGACGAGAGTCCTGTCCAGTCAATTAAACTCTCCAATTAATAAAATATTAAAGAAAACTCTCTAATCTCTATCTTGCCTCAGTTTCTCCGGCATTACATTTTGGAGGTCCCAGCGAGATAATAGAAACTGAGACGGGATTAGAGATTAGAGATTACAGACCTCTTGGTCATCAAGGCCTGGGACGGCTCAGGATCTGAGTCTATTCCTAGAAAATCAACCCTCTGGATTTCTCCAGAGTCTCCGGGAAAAGAAGCAGCTCTTCAGCCGTGGACACGCCTTCAGATCCATTGATTGATTCGGCTCCTGGGAGAGTAAGTTTTTGTGTTGTTTTAGACACCTGGTCTGGTCTGGTCTGGTTCTGTCTGGTTATGCTATAGCATCTAGTAGCTCAGAATAATAATATGCCGACGGGCATCGAAATTCTGAGTAGGGTATCATTCTGGGACGCTGGAAGATATCCTCTGGATTGTTTTCTGTCTTCTCTGTTGTTAATGTTGTGACTGCAGTCTGTGTGAGTTTTGTCCTGTATCCCATGGGATGTTTGTTCTATGTTCTATGTGATTTGTCTGTTTTGTTCATGTAAGAGCTCTTTTAAGTTTTAGGAACTGTTGATCTTTTAAGTTGTAAGTTGTAAGAACTGTGATTGAGAAATTTGGTAATTGGATATAAGGGCAGAAAGGTTAGTTCTGTCAGAAACAGCAGTGTTTAAAGATAGTAGGAGTTTTTCCTCTGGTGGTATAGCCTTATATCTGTTAACTCAGCCACCTTATCATGGGAAACTCTGCTTCAAAAACAATAACTCCACTTGAATGTCTTCTTAGTCATTTTTCTGAGACATTTAAACATCATGATTATGGAATATCGTGGAAAAAGGCTAAACTGAAATTGTTTTGCCAGAAGGAGTGGCCTTCTTTTGGGGTAGGATGGCCCCCTGAAGGCTCCTTTGATAGGGAAATAGCTTGGGCGGTGCACAGGGTAGTCACAAGCGAGCCTGGCTATCCGGTTCAGTAGCCCTATATTGATGTTTGGCTGCAAGTTGTCTCTTACCCTCCTTCCTGGCTAAGGGCTGTGGCCATGACAAATGGTATTCGAGTTTTGGTCACACAGTCCCTGAGGCCAGACAAGGAAAGTTGCAAATTGCCAGCAGCTCAAACAAAAACGGAGAAAAAAGTTCTACAAGATTCTCCGGAAGACCCCTTAGATAATCTTCCCCCACCCTATTTGAGTTCAGGTCTGTATCCCCCTTTGCCTGGAAATCCTGAACCCGGCCTTTCACCATCTGGGCCTTTATCCCCTTCTCTTTCTCTGCCGCCGTCTCCCCCTGCCTCCGTTTCTTCCCCTGCCTCTGTTTCTTTTCCTGCCTGCACACAGGGGCTTGGTGGCCAGTACAGAAGTGCTGACTCCTGCCCCTTTGCCGACTCCCCCCTCCATTTCTCCGCCTGGCTCTTTGCAGCCTCTGTCTCTCTCACCTTCCTGTACTAGAGGTGGAGTTGAATACAATGCTTCGGGATCTGTGCAGCCAACCTCGGTTCTCCCCAAACCTGTTCTGCCTCTAAGGGAGATGAGGGGGGCGGAAGGCATTCCGTTCTTAGTCTATGTCCCGTTTTCTACAAATGATATTTATAATTGGAAAGCTCAAAATCCGCCTTTCTCTGAGAAACCTCAACCCTTGATTAATCTCCTTGAGTCTGTATTTCATACCCAGCAGCCCACGTGGGATGATTGTCAACAGCTCCTTACCACCCTCTTTACTACAGAGGAAAGGGACAAAATTAAAAGGGAGGCCAGGAAAGCTGTATTGGGAGCGGGAGGAGGATCTGTAGAAGAGCATCGTGCTCAGATTGAAGCCAGTTTTCCCTCTGAAAGACCTTCCTGGGACCCCAACTCCCAGCAGGGCCGTACTGGGCTCTCTGCTTATCACAGATACCTTCTCCAGGGTCTTAAAGCTGCAGCCAGAAAGCCTATTAACATGACCAAGATTTCTGAAGTTACTGAGGGTGCAGAAGAATCCCCGGGAGCATTTTTAGAAAGGTTGTATGAAGCTTACCGAACTTATAGCACAATTGACCCAGAAGCTCCCGAGAACTATAGATCTGTGAATATTGCATTTGTTAGTCAATCTGCTCCAGACATACGCAGAAAATTACAGAAGCAGGAAGGATATGAGGGCATGAATATATCTCAATTAGTCGAGATAGCTCTGAAAGGACATCTCAGGGCTTTCAAAATTCTCCTACGCTGTTTAGAGAAGCTCTCCATCTGGACCTCCAGCCCTTCCGCAAGGAGCATTCTTATTGCTCCCTGGTCCAATATGTAGACGACCTTCTCCTTGCAGCCCCCAATGAGTCTCTTTGCTTAAGGGCAACCCGTGCCCTTTTGCAACTCCTTCAATCCTTAGGTTACAGGGTCTCTGCTAAAAAGGCTCAACTCTGTTTTCTTGAAGTGTCTTATTTGGGGTATGTTTTCAAGTCTGGTCACCGGTCCCTGTCTTCTGACCGTATCCAGGCTATCCTGTCTATTGCAGTCCCCACTACTAAGAAACAGGTTAGAGAATTTTTGGGAACAGCTGGATATTGTCGCCTATGGATTCCTTCTTTTGCTGAGATAGCAAAACCTCTTTATTCTGTCACAGCTGGACAGGGTCCCCTCGTGTGGGGCTCTGAGGAGCAAGCTGCCTTTGATTGTCTGAAGAACGCCCTTATCAGGGCCCCTGCCCTAGCTCTTCCCGATATCACAAAGCCCTTTCATCTTTTTGTGGTGGAAGCTAGAGGTGTCACTAAGGGTGTTTTGACTCAAACTCTTGGGCCCTGGCGACGGCCTGTTGCATATCTCTCTAAGCGTTTGGATTCTGTAGCCGCTGGGTGGCCCCCCTGTCTTAGGGCCATAGCAGCGACTGCCCTCCTGGTAAAGGAAGCTGACAAGCTTTCCTTGGGCCAGTCTCTTTCTATCTCCGCCCCTCACTCTGTTGAGGCTCTGCTCAGGTCTGCCCCTGACAGGTGGCTCTCTCTAACGCTCGTATTACTCACTATCAGGCCCTGCTTCTGGACCACCCCCGCCTCACTTTCTCTAAATCGTCTGCCCTGAACCCTGCCACCTCGCTCCCAGATCCTAGTTCTGACCGGTCCCCGTGCATGACTGCTTCCAGCTGCTTGAGGAATCTCAGTCAGCAAGGCCTGACCTTTCGGACGTCCCGCTGAAAAACCCTGACCCGATCCTCTTTACTGACGGGAGCAGTTTTGTTGTGGGGGACACCCGTGTTTCTGGGGCAGCAGTGGTGGACTAGCCTTCTCTCTCTCCCCTTTCTTTGGTCTTCTTCCCTCCCCTCCGGATCATCTGCCCAGAAAGCGGAAATCGTGGCTTTAACTCAAGCCCTGTGCAGAGCAAAAGGAAAATCAGCTAATATCTATACTGACAGCCGCTATGCCTTTGCAACAGCTCATGTCCGCGCCTCTCCTTACAAAGAAAGGGGCCTGTGGACATCCGCTGGGAGGGAAATTAAGAATAAGGCAGAGATACTTTCCCTGCTCGATTCTATCTGGTTACCCTTCTCTGTTTCTATTATTCACTGCTCAGCTCACCAATCTGGTGAAAATGGAAGCAGTGGGGAATCGGGCTGCGGATGCAGCAGCTCGCCCAGCGGCCATCTCCTCCCCCACCTCTTCCTTGCCTTTGGCAATCACTCCCCTTCCTCCGGCACCTGCATACTCCCCTTCAGAGGATTCTTTCACTTCTCAGAGGGGAGGACAGAGGGAGGGAGCTTGGTGGTACATAAAGGACAAGATTTTTATTCCACAAGCATTAAGTAGAATGCTGGTGAAGGATTTGCATGATTTCACTCATTTGGGTGAAAAGAAAATGCATCAGTTATTGAGCAGATATTATATAAAGGATGTTAGCCAATTGATCAGAAGTTACATTCATAGATGTAACACTTGTGCTAGAGTAAATATGCAAAGAATTAAGGAAGTCAGTGTGGGAATCAGGCTTAAGGGACACGTCCCTGGGGAAAGATGGGAGGTAGATTATACTGAGGTACAGCTGGGTACAAATACCTGTGAGTTTTTGTGGATACTTTTTCAGGTTGGACAGAAGCCTTCCCCACTCGAAATGAAACAGCTCTCACAGTGGTCAAAAAGATACTAAATGAGTTACTGCCCCGCTTTGGTCTTCCAGTAGCCATAGGGTCTGATAACGGGCCTGCCTTTGTTGCCAAAATATCACAAGGCATAAGCAAGGCCCTGGGCATTGATTGGAAGCTCCACTGTGCTTACCGACCTCAGAGCTCTGGACAGGTAGAAAGAATGAATAAAACACTAAAGGAGTACCTTACAAAGCTCGTCTTAGAGACTCAGAGCTCTTGGGTCTCGCTCCTGCCATTTGCACTACTGAGGAGTAGATGCACTCCCAACAGACTGGGCTTAACTCCGTTTGAAATTCTGTTTGGGAGGCCACCTCCGATTTTACCCATGGTCAGGGAACATATAATGGCTGAAATTTCTAACTCCTCCCTTATCAAGTTTCTACAGGCCCTACAGAAAACCCAGAAGGACATCTCACACCTTGTTCGAGAAGCCCTTCCAGTTCCCCTCTCTGAACCAGCACATCCATTCCAGCCTGGTGATGCAGTCCTGATAAAAGAAATTTTCTACCTCTGGCCTAGAACCCAAGTGGAAAGGACCTTATACTGTGATTCTCAGCACGCCCACAGCTGTTAAAGTTGAATCAGTCCCCGCCTGGATTCACTGCAGCCCAGTGAAGCGGGCGGTCACCACAGAGTGGAAAACAGAGATTGGTGACGACCCTCTGAAACTGAAACTGATCCGTTCCTCCGGTCCTTTATTTCCCCCAAAGACATTGGGTGGGAAACCCTGGGAAGATTAATTCTTATATTTGCTCTGTTATTTTGTGAGTGCCTAAATTGTCTGTATATCCCCCCCTAAGGGCTCCTTTCCCCTTGCGCCGTTTCTACAGTCTGGAAGTGCTATTATGGGATTTTTCTTAATTTTCTTCCTCCTTCCTTTGTTTTCCAAAGCTCTGGGAAACCCACAGGCCGCAAAGCCTGTATGGACAATGACTGTTAGAGACCTCGCAGGCGGTCCCTCCTTTTCTGCCACCTACTACTCAGGCTTAGAACCCTCGATGACAGTAGATCCCTCCCTGGCTCCCTGCTTCTACTTCTGGGCTCCTATAGACCCCCGCTCCGACTTTGCCCTGGTGTTGGATGGTGCTCACCCCCTGGAGATAACTCCTTTAGGATGACCATCCAAACCTTTGATCAGCAGACTCAGACCACACTGGAACCCCCTCGCATTATCTTAACGATCCAGCAACCGTCCCACCAGAAGTGGGAACAGTCCCAAACTCTTACCCTTTGTTCCCGAGCAGGTAGCACGTTCGAATTCAGCCACTACCTCCTAGTTCAGCGTAAAGATCCGCCCCCATCTAAGCCCGTGGGACCTCTGACTGCTTTACCAGTCCTGGCTGATCCTATTCTGCCACCACCATCCCTAGCTCCCCAGACCCCTGCTCGGACCCAAAGTTCTCCTATTATTTCTAACCCCTTAGTTCCAGTTGACAGTCCCCCTGAATCCTTTGGTTCTCACTCTATGCTTGATTTGTTGCCCATAGTGCACTCCTCTTTGAACTCCACAAATCCCCAGCTGGGCCATGATTGCTGGCTCTGCTTTAACTCTGAACCCCCTTATTTTGTTGGGATTGCTCTGACAGACTCCGTTCCTGGAACCACTTCTCAGTCTAACTGTACCTGGGAGCAGCCTAAAATCACTCTCGGGAGTCTCCAAGGTATAGGAACCTGCCTAGTGACTGCTTCCACGAGTCTTTCTGACCCTCTCCTCCAGTTCTGTAACCCCAGTTCTTTGATTAATATTTCAGCTTCCTCATCAGATGGTGCAGTTTGGTATCAAGCCCCTGAAGGTTCATGGTTTGCCTGCAGGGATGGCCTGACCAGGTGTGCTTATTCTGCCCCTCTCCTCAGAAGGCCAGACTCGTTCTGTGTCCTGATAGCGGTATTGCCCAGCCTGTCTGTCCTTCCAGGAGGGGACGGATGGAGCCACTTCCGGTCCCATTCTTCCCCCATGGAGACAATCAGACAGAAACAGGCTCTGCCGATCCTTCCCCTCTTAGTAGGGCTCGGGTTGGCAGGCACCACCGCCCTTAGCACCGCAGCCCTCCTGAAGGGCAGTTCTGGGTGTGCTGAGCTAAGTGCACAAATGACCACAGACCTGACTCAGATCGAGTCATCCATCTCCAAACTGGAAAGCCAAGCTGACTCCCTGGCTGAGATGGTACTCCAGAACCGTAGGGGACTTGACCTACTATTTCTGCAGCAGGGAGGCCTGTGTGCTGCCCTAACCGAGGAATGCTGTTTTTATGCTAATAACTCTGGGGTGATCAGAGAAAGTCTAGCCCTGGTTCGTAAGAATCTTGAGACTAGACGACTGGAGCAGGCACAGGGAAAGAACTGGTACCAGTCACTGTTTAATTCTTCCCCCTGGCTAACACTTGTTACATCTATTGCAGGACCTTTGATTCTCCTTCTCCTTGCCCTTGCCATAGGTCCTTGCATCTTCTTTACTCTGGTCCGCCTCATCCTCTCCCAAGTGGAGTCGGTCAAAATTATGGTGCTAAGACCTCCTGGGTATCAAGAGGAAGGTGTTCAAAGATTTGAACATTTAGGAGAGAGAGTGTGGAATGTTGTGCCACAGTCTCCTTGAGCTGTTCTGCCTCAGTTTCCCTGCACTAGTTTCCCTCATTGTCCTGACTGAGTTTCCATGAATTGTTCTATCTCAGTTTCCTTAACTGTCCTGCCTCAGTCCCCTAAGTCATAAAACCCCCCTGGTTCATTAAGACTGAGGACCATTTGCTCTAAAGTTATAAATTGTCAATGGGAGAGGAGGAGCAGATCAGACTTCCTGACTCCTGGCTCCTTCTGCCCCCAAGAATTTATGACACTGCCCCTCTAAGATATTCCAAAAGATAAGACTATCAAGGATACTTCACAGACATCTTGACTTTGGTTATTCAAACATCCTGACTCTGGCTTTTAGTAAAAGTTTATAACTTCCCCCCATCCTGATTTTCCCGCTTTTTCCTCTCCTTTGTCTGAAGAGCTATAAAAGTGTTCATGATTCCCCCATTCATTACTGGATACTTTGAGACGAGAGTCCTGTCCAGTCAATTAAACTCTCCAATTAATAAAATATTAAAGAAAACTCTCTAATCTCTATCTTGCCTCAGTTTCTCCGGCATTACACTTGGACATGGGGGATGAGGGAGTGAGGAGGCCAGGATACTCCTAGGTTGTAGGCCTGAGGGATGGGGAGGGAGGTGCTGCCCTCTATCACATGTCAGAGGTGGCAGAGAAGTCAAAGAGAATGAGGATAGAGAAAAGACACGTGTCAGTTAGATCCTTGGTACCATTGGAGAGATGGGCTTCAGCCAAATGATCAGGTCAGAGGTGGGACTGTGAGGGGCTGGGGGAGGAGCAAGGAGGAGCCACCCCTTATGGATACCTTTTCAAGGAGGTCAACTACAAAGGGCAGAAGAGACTTAGTGATGGGGTCCAGAGTGACTAGTGGGTTGGCAGAGAAAGTCTGAAGTACTGATAAGATAACACTTCCTGAGGCTAGCAGGGAAGGGTACTGCTTCCAGTCTCACTCCTGTGGAGGTTTTGGGTAATCCCACTTTACTGTATCCAATCAAAAAGCCAAATCATGGTGTCCAACCCCCTGAGCTTAAATTTCCCCTATAAATCTGCCCATGGCCCATGCTACCTTAACTGAATCCCTGTTGGGGTTAGGCCAGCCTCAGTGTTCTGCCTCTGGCGTCTTTGTCCCTCTGCCCACATAGCCATGGCTAACTCTTTTAAGGCTAAACTCCTTTGTGGATTTAGCTCCCCAGTTAATGGCATTCTTCCACCTCATGGAGTGTTCCCTGGGAGTTTCACTGGGGAACTTGTCTTTCTCCTTGTTAATTGTTAAAGCCCACTCCTTGTGTCTAATTTATCTCATTTTTGACTAACCTTGGCTCATGTTTGTGGGCAGGAGGGGAGCAGTCAGTAGAGAAGGAGAGATTGAAAATAAGTGAGGTTGTATGTGAAGATAATGGAATATTATTGTTCTATAAAAAAACGAACAAGCTGATTATAGGAAGGCCTGGAAAGATTTACATGAACTGATGCTGAGGGAAGCAAGCAGGACCAGGGGTACATTGTACACAGTAACAGCAAGAGTGCGCAATGATCTGAAAGGCTTGGTTCTTCTCAGTGGTTCAGTGATCCAAAACAATCTCAATAGACTTTTTTTTTTTAATAGCTTTTTATTTACCAGACATATGCATGGGTAATTTTTCAGCATTGACAATCGCCAAACCTTTTGTTCCAATTTTACCCCTCTTCCCCCCCCCCCCCATGGCAGGTTGACCAATACATGTTCAATATGTTAAAGTATAACAAGTGCATATAAACATATAAAGTATAAACTAAGTACAATATAAGTACAATATACAAAATATAAATTAAGCACACATGTCCAAACAGTTATTTTGCTGTAGGCCTGTGAAGGAAATCAGAAATGCAGGCAGACTTTGGACAGAAAATGCCATCTGGAGCCAGAGAAAGAAGTGAGGAGACTGAATGTAAATCCGCACGTGCTGTGTTCGCTTCTTCTTTTTTTTTTCCTCTCTCCTGTGAGCGACTTTCCTTCGGAGAACTGCCCCGGACGCCGCGTCAGCTGGTGGGGAGGACCCAGGAGGGGGGGGGGCTCGGCCTCGGGGGCAGCTGGAGTCTTACAGGGTGAAAGGTTCGAGAGGGCGAGGGGCGTGTCCTCTCGCTAGATCTCGGGACGCGGCGCTAACTCCAGGGGTCTCCCCTCTGCGGTCCGCGGGCGCCCTGCTGAGTGGCCCGGGGCCTTCCCAGAGGAGAGAGAATGTAAACGGCCAGCTCTGCCGGGGAAGGACGCGGAGAGAAGTAGAGACGCCCGGGACGCAGAGGGACGCGGAGACACTTACACCTGCTCCTGTTGAGATTGCCAATACAGGGAGGCTGTTTGGCCCCCCAACGTCGGCCGGGTCCCCACGTCAGTGGGGAAGAGGGCGTGTTTGGCCCTGGCCTCCCGTAGCCTCGGAGCGGTAGGAGCTCCCACTCCCCCACGGTTTTTCCTTTTGCTCTAATTTCTCTCCTAACATGATTCATAAAGCGATGAGTTTAAAATAAATAAATAGAAAAAAAGAAAGGAAGGAATAGGGAGAGAGGGACGGGGTCACGTGAACAGGCAAAGGGTCATCCTTGGTAAGGAGCAGGGCTGCCTCATCACATCAGACACAGCAGAAAGACAGCGGCATCCGGGTCCCTTCCAGTTTTCAGGCAAAAAAGGAACAAGGTCCCCTCCCCCGTTTATTCAGAGTCTACAATGCGCCCTTCCCCTCCCTCCTCCATTCTCCACGCGCCTGCCAGAGCAGCTTTCTCCTAAAAGGCCGCCCTGACCATATCCTTCTCCAGTCAAGAAGTGTCCGCGACTCCTGGTTTCTGGGATTAAGCAGAGGCCGCTGGCTTTGACCCCTGAGCATTATTTTTCACTCTGGCCTGGCCTAACTGGCTTCCGTGCTGCCCCTCGAGTTCTCCAACTGCACGGAGGTTTGGCTAGGAGGACCCCTCCCCCTCTCCCTTTTTATCTCACTCCCACCCCTCAAAGGGCATTACTGAGTGAACCAGGCAAAGGCAGGGAAGCAGTGATCTACATTTATTAATTCTTGCCATAGGCCAGGCACCGAGCTTATTGTCTTGTCCCTCGTTCTTGAAGAGGATCAGGAGGTCAGGGCGTAGATTCCATGACTTGCAAGTGAATCGGATTTAAGCGAGGGAGGGCTGCGCGAGGTCACCTGCCTCACTTTCTCCTCGGAGCCACCAGGGATTGTGGCCAGGGAGAGATCTGGTGGGCTGCAGATGGACCCCGGATGCCGTGGGAGCCCTTGGCCACACTTTCAAGGCAGAGAATGGCCTCTCTCTCCTAGTCAGAAATAAATAAAGCTTGGAGAGACCAAATGATGAGATTGGGGTTCGGTCACGTGAGGACTGGCCATTTTCTTTGGCGAAAAGGTAGGTTTGTTTATGAGAAAAGCTTACTGACTCGCCGGACTTTCCCATCGGGTACGGTAAGGCGGGGCTACCGCGGGGGTGGGAGACTGAGGCCGAGGCGATCCCCATCAGCTCCTTGCCTCCGGGAATGATGTCATCAGTACTTCCCACTTCCTCTGCCACCCTCACCCAGTGACCCGCATCGATGTCTGAGATCGAATTCGAACCCAGACCTTCCTAACTACCCAGGGGCCCCTGTGCCCGGAGATGCTCGGGAAGGCGCAAACGAAGGAGGCTCGGGGCTGAAGGCATCTGGTCTCGAGCCTGGGGGACCAGAACCGAAGCAGCCCGAGCAAGAGAAGGGGAGGGAGGTTAAAGGGAGAGGGCAGGTCTGGGGGAACGGACGGAGCGGGTGCAGCCTGGGGCCGTGGCCCGAGCGTCCGTCTGGGAGGAAGCTCGCTGTCCGGATTGAGCTGGGACTCGCAAACCGTAGACAAGGGAGAGGATGCGGAGACCGTCAGGGAGGGCCCGGGCCTCACCGAGGAAAACCAATAGTGCGGGCAACTGAAGCAGCGACCGAGCTCATCTGCATACCCACAATGCAGTGCGAGCAGGCGCTTCTCAGCCGTCCGCCCGCAAGTGACTTCTCCGGCGTCCGAGGGCCAGGGTTCGTCCTGGGCTGGACTGTCTCGTGCGCGGTCCCGAGGCAGAATGGAGGGTCCCTTCTGTCCTCGGGAGGAAAATGGTCGCCGTGAGTGTACCCGAGGTGACGGTGCCAGGGCCGGGCAAGGCCGGAAGCCACGAGCATACTCTGGTTTCTCTTCAGATCGTATAAATCTTTCGCCTTTTACTAAAGATTTCCGTGGAGAGGAACAGTTAAGAGTTTTTAACTAATTTTTTGAGGCCTCGTTTTTGCGAGGCTCCTACTTCCAAGTTAAAACGGTAGCTGGCGCTGCGAGCATTTCTTAGCACTTCCCGCTTCGCCATTAGGTGGCGTGGAAGGTAGTGTTATGATTTAATCGCACCAAAAACTTAAAATTCTCCAGTGCGGGGCTTGTGTGAGCTTTGGGGTTCACGTACTTAGCCTCCGTAGGCCCCTGGTGTGTTGTGGTGACATCCTTTGTCGCTCGTTTTCCTGTGGTGAAGCCGTTTTAAGTGTAATATCTTTTCAGGGGTGTATTTCGGTAGTGATACTCGGTTGTGTATTCTGTTTGTACAAGTATTACCGGTGTGATCTGCCTTTGCTTGCTGGGAACCTCCCTCCCCCCTCCCGCGGGACTTTGCCAGGTTACTCAGCTAGGCACACTGGGGTTACGTGTCTCCCTCAGGCTCCAAAACGGGCATTAAGTGTCAGAAGCCAGATCTGGACTTGTGCCCTTCGGGCAACCGGCCTAGTCCTCTAGCTGTCAGTGTGCTTTGGACATTCATTTGGAGCTGCCCTTGGATAAGGGGGGAGGCGCCGATCGGGACAGTCCGATGGCTTTGTTCCAATTTTGTTAGTAAAGCCGAAACTAGCGCTGGCTCACCGAAAAACCTGATCTCTAGAATTGGTCCGCTCCTCCGATCCCCGCGAAGATAGAAGATAACTTACGTAAAAGGACTGCACGGTACACACAAGTATTTCTAGCAGCTTTATTTGTAATAATGAAAAAATGGAAACCACCCACGTGCCCGACTGGGGAATGTCTGAATCGAGAGGACTGGGAGCGTCAGAGAACATTGTTGTGCCAGACGAAATGACAAACCCGGAAGCCCGAAACAAAGGTCACGGGGAAAGACTCGTGGAATTAGGTAAAGCCGAGAATCCGGTAGCCGAAAAATAGCCGGATCTTGACCACACAGACAGGAGGGAGCTGGGGAAGAGGCCTGTTCTCAGAATGTCCTCAGTGACACGTAAACTGGATTTTATGGTTTCATCGATGGTTTGGTGCCTTAGTTTATTTTTGGTTTCTTAGACGGTCATAGAGATATTAAAATTTGCTTTGAAAGAGAGGGGGGGGCACGTTCCGGAAGTGTTGTGGATCTGGGCACTGCCACACTTGCTGGGGAGAGGGTGAGGGAGGGAGAGAGGAGCCGGGCGGTGACTGGGAAGATGGTGCCCTGCAAAGTAAGAGGGAGCGGTTGGGGAAGGACGAGCGAGTTCAGCTTGGGCCGTGTGGACCTCGAGATGTCTACGGGAAATCCAGATGAGACGCGTCTACAAGATAATTCAGGGCCCGGATTCCGAGAGTCAAACGCTGCGCTCCTAGATGTGGGAGTCAACCGCGCAGAGATAAAGGAGCTGGAATGTATCTAGCTCGGGGCTGGGGGACCGAACGCCGGGGCTCCGAATCCTGCCTCTGCCACCCGCTCGCTGTGTGACTTTGGGCAACTCGTCTGCACCTGGGGGGCGGCCACGGCGGGGGCAGGTGGGAGTAGGGGGCAGGAATCCTGGAGGCAGCCAGTGAGTAAAGGGCCTGGCGCTTAGAGATGGGGGAGGGCTCGGCTCCAACAGTGGCCTCAGGCTGAGGGCTTTAATCCCGCCCACCTCCAGTCCTGGTCGCCGAGCCCGCAGAAAGTGCTGGAAAATAGTCCCGGTTCTAGAGTTGTGCGCGGGACACAGCGCGGAGGATGCCGGGGCTGGAGCGCCCGTTGGCGCGGGGGATGCCGGACGCTGAAGTTCAGAGCAAGGCGGGGGAGTCTCTAGAGGTCTGGGGGGGCCACCCGGTCTAACTCGGTCACTTGGACTGCACTTCCAGGTAGCGGTGGTGCTCGCGGGGCGTGGTCCCCTTTCGGCGGCGCCCCTGGATGCCCCGCGTCCCTTCTCCCCGGCGCAGGGCGTGGCACTTCCAGGCCTCCGCAATTTGCTCTACCTGGGGGGAGGGGCGCGGACTTGTCACCATAGAAACGCTCCGGAGAGGAGCGCCAGGAGGTTGGGGGCGGGGCTCTTAAGGACTGTGGGGACTACTTGCTGCTGGAGCTGCGGGCTGGGTAGGAGGGACACCGCAGGCCAGGTGGGGGGCTCCCTGTGAAAAACGGAGATTCCGTGTGGGGGCGCACAGTAGGGCAAGTGTGGGAGATGCGTCGAAAAGACGGGGGGGGGGCACGGTTGGGGTGGAGGGGCGGGGCCTGGCAGCCCGCGGGGGCTCCCCTACCGGGATGAAAGGCTCGGCCCGGTTTTGCTCCTCCAGCGAGCTCAGCTCCGAGGGGGACAGCAGAGGCAGCCGCAGCTCCCGCACCACGGCCTGCGCCACCTGCTCCATGGGCTGCTCCAGCACCGCCTGAAACAGCCCCGCCCCCCGCAGGCCTCGCATCTCCACTAGCCTCCGTCCCCTCCCACCCCGAGGCCCGGCCCGGCCCGGCGCCCCCTCCCGAGCCCCCCTCCCACTCCGAGGCCCGGCCCGGCGCCCCCTCCCGAACCTCCCTCCCACCCCGAGGCCCGGCCCGGCGCCCCCTCCCGAGCCCCCCTCCCACTCCGAGGCCCGGCCCGGCGCCCCCTCCCGAACCTCCCTCCCACCCCCAGGCCCGGCGCCCCCTCCCGAGTCCCCCTCCCACCCCGAGGCCCGGCCCGGCCCGGCGCCCCCTCCCGAACCTCCCTCCCACCCCCAGGCCCGGCGCCCCCTCCCGAGTCCCCCTCCCACTCCGAGGCCCGGCCCGGCGCCCCCTCCCGAACCTCCCTCCCACCCCCAGGCCCGGCGCCCCCTCCCGAGCCCCCCTCCCACTCCGAGGCCCGGCCCGGCGCCCCCTCCCGAACCTCCCTCCCACCCCCAGGCCCGGCGCCCCCTCCCGAGTCCCCCTCCCACCCCGAGGCCCGGCCCGGCCCGGCGCCCCCTCCCGAACCTCCCTCCCACCCCCAGGCCCGGCGCCCCCTCCCGAGCCCCCCTCCCACTCCGAGGCCCGGCCCGGCGCCCCCTCCCGAACCTCCCTCTCACCCCCAGGCCCGGCGCCCCCTCCCGAGCCCCCCTCCCACTCCGAGGCCCGGCCTGGCGCCCCCTCCCGAGCCCCCCTCCCACTCCGAGACCCGGCCCGGCCCGGCGCCCCTCCCGAACCTCCCTCCCACCCCGAGGCCCGGCCCGGCCCGGCGCCCCCTCCCGAACCTCCCTCCTCCCCTGAGGCCGGGCCAGGGCTTCTCCGGGATCAGCCGCTCACGCCCCTCGGAGAACTTAAGGCAGCCGGGGCTCACCGAGCTGACCCGCGCCCAGTGGCGGGTGGCGGCGATGAGCTCGACCTCGTCCACAGCCAGGCGGTCGCTGCGGAGCACTGGGATCAGGGCGGCCGAGGAAAGCTCGTGGAAGGCCGGGGTCCTCAGGACAGCCTGCCGAGCAGCCCAGTGTCAGGCCGCCGGCGGTTCCCATCCCCCCCCTTCGCGCCCCCCCCCCCAGGGTGGCAGCCCGGGCAGTACCTGCGCATGGCCGTCGATGAAATGAAGGCACCTCTCCCGAAGCAGCCGCAGACCAAAGGTCACCGCCACCTGGGGGGCACACACAAGGGGGGTGCTCAGGCCGGGCCCCTGGGAGCCCAGGCGGAGAGGAGTCTGTCCTAGGACTCCCAGGAAGGCCCGAGTTCAGATTTGCTCCCGAGTCCTGGGCGAGTCACTTCACTTCTCCCTCAGTTTCCTCCCCTCTAAAATGAGGCTCCCAGGAGCCACCCCTTGTCCTTTCAAATGAAACATGAACCTGTCGGGCTTGTGCTGAGAACTGCTTATTCCCCCTGTGAAATGGGGGAGAATGACGTCTGTCCCAGCAGGAGGAATCACGGGGGATGTTAGGTTCTTACTAAGTGCTAAGTCGGTACTTAACAATTCTCTAGTTCTGGTCTTTACTAGGAGTTTAACCCCTTTGAACTCCTGGGGAGGAGCTTGAATGCTTAGGAGGAGCAAGTTCATTGGTTGAAGTAATTTACATAATTAATATAATAAGTAATATACATATTGGATGATATTTTGGGATGTGCACCTGAGGAACAAATGTTAGAAGCATGTCTACAAAAGACCATGGAAACATTAAAATACTACAAACTGCATATAGTTACAGAAAAAATTCAAAGACATGCTCCTTTTCAATATTTAGGATATGAAGTATATCCTAAGACACTCACAGTACAAAAACTTTCTTTAAGAACAGAGAAGTTGAACACCTTAAATGATTTCCAAAAATTAATAGGAGATATCCAGTGGATGCGTCCAGTGTTAGGCTTAACTACCAATCAACTACAACCTCTATATGACATTTTAAGGGGAGACAATTCTTTAAATTCACTGCGCCAGCTTACAAAAGAAACTCAAGAGGCTTTGAGAGAAGTTGAACTGGCTTTATCCAATGTGGTTGAAAGAGTCACTCAAAAACCCTTGGAAATATCAGTTTTTGCTTCAAAAGAGGCCCCCACAGCAGTCCTTCATCAAGGAGACAGAGTGATTGAGTGGGTGAACCTCCCAGCACAACCAGAACAAAGCCTTACACCTTACCCAGTGCTTGTGGCTAGGATTTTATTAAAGGCCATTAAGCGAGTAATACAATTATCTGGGATAAGTCCTGAAAAAATATACATATTCTATACTAATGCACAAATTAAGATATGCGGTGAGACCATCCCAGAATGGCAAATTTTATTAGCCATGGCTCCAAATTTTGCACACGGGTCTCCATTAAAGATAACCCGGCTACTACATAATTGGTGATGGATTTTTGAATAAAAGGTTTCTAAGGTTCCTCTTAAAGAACCAACAATCTTTACAGACGCCTCCAAAGAAAATATTTGTGCTGTATACTCTCATGATTTAACCATAAAGAGAGTAATAAGGACTCCTTTTCAGTCCACTCAACAGAATGAATTATTTGCTATCATGCTAGCTCTTACTTATTACCCAGGAGACGTAAATATAATTACTGATTCAGCCTCTTCAGTAGTTATGGTACAAAGAATTGCCACAGCCCAAATAAAATTTGTAGCCGCCAATATATATCAGCTCTTTAAGGAACTTCAAGAGCAAGTAAGAAAGCATCCAGGCAAGATTTATATCTTGCATGTCCACTCACATAGTGGACTCCCAGGTCCTATTTTTGGCTGCTCTAGGTCGGCAGTTTCTGGAGACAACACCACATTACAGGGGAAAGATTCAGAGTGAGGCAGCCTTCTAGGAGCCCGCAGATCCAAGTCCCATCAGGGGTGCTTTCGTTTTGAAGCCATTCTGAGGGCTTGGGATCCGAGTCAGTCACCCAGGGGTGGGGACCCAGGGGAAGGAGCATCACAGTAGCAGGGAGGACAGATTTATTCAGAAGCTCCCGGCTGTGCCTCTGAGGCTTTCTGGTTTACAATGTGTTTTCTCTGAAAGGGGGAGAGGGGAAAGGGGAATGATCCTTATCTTTATCCTGCCCATGACACAGATGGATCAAGGACAAACTGAGGCCCCTCTCCAACGGGGGAGGGATGGGAGGCAAGGCCTGGGTTTGATACATTTTCAGAAGAGAGAAAACGGGGGAGGGGCGGCAGACTTCAGCCACAGCCCACAACCACTTGTTTATCACAACAGGAAGCTGTGAGAAGTGGTCAGGAAGGTTACAGCTGTTCTTAGCCCTAAGCCTTAGCTTTAGCCCACCCTTGTCTGCGGCTTCTGGGGTTCCCTGCCTGGGGCTGCCCGCCCGGGCCGGGCCCTAGGGCCTCGCAGGAACTGCCCATCCTCATAGGCACCTTGATTCACCAACATGTACCTGTGCTCGCGCGCACGCACACACACGCACACACACACACACACACACACACACATTGTGTCACACAGCTGCACCCTCTTTGGGCCATTCAGTTTTTACTGAGCAAAGCTCAGTCTGTGCCAGAGACTTTGCACAAAGTTCCCAGTAGAATTCACAAAAGCCCATGAGGCTCCCAGAAAAGGGGGAACAGGAGCCACCTCTATGCACTGTGGTCAAGGAGGGTCAAAGCTCTGGAGCTTTGAAGGATGGGAAATTGCTGCAGGTCAAAAAGCTAAGGGCGCTCAAATGCCCTCCTCCCATAAACCCACCATTCTGACACTGGCAACGCAGCCCCAAGCAGCCGCTGGGCCCCCCCCCCCCCACTCCCTGCTGCGGCTCCGTGTGGCTGGGGCTGGGTGCAGACAGGCTGGGGGCGGATCAGACTCACCTGTAGGGCCTCGCAGACGAGCTCCACATCCAGGTTCTGCACCACAAACTCCACACACAGCTGGGGTGGAGACAGGCAGGAGTTTGGGGAGACAGGAAGAAAGACAAACTCTCTTTAACCCCCCCCTCAACATGGTACGTCCCAGGAAAGGGGGCTGGGTGTTGGTGACCTCAGGTGGGGGGCCCCCACTTGGGTCCACATTGGGGGCTCAGGGAAGATACCACCACTTGGTGACCCTGGTCAATCCCTGCCCTGTCCAAGGGTCCTTTCCCACCTGAGTTCTGAGCCCCACTCTTCCAGACCATGTACTTGGGTCCAGCTGTAGAGGGGACATTCTCTGCCCATCCTGGGGTCCTTAAAAGCCCCTCCGTGGGGTCAGTGGGGCTCCAGGGCAGGGGCTGAAGAGCTGGGGGCCAGCCACACCTGGTGCGGTCAGCTCTCCCCGGGCCAATAAGGGGGCTGTTAGTCCCTGTTGGGGATTCAGGGCCTGAGTGGCCCGGGAGGATATAGTGGGACTGCCCCAGGAAAGGCTCTTGGGTCCCGAGGCTTTCTCAAACTCACCTTCAGACTGAAGGAAAATCATTTAAGAGGGATGGCCTGGGCAAAGACGTGGGGGTAGCATTTATTCAGAGACAGTTAACTGAGCAGGGTTTCTGGATCTGGGGGCCCCAGAGGACCAATGTCAGCGGCTCCTCGAGGCTTCCCAGCGGCTTAAGCTGCTGCTGCTGCATTTAGTAGGTTTTCTGACCCCATGGCAATCTCTGATTGTTGGTTATGGCGCCCATCAGTGCCAGCCATCCTGCTGAGGGCCTCGGACTGATGGGGGGTATTCTCGGTTCTAAGGGCTGGGGCTGCCAGCCTGAGGGGCAATAGGGAGCCACTGGCATTTATTAAGAAGGGGAGTTATCCAGGCCAGCCCAGGGCTGGAGATCACTTGAGCGACTGTGTAGAGAAAGGACTGGAAAAGGATGGGAGACCAGTAGTGTTGGCAGGGGAGATGGAGAAGGGTCTGGGCCCTGGGAAAGTGGCAGAGAGTGGAGTTCTGGGTCAGTTCCAGATGCGAGGGGTCAAACAGGACTTCCGGACCATCAGAGCAACGACAGACAAAGGCTCAGAGGGAAGGGCTTGCTTCCTGTCCACCCTAAATCAGGGGCAGTCAGGAGGACGGACCCCAGCCTCCTTTGCCTCTCCCTGAGGCACGACCCTGGCTCGGGGGGTTACTTCAGTGGGGCAGAGGCACAACTAAGACATGTGGGCTTCCCCAGCTGTGCCAGGGACAGAGGCCCAAGAGGGTACTCAGACCCTGCTCCATCTCCTTAAACCCCTCGAGGGTCCATCCTGTCCCATCCTGGAGAGTCCAAGACACACAAACACAACTAGGGAGGAGTTCCAAAGGCATTGATTCCAAGCCTCTCATTCTACAGAGGGGAAAACTGAGGCCAGAAGGAGTGGTAATCCACCCAGGACCCCCACCAGGCCCCTCCCCTTCCCCTCCCTCTCCCCTCTCCAGCTTGGCCTGGACTGGAGGTTGCCCCAGGAGACCCTTCCTCCCCATCCCCCTACCTCTCGAAGCTCGCACAGCCCATATTCCAGA
This sequence comes from Sminthopsis crassicaudata, assembly GCF_048593235.1. Lineage (NCBI taxonomy): Eukaryota > Metazoa > Chordata > Mammalia > Dasyuromorphia > Dasyuridae > Sminthopsis > Sminthopsis crassicaudata. The sequence continues at coordinate 29,173,781 of NC_133620.1, forward strand.
GATGAAATCAGCACTTCCAGGACCTGTCAGGGAGGAGATGGGGCTGAGGTCAGAAGAGGCAGGAGCCAGAAGGGACGGCTCAAGGAGGGCCCGATCTCCTTCCGCCCCTGCCACTCCCCTCCACCTACTGTGCGCCTGTCCAGGGTGACGCTGTTGGTGTAGAGGAATTCCAGCACCAACAAGAAGGCCTCGGGGGGCACGTCAGCCAGGACCACGGGCTCCTGCGGGGCACCCCCTCCGGGGCTCTCGGCATTCAGGAGCTGGCGGAAGTAGTCGCAACGGGAGGTCAGGAGGCAGCGGTGGGCGAGCACTTCCCTCCGGTCTTGGCCCACCAAGAACCGAACATCACTGGCAGGGACAGGGAAAAATGGGAGCTAGTCAGGTTGGAGGCACAAGGGGCCCCCCCCCCCATCCCCATCGTCCAGGTCTCCGTCCCCCAGGCTGGGCGGAGCAGCCCTGGGCAGCTGAGCCTGCCTCAACCAGGAGTTCTTGGAGGCTCAGGAATGCCGGGCAGCGTGGGCAGGGGCACCCATGGCCTGTAGCGGGTAGAGGGCAGCTGGCCTTCCCTGACCTGAAGCTGCCTCCTGGAGGGAGGCTTCCCTGGCGTGACTCAGGCCCATCCCCGGCACCTTTGCAAGGCAGGATGGAGGGAGGTGCCCGTGGGGGCGGGCATCCTGGAACAGTGAAGGCAAGAGCGGCCCACAGCTTTCCTGGGCTGCTAACTCAGCGTTTCCTCGCTGGCTTCCTCTGCCTCGGGAGGCCCTTCCACCCCCTCTTGGCCAGTGACGAAGCTTGGCTAAGCCTCTGTTTAGGTGGAGAAGGGGGGGTTTAGGCCTAAGGCCCTCCAGGTATCTGCCAGGCCCTCCCCAACAGGGCCCAGCCCTGGCGCTAGGCCTGGAACCCCAGAACTTGGGGATCCAGCCTGAGTGACTTTGGGCAAACCCCTCGCCCTCTCTCGAGTGGCTGGGAAGGAGCTGGGACTCGAGGCCTTGCGTGTCAAGGTCCCGTGGGGACGGCTGCTCCTTTCACAGGTCGCTGCTGCTGGAGCCAGGGGCCTGGGGTCAGAGGCGGGAAGGAAGTGCTGACGAGCAGGAGAAAAGTTTGCCAGCCACAGGTTTCCACCAGAGACCTGGCTGGGCTACGCCCACTTTCCTGATGTACTCTGCAAGATGAGGAGAATTTCGAGTGCAAAGGGTTCCAGGCAGAGGCAACTGGAGGCGGGTGCTGACGGAGCTGTGGCCCTGCTGGGGGCGAGGGCCCCCTCCATCCCCCACCCCCTACCAGGCAGGGAGTTCCCTCTCCTCTAACCCTGGGAGACTCGCAGGGTGGAGGCGGCTCAGGCTTCGGCTGCCTCGGTGGGCTGTTCCTCCCATGTTATTGGTATCCTGTGCCCCAACCCACCTCCAAGAACCAGGGCCACACGTGAGAGCTCAACTCTGTGGGATCTAAAGAGATGATACATGAGTCCCAGGATCTGAGCCTCCGATCAAAATACTAAACACAACAAATTTCAGATGACGAAGTTAAAGCCATTTCTAGTTATATGAAAAAATGCTCCAAATCACTACTGATCAGAGAAATGCAAATTAAGACAACTGAAGTACCGCACACCTGTCAGATTGGCTGAAATGACATGAAAAGATGATGAATGTTGGAGGGGATGTGGGAAAACTGGGACACTGATGCATTGTTGGTGGAGTTGTGAAAGAATCCACCATTCTGGAGAGCAGTTTGGAACTATGCCCAAAAAGTTGTCAAACTGTGCATACCCTTTGACCCAGCAGTGCCCTTATCGGGTCAGTATCCCGAGGAAATTGTAAGGGAGGGAAAAGGACCCCCATGTGCAAAAATGTTTGTGGCCACCCTTCTTGTGGTGACAAAGAATTGGAAAATGAGGGGATGCCCATCAGTTAGAGAAGGGTGGAACAATCTTGTGGTACAAGAAGGTAATGGAATATTATTGTGCTATAAAAATGATGAAGAAACTGATTCTAGAAAGGCCTGGAAAGATTTGCTGATGCTGAGGAAAAGAAACAGAACCAGGATGTTCTGTTTGTACACAAGAGTGTGCGACGATCAGCTAGGACAGACTTGCTTCTTCTCAGCGGCTCAGTGGTCCAAGGTTCAGAAAATGCCGTCTGCAGCCAGAGAAAGAACTAAGGAGACTGAATGTAAATCAATATGTGCTGCGTTCACTTCCTTTTTCTGTTTTTTTTCCTCTCCCATGGTTTTTCCCTTTTGCTCTGATTTTTTTCTCCTCCCAACATGATTCATAAAGCAAAGTGTATTAAAAACAAAATTACAATGAAAAAAAAAAAAAAGGAAAGAAATGTCAAACAGGGACAGCTAAGTGCAGCCAGCCCTAGAATCAGGAGGAACTGCGTTCAGATGTCTCCTCAGACACTTATTAGATCTGGGTAAATCATTTAATTCCGGTTACCAAAAAAATGTTAAAAAAGTCCAGGGCTCAGCACAGGCCCGTGGGACACTCCATTAGGGGCCAGCTGCCAAGCTGATGTTGACAGTGCTCATTAATGGCTCCCCTGCCTCCATGGGAACTCCCTCTTCTCATCTTCTGAACTGGCACCCCCCCCCATAAATTATCCACAAATCAAGAAAGGAAAGACTTGTCTGAAATTCCCTGGGCTCAGGGTCCAAGGAGAAGGGCAGCAGGGGCTGCTGGCCTGCCCAGTCAGTGCACTCTGCGAGGGAGGGCAGCTGCTTCTCCCAGACATCTCCCGGCCCTGGATTCCCTGGCCTGGGAACTGACGAGCCCGGTGATTCTCAGGACAAAGCAGCCTTTGGGAGGTGGCTCCCCAGCTACACTCTATCCCACACATCTCCCGGGCTGGGAGCCCAGGAAGTGAGGGGGGTAGGAGCCCCATAAGGAGCCCAGTGCCAACCCTTAGAGGAGGCGAAGGCATCGAAGGCCCCATCTGTGTGGGGCAGAACGAGAAAAGGGGAAGTTCCCTAAATCTGACCTTACTCCCCACAAGGTCAGCAGGGTCTCCCCCTCACACTCAGGCAGCCCATCTGGACCACAGGCAGAGGCGGGCAGGAGGCACTGGAGAGGAGGCAGACATTCCAAGAAGAATCTGAGTCTCAGGGAAGGCCAAAAGTCACACAAGTTCTTAATGAGTGGTGCAGCTAAGGTGGCATCCAAGGCCCTTGACCCCCAATCCTGTGCCATTCTTGCTACCACTGGAGGGGAGAGGAAAGGCCCAGACTGCACCATACAGACCTTCCCCCTCAGCAAGGATGCTGGGAACTCCTCCAGCCTCTCAGAGGATGGGGTCGGGGCATAGAGGCCGACTTCAGGGCAGCGCCCTTTTCCTGGGGTGGAAGAGCAGACGCTCAAGAGAGCACCAGCTGACCCCCCCGCCCATCCTGGCACTTGTCTGGATTGGGCTGGGCAGGGCAAGGACACTGTGCCAGTAACTTTGATCAGGGGACTACCCCAGCCAGGAAAACCAACCAAGACCTGGGATCAGCTGGCGACAAGCACCAGGGGGAAAGTGAGGGAAGCAAGCTGCTGGCCCTGCCCTGCCCCTGCCCTCCTCCTGATGCTGGTCTCCTTCACAGCCCCGCCCACACCAATTACCTCTCCCTGGGCTCCGGCACTGCAGGGATCATCTATGCCAGGCAGGGCTGGGGGGGAGGGAGGGGGCATGGCTTCGCTGCTCCATTAGCCTGCTCACCTGCCGGGCCACAGCCTGGGGTCCCCTAAAATCTCCAGGTCCTTAGCCTCCTCAACGCTGTGTTTGTGATTATTTCTCAGAACTCAGAACAAGCCCATTGGGCCAGGCGAGGCGCTGGGCACATGGGAGCAATGCAGAGTAGGACAATGAGTCCAGAATGTTAGAGCTGGGAGTGGGTTTCTATAGCTAGAGCTCCTCATGGTATGAGCAAGGAACCAGAGGTTCGGAGGTGATTTTGTCCAGTAAAGCAGGCTTCCCTCCTGCAAGCTGCACCGTTCCATTGGGCAGGAAGCCCACTTAGACTCTGTGCTCCTTGAGGACAGGCCATGGCTCTCCTCCCTGCAAAGATGGAAGGACCCAGAAGCAGCCACCCTTGTCCTCTCATTCCCTCTCTTCCTCGGCCACATCACTAGGCTGCCCCTTCCCAGGCTCCGATTGCTCAATCCTCCAATCCCAATCAGCTAATCAGGAAGCTTTCTGGGTGCAGGGCACCCCTAGACATCCCCTGTGCTGTACCACTTCTCCCGGGAGAAGCGTGGGCAGGAGCCCCATTGGCCAAAGCAGGAAAGATCCCCTTCCCATCCAGCGGTCCAGCCACACACGGGGAGGGATCAGCCTGCCTCAAAAATGGGTGTGCCATCCAGTGCCCTGGTTAGGTTGCAGAGCTGGCTGGAGGAGGAAAAGCTAAGCTTCTGTAGGCCAGACTCAGCTGTATCCAGAGCCAGCCAGACTCAAGGACAAGGGTCAAGAGGGGCTTTCTGATAATACTCAGGAGGCACCCTCCATCCCGCAGGGAACCTGGACGATCATGAAGTCTGTGAGCTTTGGAAGCTGCCCTACGCTGAATTAAGGAAGGAGTATTAATGAACAGCAATAAGAGGGTGGGCACCTTCCCCCTTTCAGACAGCTGAAATGACCAGGGGTTGGGGTGACTAGCTCCGCCCCCTCCAAATCTTTGCCTTCTGCCCAGTGGCTGGCGGGTCCTGAGCTAGGCCAGGGAAAGGCAGTGAGCTCCTACTCCTGCTTGTGCAGTCTCACCACTCAGCAGTGGTCCCCTAGTTCGAAAGGACACCCTCCATCCAGCCCCAGGCTCATTCTCTTCCTCCCACAAAACTCCTCCATCCGCTGAGTCACCAAGACTGAAATCTGAGTCACTTGCCTCCAATCTCCAGTCCCGCATCCGATCCCTCCTCCACACTGGTTTTACTGCAGCACTAACTTCATGACATCACGTCTTTCTCTCCAACCTCCTTAGTGGGGCATTCGAGACCCTCTCCATTAAGATCCCCTTCGCCCAAGCCTGGATCTTTCTGCCTTTCCTTCCATAGTTGCCCCTTTTTGTAAGGGCTCAGTTGGAGGCCCCCCGCTCATTGAGCAGCTTTCAATGCCCTTCCTCCCCAGCTCTAGAGAGCTCTTCCTCCCTCCCAAAGACTGGCCCAATTACTTGTCACTCAGCACTGCCTGGAGTCATATGCAGGTGCCTCTGTCAAAGGTGGAGATATTCCCATTGCGCCTGACCCTGACTACTGCCCCGAGTCCTGTAGAATCAAAATGGTGGAACCACAGAGCTAGAAAAGACCTTAGAGACGATTTAGACCAAGCTATGGCCGACCGGGATCCCCAGCAAGGGGTCCTCCAAGTTCTTCCAGAATACCTCCAGTAAGGGAGCTCACTATTTCTTCAGTCAGCGCACGATATATTCTCCAAAAAAAATAAAATGTTCGATAAAAGACTGGAGAGCGTCTTGGACCCCAGCTCTGCTGCTTAACTGTTTGTGACACCATGGCCACCCATGCCATCTGTGGGCCTCAGTTTTCCTATCTGTACATGAAGTACCCATTTGGGGAGATATCCAAAGATCCTTCTTGCTAACTGGAGTCTGAAGACCCGAGCGGGACTCATGTCTGCCACTTCCTATGGAGTCTTTTCTCTGAGCCTGTACAATGGGAAGCATAACGCTTTCCCTAGTAATGCTGGGGTCAAGTGCTTTGGCAAGCCTAGGTTGGAAGGAAGCAGAACTGAGCAGGAGCCTCCCTGGGCACTGCCAGGGCAGAACTGCCAGGGAGGATGAGAGGCCGGACCACACCCTGCCATCATGGAAGGCCTTAGCTTCACCTTGGGCCCTGGGCCCTCCCTGCAAGCTGGACAGCTCCTCTCCACTGGCTCTGGGCTCTTCCCTAGCCCTCGGCTGCCTGCCGGCTTCTTGGCTCCAGTGGGCTGACTGCTGTCCACCAGCCTCGCTGTGCTCCATGCCCTGTGTGCCCCCCCCCCCTCCCGCTGCCCTGGAGAACTTGCAGAAGCTGGGATAGAGACAAGCAAGAGCCCCGCGCAGCCCAGAGCTGGGATCTGAGCCCACCTCTGCCTCTGAAACAGGCCCTTTCCCTTATGCCATGCATGGAAGCCCCTGACTGTGGGCAGAGTCTGAGAAAGCCAGTGGGATTGCCCAGGGGAAGAGAGGGCATGTTCACAGTGCAGAAGGGGGCTCCCCTTTAGGCTAGAGAGTGATGGAACTCAGGGGACCCATTTGCAAATGAGTTCCCTTCCCTCATCTCATCCCACCTGCGTTTCAAGCAAGTCCCTTCCTTGCTCTGGCCTCAGTTTCTTGCTCTGTAAAATGGGGAGGTTGGATTTGCTGACTTCTAAGGAGCCAGGAGTTGGAGCTTGGATTGCCTTGAGAGAAGTTTCCAGTGGAGAGCGTCCTTATCTGGGCGCGCCTGCCACTCCCAGGAGACTTGCATTGGTTCTGGGTGATTCTCTGGCGCTTTTTAAGGGCACTGAGAAGAACACCCGGGACTTGTCCAGGGTTAGAAAAATGGGCCGTTTAGGGGAAGGCCTCCGAGGGCAGAGCCAGGAGAGGGGAGAGGGAGGGAGAAGGGAGGAGGCGGGGAGATGCAGGGACGGAGCTGTCCAGAGAGGAAGTGGTACCACAAAAGGTAGTGAGCTCCCCGTTTAAGGGTCTCCCAAGCACAGGCAGCATGGCCGGCTGTCGGGGATGTTTGGGGGTCGGGGCTAGTCCAGGGCAGGATGGGGACTCGGGGAAATCCCCGGCGGGCTGAGGGCGTTCCCCAGCCGGGCCCAGCGCTGGCCGGCGGAGGGGGGCGCACACCTGCACTCACCCAGCCGGAGCACCGGCTCACAGGCTGGGACACCGCGGGCCTCAGCGCCCCGGGCACCCCGAGCCCCGGGTTACCGGCCTGCGCGCGCCCAAGCTCCCTACACATGGCCGCCCCGCCCCCACCCCGGGGCTCACCTGAAGCGCCCACAGTTGAGCAGCCCCCGCAGGGCGGCCCTGAAGGTGGCCGGGTCTCCTTGCATCGAGTGGGACGGGATCTGGGCCGGAGATCCTCCCGACGGCCCGCCCGGGGACCCCCCCGGGGGTCCCATGGTCCAGGTTGAGGCTGGGGGGGGCGGGCCCGAGGGGCCGGCGGTCGAGCCCGCAGCGGAGCCGGCGACCGAGCCCGAACAAGAAGTCCGCAGCCTGCCGCGGGCTCGAGACCTGAATCCTTCCGGGCGGGAACGGTTGCGGACGCGGGCCGGGTCCAGGCAAACGCTGCTGCCGCCGCCGCCGCCGCCGCCGCGGGGGGTCCCGGCCCCAGACAGCCCCGGCCGGGCCCCCCCCAAGCTCCCAGCCCCGAGGCATGGAATCCCCCGGCTGGCGTCACTTCCGGTCACTAAGGTCCGGGTCAGCCCCTCCTGGGCACTGCGCCCAGCGTTCCGGGAGCCTCCCTCCAGGCGCCCTCCTCCCCTGGGCAGCGCCGCAACCTCCGTATGGCTGGGCTTCTCGGGCCCTGACGGGGCGGCCTGACCCATGTGCCGCCGGGCCCGGCGCCGCCGCCCAGGACCCCAGGCGGGCCGGGCTCAGCAGCTTCGGACAGGTCCCCCGGACCCCGGCCTGGCCAGGCAGGGGCAGCAGCCCAGCCCCCTGCGCCCCCGGAGCTTCCCCTTACCCCGGGCTGGGCCCGGGGCAGAAGCCTTGAGGTCACAGTGGGGGGAGGGCTTGGCACATCTTTCCCGCAGTCTCCACCCCGCCCAGGATTGACTCAATCCTATCAATGGGTGACCCTTGGGCTGGGCTCAGGTGACAGCCCCTCTCTGCTTCCCCAGTCATCCCTGACACAAAGTTTAGCTCTCCTGGAATGAGGGAGGGAGGGAGAGAGGGAGAGAGGGAGAGAGGGAAGCATGGAGGGAGGGGAGGGCACAGACCCCTTCCTAATCCCAAGAGGCACAGTAATGAGATACTGGGAACCTCAGGGTTTGGGGTCAGATCTTGTCTTTACCCCTCTAGTATCATTGCAAAGAACGTCCCAAATGGGGTCTCTTAGAATTGGACAATATTGAAAAGGACTTAATCTCGATGCTTCTAAAATGAGAAAAGTTGAGTCCTGAGACCTTACCTGCATCACTCTCCCCCTTCCCTCCCATTTCTGTAGCAATTTTTCTGTTTTACAGATGGCACAACTGAGGATGCCCAGAAAGGAGGTCGAGACCACCAAAGTTATCTATGTAGTCAGTGCTGTGCAGTCTATACCCACCCCATGCCTCTCTGTTCCTATTTCCACTTCTGCTTCCCAGGTCTATCAGAGAAACCCCTGCAAGGGGTATGGTGGGGAAAACCCTAATGGGGGCTTAGGACCACCTGCCCCAGCCTTACTCCATCACTCTGTCAGCCTTTTCTTAACCCATTCCCAGACAGGGGAGAGACTAGTGGTACCCCAAGATCACTGCTAGATCCCTGGCCCTGACCTCTGACCTGAGTGAGTCACTCAGCAGCCGGCCTTATCCTCCGGACTCTCCCCAGGATGTGATGAGAGGGAGCTTGGGCTGCCTGAACAGAAGTCCCCCTCCTGCTATTTCCCAGAGGGGGTTTTCCCTGGCCAGAACAAATTCAACTCTTTCTCACAACTCCTTTTGCTTTCAATAGGGTGCCTGAATTATAGGCTTGCCAGGGTCACCCCACTAATTAAGGGCAGAGACACACTAGGTAAGAAGAGCCCAGTGGGGTCTGCCTCAATAAGTGTCTAATTTGCTACCAAAGGATCGGAGAAGTCCAGGACTCCCAGAAGGAAGGGATCCCAGAGGCATCGGAGTACTTTATCCAAGAATTCCCTCCACCACATACCCCACTTGCCTTTCCTTGAAAATTTTCAGTGATGGGGGACTCAGCACTTCAGGAGCCAGCCCAATACATCCCATCCTGGCTGCTCCTTTATACCTTCCCTCTACAGGGCTCGGTAACCCAGAGCTCGGGTGGTCGGGCCCAACCCCAGTTTATCACCAACTCCTACTTCCAGAACTGTTCAACTGACACTGATCAGGCCTGAGTGTGGAGAGGAGATCTGTGAGTGATTCTACATTCCTGACCTTGGGATTCTAATATCTAGGTTCTCATCCTGATTCTGCAGGCTCACTCACTAGTCAGGACTTGGATAAACTGAGTCAGCATCTGTTTAGATGACTTCGAGTATATAAAATTATTCTATGGAAAACTTTTGTTCTGCTCTGTCCCCAGAAGACAGGAAAGTTGTAGAGATCAGTTTAGGCTTAAAAAAAGCCATTACAGTGAGAGCTATCCATTAGTGGAATAGACTAGCCTAGAGTGAATCCCCCATCCATGGAAGTCTTCTAGTGAAGGTGGGATGCCCAAATCTGGCTCTGGTAGAAGGGATCCTGGTTCAAAGAGCACCAGAAGCCCCAACATTTTCTGCTGCTGGAGGACAAAGGCTCACTCCCTGTTTCTGACATTGATTTCCAGGAACTTCTTTCCTTAGAACTCAGTTTTAGTTCATTGTAAGGCTCCAGTAAGATCATTTGGGAAAGGCCTCTGATAAATGTCAAAGCTTTCAGAAATGTCCACTGATTCTAGCAGCATCTGTCAAGCACCCAGAACATGGGAACAGAAGTTTTGTGGGTCTTGCTCTCAAGGAAATGACATTCCTTAGAAAGGAGACACAAGGGCATATCAAATGCATCCTAAGTAGTTTCTGGGATTCAGAGTGGAGCCTGTTGACAGGGTAACAAAGGTGATGTTGCTGAGTGAATTATCTTTATTATCCTGAGAATTCTAAGTGCTCTTTCAATTCTGATTCTCTGTAGTATAGTGGGCTGCATTACCCCCCCTTTCCCATCCCTCCAGGAGGCTCTCCCATGAGCCCCTTTCCCCTCTAGCCCTCCTAAGCTGAGCCCAAAGCCTCAGCACCCCTAAAACAGGACAGTAAGGCTAGGATGTGGTACTGAGCTCTGGCTATCTTCTCCCCCTCCTACACTGAGGTCCCTGACAGCAGGCAGGAACTTGGACTGAATACCTCCAGCCTAGTCTAGGGGAAATAGCTGAGCCAGGGAGTAGGAGGGTGAATCAGCCTTCCTCCTCTGGCCCCTTGGATTCCCCTTCTCTAGAAATGGGAGATGATTTTAGTTGGCCCCAATCTAATAGTTCCTGATGAAGCTCTGAAACTCCGGATGCAGGGAGCAGAGGGCAGAGGGGGATGGGTAAATATTTCCTGCCCTCATTTGCTGATTTCCGTTTGGCTGAATGTCTTCCTGTGGGTCTGGAGTCTGAGTTTGAAGAAATCTGCTGATTTAGCCCCTCCCTCTCTTCCTCTCCCTTATGCCTGGGCTGAAGTTTCCTTCTGGAGCTCGGAGCCTCTTTGCTTTCTATTTGACCCTGTCTTTCGAACATCCTCGTCAGTCCTACTTATGCCTCTCCAGGCTGTTGGCCAGAGGCCTTTGTGGCCCTTAAAGTGTTACAGGATCTTTACCGTGTGGTTATTTACTGACACCTCCCCCCCCCAACTTTCCCTTCTTCCGAGATGTATTCCCTCACCCTTTGCCCCTCCCCTTCAGGCTCAAAACTGAACTCATGAACTGATTCCCATAGAATCCTCCTAACCTTCCAGCCGCTGGTCCCCCCTCCCCCCATTGCTTTACGTCAGTTTTTATGGCTATATCCTCTCCCTTTCACAGCCTAAGTTCGGTGTGAAAGATCCCCAAGTCCTAAAACAGAACAGGGTTTATTAGCAAGTGCTGAGCTGATTAACTCGAGCAACAATTATTCCCTCTTGTAAACCTTTGTCCAGCCTTCCCAAATATTCTCCCTTTTCCAGGAATATAACAATTTTGTTCAAGTCTCTAGGATCTTCATCAGTGGGCTGTGTTACAGGCGTATTATTGTTCTATAAGAAAGGATAAGCAGGATTTCAGAAAGGCCTGGAGAGGCCTACATTAACTGAGGCTGAGTGAATTGAGTAGAACATTGTACACAGTAACAAGATGATATGATGACCAGCTGTGATACAATCAGGGCTCTTTTCAACTCTGAGGTGATCCAGGCCAATTCCAATGGTCTTGTGATGGAAGAGTCACCTGCACCCAGAAAAAGGCTGTGGGAACTGAGAGTGGACCACAGTATAGTATTTTCACTTTTTTTGTTGTGGCTTTTTTTTTTTTCTTTTTGATTTGATTTTTCTCGTGCAGCATTTTAGAGGAAATATGTATAGAAGAATTGCACAGGTTTAACATATATTGGATTACTTGCCACCTAAGGGAGGAGATAGGGAGAATTTAGAACACAAGGTTTTCAAGGTTCAGGGTCAAAAAATGACCCATGCATGTTTTTGAAAATTAAAAAAAAAATTCAAAAACACTTTTTGAGGGTTTCAGGCTGATTTCTGAAGTTGGAAGAGCAGGATCTAAGACTCCTGTCACCCCAGCATTTGCCTGAAGATTAGGCCATGCCAGGGAGGCTGGGATGGCCATTCCTACTCTCCCTGGTCCTAAAAGCAGAGCACCCCTCCTGAGCCTGTTTCCTGAAGGAGAAAGCTGGGAACCTCCTCAAGTCTACTCTAAATCCCCTTAAGGGCACACAGGCATACTGGAACACAGAACACTGGAGGCCCAGAGGCTCCCTGGGAGAGCTATGCTGGCTAAGGCACTACACCGGAAGCCTCAGGGGACAAGGGGCAGGGCAGCAGATTAAGCCTCTCCGGGCGTAAACTGCGGAGGCGTGCCGTGGGGGGCTCCAGGCCGGCACTGGTTAGGGGCTGCCTTCTGAGGCCCGGCCCGGCCCCTCCCCCAGCTCAGCAATTCTGGTGCAGCAGAGGAGGTGGCAGTGGGAGGAGGGAAGGGCCACAGGTCTGCTGATGCATCCATCACCTAGCAACATATCCAAAACACCTAGGCTGGGCTGGCCACTGGGCTCACTCCCCTGGCTTGCTGACCAGCTAGCAGGTGACCCACCTGGGCATGACACAGGAGCAGGTGACTCAAGTGGCCTTGGGGAGCTTCAGGGGATGGGGGAGGGGCTACACAATGAGGGCAACTGGGAGAGGGGAAGTACAGGGAAAGAACTGGGGCTAAAGGGCTGCTGGGGAAGCGGGAAAGTTCTGGGGCAGAATCAGGCCCAGGAGAGAAGTCATAACGTGGAATGTCATGAGTCAGGGGTCCTCAGCTGTAGGGAGGGCGCTGGATGGTCTTTCACGTCAGCCCCTTCCCTGCTTTAACCTCCGGCTCCAGGTGCAATTCCATTTACAAGGGAGAAAATAAAGAGCATTTCTAAGGTTTCATGAGCTGGACATGGCTCCACCTCTCACAGCAAGGCCGGGTATTATTGCCGTCCCTTCTCAGAGAATCTGAGGCACAGAGAGGTGGGGGCTGGTTCACAGCCTGTCTGCCGCAAGACTGGGGGGGGGGGGTCCCCCCTGCGCGACTTACAGTGGGGGGGAGGGGAGGAAATGGGGCCGGACCCCTCCCTCTCCCCCCACGCCAGGAAAAACCGCCATCCTGCATGGCCCACGCCCGCACCATGCCCCAGAACCAGAGAAGAGACGGAGATCGGGGGCCATTCGTGACTCCCGGTCTCGCAGATAGGCCCAGTTCCCCATGACCGGGAAAAGACTCGCAGAGATGGCCCGGTCCGAGGAGGAGGAGGAGGAACCCGCGCGCCTGCGCAGTAGCGGAGACGAACGGGGGCCGGTGCGCCTGCGTAATGTAGAGGAACCGCCGCGCGGGGCCGTTGTGCCGGGCTCCCGCCGGGGCTCCCTGCTCGGGCCTGGCCCGGCCCCGTCTCGCCGCCCCTCTCTGGCTGCCGCCCTGGGCTCCGCACCTCGGCGTTCCTCGCTGGGCCTGGCGCTTTCCTCGCTCCCGGGTGCCCGTCCTAGGCGCGCCCCCGGCGCCGGCCGTGGGGGCGTGGCTGGGGCCCCGGCCCCGCCCCCGGAGCGCGCTGGGAGGCGGAGCACGTGCAGCGCGCCTTGGAGGCAGTGCTGAATGGCGCACTGAATGGCGCGCGCTACCCGGCGGGCGGAGCCGGGGCGCTGGCACGCGGCCTCTGCGAGCTGGTGCGCAAAGCGCGTGCGAGAGCTGCTGCCCGCCGCGCTACAAGCTGGTGTGTTCCGTGGTGGTCGGGCAGAACGCGGGTCAGGGGGTGCTGGTGGCGAGCCGCGCGCTCTGGGACCCCGCCAGCGATGGCCACGCGTCCGCGTCCGTGTGCGCGGCCACGCTCTTCGCCGTGGCCGTGGTGCACGGTGTCTACTACGAGTGACCGGTGTGGGCGGTTTATTTTTTAAAATAAATAGAGCTTACAATAAATAAAAATAATTATTGTCATAAATAATCCGCGGGTGGAGGTATGGGGGTGGGGTGGGGAGAAGGGGAGACAGCCCTCCAGGGGCAGCGACACCCCCTCGGGACAAAGGCCCACGGGCCCTTTCAGGTCCCTCTTTTGGTGGGGAGACCCTCCCCCCAAAGCCTCCGGGCTGGGCCCTGAGTAGGAGCAGCCCCTCCCCGGGCCTTGAGGGAGCCCTCCCAAACCAGCTGGGGCAGGTTCTGAAGGAGCCCCGGCAGGGGACCCAGAGTGAGCTCAGGCCCCCCCCAATGGCCTTCCAGGAGCGTTCTCGGGGGCCGGTTGGGGCACCCTAGGTCCCGATGCGCTGCTGAAGCAGCCGCAGGACGTATCTGAGCCGAACCCGAAGCTCTGGGCTGCAGCCCAGCCTCTGCAGGTGAGGGGGCTTGGTAGGTGAGGGCCCTGCGGTCCCGGGCCACGAAGGTGATGAGCAGGGGCTCCCAGCCATTGAGGATCAGCTTGGTGTGGTCCACGTAGAAATTCACCTGTGGGGCAAAGGGGCTCAGGATCTCTGCTCCCGGCAGTGCAGCCCCTCCCTCCTGCCAACACTCACCTGCACTGTGCCATCACTGAACAAGAGAAGCAGGGCCTGGTCAGTCTTGACCCACTGCAGGAGCAGGGGTGCCGGGCCCTCAGTCTCATCCATGCTGGGCAGGTCTCCACCCTAGGGTGGGCAAGAGGTACCTGGTTAGGTCAGGCCTCTTCTGGGGTGGCTGAACAGCTGGCTCACGGGGCCACTTACCCTGGATGGGCAGTTAGCTCAATCTTTCATTTCACAAATGAATCCCCAGGGTCTGGACTTGCCCAAAGTCACTCGTGGTCCTGGGCTTCTCAGGAAGGGTTTCTCCCACGTACCCCCTGTACCCTGACCTACCTTCATTAGGTTCTGGTCCATGTAGGAGGCAAAATATCGAAGGACCCCCAGCTGGTGCTGCAGCTGCTGAGGAACGGCCTCCATGGGGAAGGAGAAGTGCTTGGTGCTGGTGGGATTATAATGCACGGTTCTGGGGGGGAGAGGAGGGGTCAGAAGGGAACAGGCCGGTGCTGTCGGCTGAGAGAATCTTAGAGGCAGAACTTTTCACATATAAGGAAACTGATGGCCTTCCCCAGAGCCCCTGACTGGGAAGTAACCCGAATGGGGTCTGAACCCGCAGATCTTCTTCTACCAGAAGGGAGGGCTACTCACTTCCTGTTGGACGACAGGGCCATGTGGGTGCCATCATTGAAGAGGACGGCCACCCGCCGGCTGGACAGCTGGTAGCCAAAGCCGTACTTGTTGGAGTAGTCCACCCACTTGCTGACCCACAGCAGATGTTCCGATGAGGCCAGGGGTGCTGGGTTTTGTTTAGCTGTCGAGGGGCAGGAAGGACAGCACAGGGTGAGAATGCCCTGACCCCACAGGCTTACAAAGATCCCCACCCCTCCTCTTCTCCTGAACAGACCCCTCCAGCACTGAATCTTGCCCACCCTCCTCACCAGGTACCTGGGGGCATGAAGGCCAGGCAGTTTCGAAGGGCACAGAGGGTAGATTCCATGACAGCAGCTGCTGTCAGACACTCCTCAGACCCTGGCAACACATTGGGGGTGGGGGGAAATGAGGGCTTCTTAGGAGGGTTCAGAACACTTTCCTAGGCTGTCCCAAATCAGGGCACTCCTGGGAACTTCCCCCGTTCACTCAGCTCACCCTCACAGCTGCTGCCCATGGCTGCCAGGGACCTGGGGGAGCCTTCCTCAGGGGCGGTTTCTGCTAGGCTAGGGGGGACATCAGCCTCCTCCTGGGGAAAAAAAGGGAGAACAATATGGGGGTAGGGCAGGTGAATAGGAGAGGTAGCCCTCCGCAGCCACTCCCTCCTATTGACCTCTGGGGTCACACCCAAAGCCAGGGCCTAATGAGGCAGAGGCAATTAGGCTAGGAGGAAGCTGGACGCTGCCAGCCCCTTTCATCCTAGAGTGCTTCGCCCAGCAGCAGAGGAGTGAGTCAGGCTGGGTCACCAAGGTCAGGAGGGCCAAAGGCACCTGCCCCCACAGCTCCAGCTCCCCTCCTCACCTGGGCCTGTCTTGGCTCCCTGGAGCTGTTCTCAGGGCAGATGGATGTAAGCACGAGGTCGCTGACCAGGCGGGAGAGGTTGTCCTGTTCCTGGAGAGCCAGCTTACCTAGGCACAAGAGGCACCAGAGCATTACTGCTCTGTTCTGCTCTGCCCAGGGCTCCTCACTGGTCTACCCCTCTCCTCTCTCCTCCCTTAATCCTCCAAAGCTCTGCAGCTTACTCTTCTTCTTGCGGCCAAAGAGGCTCTTGGTTACTTTAGTGAAGAAGCTCTGGGCAGGGCTGGGGGGGGTCAGGTCAGGGACTGTGGTGCAGCTGCTTGGGGGAAGTTGAGCCGGAGTATAACCCTGAGTAAAGAGGAACAGAAACTGGAGCATCAGATGGGGCCCTGGCAATGCCCTCTGATCAAAGTGCTCCAGAGAAAGGCAAGGCCGGGCACAGACCTTAGTGAAGAATTCATGCTGAAGGATCTCCTCCAGTGAGGGCCGGTCTTGGGGCACGGGGCGAAGGATGGCGGCAAGGAGGTTTCGGGCACACACAGAGAGGTAGGTGGGCAACGTATAGCGAACCTGCTTGATGCAACGGTATGTCTCCTTCAGGTCAGCCGTCTCAAAGGGGGGGCTCCCACACAGCAGTGTATACCTGGGAGGGGGGCGGTGGCCAGGGGCCATGAGCTCAGTGGGCTCTCACCCCGAGCCTTAGTCCAACCCCGGGAAGACCCAAAGGTGCCTAGGGCCTCTGCCCTCCCTCTCTTCCCAGCCTAAAACTCTCTGGGGGGCACACTTACATCACACAGCCCAGTGACCACACGTCAGACTCAGGGCCGTGACCCTGGCGTAGCAGCACCTCAGGGGCCAGATAATTGGGGGTCCCACAGATGGTCCTGAAAGCACAGAGGGAATAGGAGGAGCTCAGAAACAGTGAGCCACCTGGGGCTTTTGGTCTCCCAAGTCAGGATTGTCAGCCAGCTTTTTCCTTCCAGATGGCCCTTCCCCCCAAGCCCAGCAGGCCTTGCTCTGTGAAAGGATACAACTGCCTGCCTCCCTCAGCCTCCCCCGCCCTAGCCATTCCTACTGGGAACAAAGGCTCAGCCTGTCTCCAGGTTCCAGATAACACCCCCTTGTCCCAGGGACAATAGACAGCCATCAGACACAGAAGGCCTCACTCCCAGCTGGTCCCCCAGGCGCCTCTGGCTAAGACCCCATGCCACCTACTTCTTTCTTTGATCCTGGGGTTCCAGCCGAGCAGCCAGCCCAAAGTCCCCGAGCTTCAGTTCCATGTTGTCTGTGATGAAAAAGTTTCCTGAAAGCCAAGAGTCAGCAGGGGTATTTCAGGGGTTCACAGACAGCTCTTCCTATCTGCTCTCCCCCAGGTCCCCAGATCCCTCCTACCCCTCACTCTGCATCAAGTACCCAGGGAGGGGAGGTAAAACACAGCTCCTCCCAGGAAGTGCTCCCGAACTTGCTCTGGTACTTCCCCAGCCCCAGCTGAGCTGGGGTCCTTTCTCCTGGGACTCACCCAGTTTGAGGTCTCGATGTAAAACCCCTCGCTGGTGCAGGTAGCGCAAACCGGCAATAACCTGGCGGAGGTAGTACCGGACCTCGGGCTCCAGAAGCGTGTGTCTCGCCTTCCAGATGTGTGCCAGTGACTAGTGGGCGAGAAAACTGTCAGGGACCTCAGAAGGCCGGGCCACTCAGTTTCCTTCTCTGGGAAACAAAGGAGCTGAGCTCCAGGGGCCTTCCCAGCTGCCTCCCTTCTCTCTCAAGCAATGTTGGGAGGGAAGTTTGGGATGGGAGTTTTTCAGGAGGGCAGCAGGCTAGAGAGGTGGCCCATTGGTCCAATCAGGACCCCTGCTCCCCCCCTCCCCCTCCAGAGAAGAGTCTGCACAGGCTCTCAGGATGCTGGAAAAGCTGCAGCCACCCCACTCAGGTAGGAGAAAACAGGCCCAGAAAGGCCTGCCCTTGACCATGACCCTGAGCTTCAAAGGCAGAACTCAGGCCTCTGTAGCCTGATAGACCCACTGGCTAATGCTGCCCCACATCCCCACTCTCACTAGCCCCTCCCAGGGTGGTTTTGGGGAAAGAGCATCCTTAATGACCCCCTCCTTTGTCCCCAGGAACCCCAGCCAGATGTGCGCTGGCCTCCCACCTTTCGGCTGCAGTACTCCAGAAATATGTAGATGCTGCCTTCATCCTCAAAGTGGTGCGAAAAGCGAACGATGTGCCGGTGGTGGAGGCTGCGGTGCAGGGCGATCTCCTGCAGGATCTGGCGGGCAGAAGCGAACACTCTGACCCCGGGCTCCTCCTCCTCCACCCCCAGCTCTCCTCTAGGAACTGCATTCCTCCCAGCTGACCTACCTTCTGCCGCTGGTGTGGTTTGGCCACCCGGCTCTGGGGAATGACCTTGACAGCGTAGGTATGGCCACTGCTGGTGTCCGTGGCCTCGTAGCATCGGGCGAAGCCCCCCTGGAGCCGAAAGGGGGAAGCCTCAATAGGCCGGCCCTGCCCCTCCTCCCCCCCGCTGCTGACTCAGTCTCCCCTCCCTGCCAGCAAAGAGCCGGACGTACAGCCGGGAACCCTCCGCACGCTCCCGGCTCAGATGCGGGGCCCCTCGCCGGTCCCCCCCCCCCCCCGCTCTACCTTGCCCAAGAGGCGGCCCCTGTAGTAGGTGCGGCCACTCTGCGGGTCCCGGATGAGGCGAGTAGGGTCCAGCAGCGGATCGGCTCCCCGGCTGCCGCACTCGGACTCCCGGGCCCCAGCCCCGGCTTCACTGTCTTTGCCGGGGGCCCGGGAGCGGGGCTCGGGGCTCGCCAAGGACTGCGGGCAGAAGAAAGTGGCCGGCTCCATGGCCGCGGCCTGAGCCCGGCCCCAAGATCCGCGCACGAGACTCCGGCCTCTTGCCAATTTTCCCACCTGCCTGGACAGCTACACTCTCAGCTTGAGCCCAGGGGAGCCCTGGCGTTTTTATCAATGAAGCCCGGCCCCCGCCTCCCCGGAGCCGCCGAGCGTCAGCCGGCCCCGCCCACCGGGAAAACGTAATCGAGAGCCCCACCCCCGAGTAGGGAAGTAACATCCACGAAGTCTACGCCCCTTACGTCACCCCTTAACAGCTCCGCCCACGAGAGGAAATGACTCCGAGTAAATACCTGGGAGCTCCGCCCACAATTCGAAAAGGGGCGGGGTCACCTTCGGCCGGTTCATCCCGGGCCAATCCATCGCCGCAGCCCGACTTTGCTCCGCCCCAAGCACTTGGGGTCTAGGTCCCGCGGCTCCAGACTAGCCCTAGAGACTGGCATTCTTCCGGAGCTCGCGGTGCGGCCCGAGGGGGAGCGGTGCTGGAGGCGCGGGTCCCTATTTCTCCAAGGGAGGCGTCTTCTCACCGGGTCTCGACTGGCTTTCTCGAGACCCGAGCCCACGTGCCACAAGAGCTGGGATCCACTCGTGTGGTCGGAGCGCCCTCTAGCGAGAAAATGAGACACTGTCGTCTCTGGAGCCGTCGCACAGGCGCGCGGAACCCTTCTGAGGCTGGCGGCTGGAGCTTCTAGCACCATCTGGTGGCCAAAGCGCGGAGGGGCGGGCATAGCTGGGAAAGTAAATGATACGTGGTTTCTGTGGCAGCCCAGCCCGGAAAGCGGCCTGGCCGGCTCCAAGCCCGAGCTGGAGGAAGGGCTGCGGATCGGCTCCAGCAACATCTACGCAGCCATCCTCGTCCCTAACGGTCCTCGTTCATGGCTCTGGAAAGAGCTTGGATACATTGTGTGTGCATCATATATAAAGTTATACACATGTGTATATATCATCTCCTTTGTATCCATATTTATATGACTTGTCAAGTTTCAACTTTGAAACATTGTTCATTCACCGGAATTGCACCTTTCTAGTAGAGATGCTTGTAAACGTCCCGGATAGAAGTAAGCTCTTTGCAAGAAAGGGCATCTTCGTGATGTGCAACTCGGAATGTTCACTCAAATGCTTGGGTTTCGGTTTGTTTTAGTTTTCGGTTTCTTTTCCCCTGAGGTAATTGGGGTTAAGTGACTTGCCCAGGGTCACACAGCCAGGAAGTGCCAAGTGTCTGAGGTGCTCCTGACTTCGGGGATGGTGCTCCGTCCTGTATCAATAATAAGTCATATCAATAACTAGAGCATCCTCTTTTTGTTGGTGGTGGTGGTCTTAGTATTTAAGAGTTTTTAAAATTTAAGTTTTTAAAGCTTTTTATTTTCAAAACATATCCATAGATATTCTCAACATTTACCCTTGCAAAGTCTCATGTTCCAAAATTTCTCTCTCCTCCCTTTTTCCCACCTCTTCTCCTACAAGGCAAGTAATCTAATCTTCTATACATATTTCCACAATTATCATAGAGAAGCCATTTTTAAAAAAAATTTACAGAGAAGACACTTTTTAATAATAGTTTTCTATTTTTCCAAATGTATGCAAAGATAGTTTTCAAGATTCACCTTTGCAAAATCTTGTGTTTCAAATTTTTCACTCTTCCCCCCCCCCCCTTTCCACTCTCCTCTGGCAGACAGGAAGCTATTCATTATAGGTTAAACTTGCAAGTCTTCTAAACCTACTTCCAGATTCTTCATGCTTTATAAGAAAAAAAAAATATCAAAAGGGGGTGGAGGGAAACACAAAAAAGAAAAAAAAATGAGCAAACACACAGCCCTCCAAAAAAAAAGAAAGAAAGAAAATGCTATATTTTGATGCATATTCAGTCTCGGGGGCTCTTTCCATCACAGGTTTATTGGAGTTGCCATGAATCACTTAACTATTGAAAAGAACCAAGTCCTTCACAGTTGATCATCACATAATATACTTACTGCTGTGTGTAATGTTTTCTTGATTCTATTCACTTCATCAGTTCATGTAAACCTTTGCAGGCTTTTCTGAAATCATCTGCTAATCATTTTTTATAGAACAATAATATTCCTTGACATTCATATAACATAACTTATTCAACCATTTCCCAACTGATGTGCAGCCACTCAATTTCCAGTTCCTTCTCATTATAAAAAGGGCTGCTACAAACATTTTTGCACATGTGGGTCTTTTTCCCTTTTTTTATGACCCTCAAAGATTGTGCACAGTTCTATTGCTCTTTAAGCATAGTTTCAAATGAGCATCCCCCTTTTCCCAGATCTCTTTCCTAGGTTTTATTCTCTAGATATATCAAAATCTGTAATTTCCTAAGCTTGAATGAATATCAAAATAAATTGCTATACAGTTTGTTAACAATTTAACTAACAATAAAACACAATAACTTGTAATGGTTTTTTACCTGTGAGAAAAGTCAGAATAGCCATTAAGATTCTTCTTTTTTACTAGATAAATGTTGAAAGGGACATGGGCATACTGGGACACTAGTACATTGTTATTGGAATTGTGAACTGATCCAAACATTCTGGAGAGCAATTTGGAACTATTCCCAGAGAGCTCTCAAACTGTGCAGACCCTTTGACCCAGCAGTGTTTCTACTGGGCCTGAATCCCAAAGAGATCATAAAAAAATGGAAAAGGACCCATATGTGCAAAAATGTTTGTGGAACCCGTTTTTATAGGGGCAAGAAACAGGAAACTGAGTGGCTGCCCATCAGTTGTAGAATGGCTAAGTTGTGGTATACGAATGTTATGGAATATTATTGTTCTGTAAGAAACAATCAGCAGGATGATTTCAGAGAGGCCTGGAGAGACTTATATGAACTGTATTATACATTGATCAATTCTGATCATTGGAAGTGGCTTTTTTCAACAATGAGATGATTCAGGCCAACTCCAACAGACTTGTGATGAAGAGAGCCATCTGTATCCAGAGAGGAACGTAGGAAATGAGTGTGGATCACAACATAGTATTTTCACTCTTTTTGTTATTGTTTGCTTGCATTTTGTTTTCTTTCTCATTTTTCCTTTTTGATCTGATTTTTCTTGTGCAGCATGATAAATGTGGAAATATGTATAGAATTGTACATGTAAGAGATTGCTTGCTGTCTAGGGGAGAGGTAGTGGGTGGAAGGAGGGAGAAAAATTTGGAGCACAAGGTTTTGCAAGGGTGAATGTTGAAAATTATCTTTGAATATATTTTGAAAAATAAAAAGCTATTATAAAAAATAAATATATGTTACGTCCACAGGGAATAAGTTCTTTCTGTCCTCTTACAATCTCTTTAAAGCTGTAGCAGGAGACTTTCCCCAAAAAAACATAGGAAACTCGCTCTAATCCCTCTTGCTATAGTTGATTATCTCTAACTTGTCCAGTATATATTTTGTTTGCACATAGGTGTTTGTATCTTGTAGGGTGAACTATGGGGTCCTTGAGAGCAAGGACTGTCTTATACTTTCTTTTATCCCTGTCTTCTCTCTCTACACCTTTGCACTGATTGTGTTCTGTAGCTATAAAATGCTCTCTCCCTCCTCATCTCTATCTCTTTATTATATCTTTGGTCTCTTTCAAGAGTCAACACAAATCTTATGTTGTCAGCCTTTCCAGTGCCTTCTTCCCTTCTAAAATGACCCCCAAATATTCTATATATACCGAGTATACATGCCTGGTTTTTCTTTATTTTTTAAAGGCAATTGGAGTTGAGTGACTTGCCCAGGGTCACACAGATAGGAAATAGTAAGTGTCTGAGGTCACATTTGAACTCAGGTCTAGGACTTCAGAACTGGCACTGTATCCACTGCGCCACTTAGCTGCCCCCCTTTTTCTTTTTTCTTTCTTTTTTTCTTCCTTTTTTCTTTCTTTCTTCCTTCCTTTCTTTTCTCTTTCTTTCTTTTAAAAGTTTTCAGTTTCTTTACAAAAAAGGCTGCCACAAACATTTTTGCACATCCCACTTTTTATTGTCAAAATATAAGCAAATGTAGTATTCAACATTCACCCTTGTAAAACCTTGTGTTCCATATTTTCCCCTCCCTCTCCCTCCCTTAGACAGTAAGTAATCCAATGTATGTTAAACATGCACAGTTCTTTTATACATATTTCCACACTTATCATGCTGCACAAGAAAAATCAGATCAAAAAGGAAGAAAGGATCAGGTAGAGGTGGGGGCTTCTGCATTCAGGGTATTTAATCATGTATTTTGCAATTTTTACTTTGTGCTCCTTTTATTGACAAACACCTTGTCATATGGGAGATGTACTTTCTTTCCTTTTTAAAAATATTTTATATTTTTAATGATAGCTTTTTATTTTCAAAATATATACATGATAATTTTCAACATTTATTCCTACAAAAACCTGTGTTCTAATTTTTTCCCTCCCTTCTCTCCACTCCCTCCTACAATGGGTAAGTGATCCAATATATGTTAAACATGTGCAATTTTTCTATACATATTTCCACAAATGAGATGCCCTTTCTTGTGAGATTGTAATAAACCTCTTTTTGTTTTTCTTATTCTGAGAGTCTCTGATTGTTTTTGTGGTTGCTACTGTCCTACACCCTTCCTTCCTTCCTTCCTTCCTTCCTTCCTTCCTTCCTTCCTTCCTTCCTTCCTTCCTTCCTTCCTTCCTTCCTTCCTTCCTTCCTTCCTTCCTTCCTTCCTTCTTTCCTTTTTTCTTTTTCTTCCTTTTTTCTTTCCTTCTTTCCTTTCCTCCTTCCTTTTCTCTATTTCTCTCTCTCACCTTCCCTCCCCTCCCCTCTCTCTTTCACTTTCTTAGGCAAGAAGTTCAACAGCTACCTGCTCCCTTTCTGTTCGACACAGGAGTTTGTGATCTGCTCCATTTCTGATCTGTGGTGGTTTACCCCTCCTCAGGCAACCTGGTGACCCTCTGCTCTTAGGGTTTATCATGTAATGCCAGAGAAACTGAGGCAAAAAAGAGATTAGAGTTTTTAAAAATATTTTATTTGGGTTTCTGAAAGGGAGAGATTGTCTGGAGGTAGAGAAGAATCCATTCTGCCTCCAGGGCTGAATTGGACTTTTGTCTCAAAGAATCCAGCATCCAATGTGAGATTCCAATGAGTTATATATGGCTCTAAGATCAGGGGAGACAAAAGGCAAGGGGTGGAATCCAAACATTGGTAAATGGGAGGAATTTCCAGGCAGGGACCATCAATTCATTCTGACAGGTTGGGGGTAGGACCATAAATTCTGATAAATTGGGAGTGAAGGGGGTAGTCAGTTAGAGACAGAAAATCTAGAACTTAGAGATATGTAAGCATATCTTTTAGTAACTTATCTGCCTATGGAATGCTAATGGTCAGGGCTCCTAGCCCTAAGTATCTGAATCCTAATGGTCAGGAAGGGAGTTTGCTACCAGAGGGATTGAGATAGAACAATTCAAGGAACTGAGGCAGAACAATTTTGAGAAACTGAGGTAGGACAATAAAGGGAAACCAAGGCAGGACAATTTAGGGAAACTGAGGAAGGACAATAAAGGAAAACCGTGGCACAATTATCATATTAATACAGAGATTAATTAGTGAGGACTTTATCAGGTTATCCCACTACAGCTCAGAACTCTCAAGTTTAAGAGATCCAGCCTTGGCCTCTCAGGTAATTGAAGTTATATTTAGCACCAGGTCGGGCTGATTATTCTTTTGAGAACTTTTCTTTCATCTCCTTTGACCACTTTTCTATTAAAGAGTAATTGAGGTTTACCGATTGATTTAGGTGTTTTGTTCCAGTCCAACTTTCCAATAATTTTTTTTCTTTTTGTATCCTTATGGGATTTCCCTCTCTTATAACCTAGCCACTGTATTTCATAGGCTTATAAATGTATTGTTCTTGTCAAGCACTGATTCTTAATGTGTTAAGCTCTTTGATAAGTTGCTGCTTATTTGCATGTGGTACTGATTTATTGAATATTTTTGCCTATTTGTATGCTAATTACTAGAGTATGTTGTACAGTGAATGTCATCTGCAGGGTTCCATGTATGTTGCTTTATGGTACTAATTTGCATGTTTGTTTTATAGTTTTGTTTGCTACATATTAACTACATTTGACTGTTGTTTTATTATTTTATTACTGTGTGGTTCTGCACATTTGGCCCTTGATTTAGCTTTATGGTTTACTCAATACACTTTTAACAAATACTTGGGCAAAATGGAGTATAAAATGATGGGGAAAGTTTTGTGATATAGTGGATATAAAAAAAGATTACACACATTCCTTGATCCTAGGAGAATACCCTCCACATAAACATAGGGAGATTTCCTGATTCTCTTTCTCCCTGCTTTCCCACTTCTTCTAAGTCTACTTTGCAGAATCTTTCTGTAGGCAATGTCCAAGAACCATGAGTGTCCTCCAGGGTACCATCATCCAGACTTGGAAACTGGTTTCATTCATTCCTGAATGCTCACTCTTACCTTGCACTTCCATTCTCTTGCTGTCTCGTGTTTCTTCCCTCACAACGTTTCTCATAAATAATCCCAGATCTTTACTCACATAGTTACCACCTTGTCCCACTTCCCTCTTCACTACAAATCATCCCCTAATCAATGGCCAAAATGAACTGATGCAAAGTAATATAAGAAAACAAAATTACAATGGTACCTCAGTCCTCGTCATTAAAAGGCACAATGAGATGGCAAAAAACGAGTACTGGATTTTTCTCATAAGAACTACATCTCCAATCTGCAGCCTAACCATTCCTCCCCAGCCAAGTGGGGCTTCCAACTGTGGAGAAAGAAGCCAGCCCAGCCCAGATGTGCTCCTCCCTTCTTGTCTCACTTTCTGAGAGGAGCCATAACCATAAAATTCTCCCTTCACGCCAAGCTGCCCAATTTCCATTGGAAGGAGGGGACCTGGATGTGGAGGGGGAAGCATGCTTCTGCTCCCTCTGCTGCCCAGGACTCTGGCTTCCCTGGGGGCTTGAGGCTGCTGGGAGTCTCAGCAGCTGCTGCCGCCTCTGCCTGGGCTCCCCCCACTGCTGCTCATGGAGTCCTGCTCCCGCTGCTTCTCCCCCTGCTAAGTATGCCGGGCTCCATTTCCTTTCCAATACTATTGTTTTGGAAACCAGGAGACCATCTATTACATCCACATCATCCTGCAGATGATGAGATCTGAGACCTATTGCTAACAACCTCATCATCATGGGCTCCAACCTGACAGCTTTCTCTTGGGAGGAGCTGCCCTGGTCAAGGGCAATACCAGCCAGGGTGGGGACTGGGCAGTCCTCCTGGGTAACTGCATCCCTGCTTCTCGAGGGTGCTTGGCAGGCAGCAAGTGAGGAAGCAGTTTTTCTCATCAAAATACTTGGAGTGCTGAGAGGATGGGGGAGAGAGAAAGACGGAAGGAAGGAAGGAAGGAAGGAAGGAAGGAAGGAAGGAAGGAAGGAAGGAAGGAAGGAAGGAAGGAAGGAAGGAAGGAAGGAAGGAAGGAAGGAAGGAAGGAAGGAAGGAAGGAAGGAAGGAAGGAAGGAAGGAAGGAAGGAAGGAGGGAGGGAGGGAGGGAGGGAGGGAAGGAAGGAAGGAAGGAAGGAAGAGAAAGGAAAGAAAGAAAGAGAAAGGAAAAAAAAGGAATGAAAGAAAATACTATTGTGGAGACTTAGTAAACCTGATAGAAAGTGCCATCCCCATCCAGAGAGAGAACTATGAATACAGAATGTAGATCAAAACAGTATTTTCACCTTTTTACTGTTATTTGCTTTTTTTTTCATTCTCATGTTTCCCCCCTTTTGATCTGATTTTTCTTGCACAGAAAGATGAATATGGAAATATGTTAAGAAAAATTGCATATGCTTAGCCGATATCAGATTGCTCACTGTTTTGGAGAAAGGGGAGGGGGGAGAAAGGGAGAAAAATTTGGAACACAAGGTTTTGCAAAGGCAAATGTTGATGAAAACTATCTTTGCATGTATTTGGAAAAATAAAACACTTTTTTAAATGGCTAATACACAATTTTTTAAAAAGAGAGAAAATATTGGTCACATGGAATGGTTGTCTGGGAGGAAGAAGGAGAGGGGTACTTGAGATAACTATGGTGATACAAGAAACAGAAAATATCAATAAAAATTTTTAAAAAGGTCTGAGACCATTTTGGGCAACAAAGACCTGAATCTTTGTCCTGAGGAATCTCCTCACCAGCATGCTTTCCAGTATGTTTGCTTAAAGTTTTCCTACCACCACCAAAGGCCTTCCACCTCTCTGAGTTTTGAATAGCTTTCATGGTTAGGGAGGTTTTTTTGGTTTTGTTTTGTTTTGTTTTTTCCCCTGACATCAAGCCTAGATCAGCTTTTGATTCCACCTCTGTTTCTGCCCTCTGGGATCAAACCAAATAAATCAAATCTCCCTGCCATGAGAAACATGAAGAGTATCATAATACTACTTCTCTCTTATGTTCAGCCCTTTTCTTTTCCAGGATAACTAATACTATATGAAGTTCTTTTACTAGATCCTTGTGTAAAGATTCTTCTGGACCTATCTCCTCCTCACATTAGAACTTAACAGGTATTCTGGTCGAGTTCCCAAGAAATCAGACATGAATGTGCTGAGTTCCTACTCAAAAAAGCGGAGTCTAAATTTTCAGTGTAATCTTTTCTACTTCAGAAATCAAGGAACATTAGGAATCAGGACCTGATTGATTGTTTAATTGAATCTCTAGGCTTGAGACAATGAAGGAAATAATGTTAATAATGCAGATTGGACTTTAGAATGTTGCCCTAAAACATTTCCCCCCACCCCCACAAAGCTAGTTGTTAAACAGAACACCCCAGTTTTGCAGGTACTTCAAGCTTTCTGAAGTAGTCTATTGGTCTGAAGGCCTAAGACTATCACTCAGGAGCTCCCACTAGTGTGGTTGCCTTTAATATTCAGTCAGTAGACACAGTTCAAAGAAAAGCTATTTACTAAAATGTAAACACAGCATTCCTCTGCAACTTAGATGATATTCTCCCAAAAATACATCCAACATCAACGGAAAGAGTGGGCACAAAATGAGGGTACCCTGATATTGAGATACTCTTGTTGGAAACCTATGTACAGAGCCAGTATTCCTTTCTTGTACCTTCCTGGGTATAGCATTTTTTGTTATATGAGCCACTCATCTGGGTTCCAAAACTCAACTCCCAAATACTAGGGCTACTTTTTTCTTGAACTCAAAGTTGGTTGGTTTTTTTTTTTTTTTGTTTGTTTTTTTTTTTTTGATCATTGAAAAAGCTGTATTATTTCCCCAAAGCAATTTTTTTTTTCTTTTGGTGACTATTGGTTTAAAAATTTTTTTATTAAAGCTTTTTATTTTCAAAACCTATATATATGGATAATTTTAAACATTCTTTCTTGAAAAACCTTACGTTCCAAATGTTTTCCCTCCCTTCTCCCCACTCCCTCCTCTTAGAGGGCGACTAATCCAATATATATTAAGTATATGCACTTCTTCTATACATATTTCTTTTTTTTTTCACAGTAAATATGAAAGAATTTTATTAGGAAAGATAAAAAGCATGATTTCTAGTGTTCATACAGAAGAGCAACAAAAATCAGGAAAATCAACAATTTAAAAAGTCTGTAGGGTATTAAGGAGGTTGGCATAATGGCAATACAATATCAAAAGTTAATGAAACCCAGGCATCATTCATGCAAACGAGCATTAAGGAAAATCACAAATTATATGGGAATGTTTACAGATGTCATAATGAGAATCAAAGAAACTGTACATGTTGATGTAACAAGATGAAAAACAAATTAGGCAATTTACAAGAAATGTTTTATAGTTTACACTGCTGTATAACTTAGTTTATTAGGAATAAAATTTATAGTCCATCATATATTTTTACATCACAGATTCAGTGTCAAAACAGTAAACAAAATTCAGACAGAATACAACGGGACAGAATAAGGCAATTTAAAACTGAAATGGCTTTTATGGATAAAGGGAATCTCCAAACAAAAAGTCTGATGTTTATAAAACTAGCTATTTTCTCTAAGGGATGCCAAAACTATTTTTAGAATAATTTGGTTTGTAAAAGAGCA
This sequence comes from Sminthopsis crassicaudata, assembly GCF_048593235.1. Lineage (NCBI taxonomy): Eukaryota > Metazoa > Chordata > Mammalia > Dasyuromorphia > Dasyuridae > Sminthopsis > Sminthopsis crassicaudata. Next base: position 29,202,040 of record NC_133620.1, read on the forward strand.
ACAAGTTGAATTTAAGAAAGTGTTTTAATATTTTCACTTATAGCCTAATTTACACACCCAAGCACAGAATATATACAGATGAAATTTTGCACATGTCTTCTAATTATTAATTCCATCAAAATACTGCAAGAAAGGAGAATAGCACATACATTTCTGCTCTCTGGAATGATTTTTTTTTCATTTTCTAAATACCAATTGGAAATACATAAAGCCTCTCCAAAAACAGAAGGCTACAATTTTCCCATAGATTAATATTTGTATCACTCCAGGTAGAAATGAAAGTATTAAAAGACTGCAGCATATACATCACTTTATTTCCACAATTCTCTCTAAGAAGTTGTCTAGATTGAAACTATAGAGGATACTAGAGATTATCTAAGATGCACCAGGACTTCAAGCATGGCAAAATGTGAAAGATATAAAAATCATTATTATAGCCAATATTCAATAATTGTATCCTAGCCATATTTATAGTACAAAACAAAATTTGCAAGTTTCTTTTTTGCAAACTGAAATATACTTTTCATTATTTTAAAAAGCCAAATAATTAACATGCATATGAAAGACAGAAATAAAAGAAAATTATAACTACCAAAGGAAAAGATTGACATTTTTTTTTTAAGCTTTTGCTCAACACAGATCATTTCTTTGATTTTCTAATATCATTCAGTACTGGCTGTGATTTTTGTAGTGATGTTTTCACTGCTACATTTGTTTAATCCTATTATGAACAGAAAGAGAACAGCTGCTCTTTTTCTATTACATTATTCTCAATCAACTAAAATTATAAAATTAAAGATATTCAATTTATGATATATGTTCGCAAGTTATACATTTGTCCTTTGTAAACTCTCGAATGGATCAAGTGTTTGATATTAAATGTACAAGTACCTGAGTCTCTCAACACTTGCGTTCTATTAAAAAGATGGAAAACCACAATAAATATTCCAGAAATAGTTCTATCACTGAAGGATAAAGTTTGTATTTATAATGATCTAAGTTGAAATTAAATTGAAATTTTCCCCTTCGTACAAATATGGCATTTCAGAATAATGCTTATGTGATTCAGTTTACATTGAAAATCTAATTAATTGCTTTTTTTCTAAGCTTCAGCCATTTTCAATTCTACTAGCCAAAAACAAAGTTATTAAGTGTGCCTTAAAACATTCTTAAATAAATAAATAAACCATTAAACTAGTGATGTTACTGGAAACAAATTTTCCAACAACTTACATAGCTGTTAAATTAACCAAATACAAATCAGCTTAAATAAGGCTGTTACTTTACAATTTCTCCACTTTGTAAAAACACTAAATAGCTTTTAAATTTGAAAATTGTAGTTATGATAGTTGTCAGTTTTATAGAATATAAATTCAGTACCTGCTATTAACACTGGCAAATTATATGTATTTCATGAATGTGGAATTCATTGAGTATGGGGAAAAAATTTAAACATAACACTTCCTCTCTAAGATTCTGATGGTGCATTTTCACAAACATAGAATTAGGAGTTGAAAGAAACTATAGAGACCATCTAGTCTAACCTCCCCCTCATTTTTCATGAGAAAAACTGAGGCCTATTAAGGTAAAGCTAAGATAGTGATGGGTCTATTTACAAAATAGAATACAGCTTCACCCAATGTAAACAAAAAGATACTACAATTTAAGTTTACTTCAATGTTAAAATTTCATATTTTTTTGCAATTTAAATTAAATATTTTAAAGGGAAAAACAGTAACTCCAAATCTCTACCAAGTATATACTAAGTTCAATATAACCTACTATCACAGCAAACCATTTCCTTAAATGAAAAATAAACTACATAAAGTACACATCTCCTAAAGTTCATTTTGATGATACGGGTTAAAAAAATAAATCAACCTTAAAAAAACCAAGGCGACAACTTCTTGAGTATTGGAAAGATGTTTCAAAGTGGACTTACTGTGTAAATAGGAACATTTCATTGACACTTTTGCTGGGCAGGCCATTTTACATAATGGTAGAAAAAAAAAATTTAGTAACACCAGAAAAGGCAAACCAGTTTCCTTCATGAACCAAATGGTGAGTAAAAGCACAAATATGACCACTCATTTTTTTCTGTTCACTTTTTTTTTTTTATACATGGCTTTTAGTGGAGATTTTATTACCAATATACATTCACAAGTGCGATATCTAAAACGCATAAAGTGCTCAAAAAAACCAAAAATAACAAAACAAAACAAACAAACAAAAAAAAACAAACGAAGTGTGTGGTCAATTCTTTACAGCTTAACCCCCCCCCCAAAAAAACCCCAAAACTCAAAAATAAACTTTCTCCCAAGAGTTCAGTGGTTATAATCAGTATCTCAGAACTACTGTCTAGTTTTATCTTTAAGGGCAAGAAAGCAAACAAAAAGAAACACCAAAGAACCATTCTTTTAACCTAATAATATCATGGATAAAGGAAAAAAATCATTTTTCATTTTCTTGGTCCACAATATTGCTTATAGAGATGGAATAAGCATTCCAAACTATTGGTACTCCCAACACAAGCTATTAAACTTGCATTAGTAAAGGCAAAAAGTTCATGAAATCTTTATAAATTCTTGATATTTGGCAAGTTATGCTGTTCAAGGATTTTTAGATGTTCTTAATTAAAGGCAGTGAAATTTTTATTGCCTAAGCTAAAAGTAAACAAGTCTCTAGTGCTCAAAAAACAATAGGGTCAGCAGGTCTATTGTCTATTAATACATTGCCACAAGTAAATTGCTTAAAAGAAATCTTGCTCTTTGCCTCCCCCCTCCCCCCCAAAAAGCTAACCCTTCCCCCCTCAAACCACCTTTTGAGTAATTCTGAGATTGTTATGCTCCTTCAATTTCAGAATACATCCCATTTATTTTCTTAGGAGTAAAAATTAAATTAAGTAAGAAGACAGTTATTTGAACAAGGTAGTGGAGACAACAAATAAATCAATTAAGGACTTTCAATAGGCTATTTCTTGGATGCTGAAAATTAGCTTCTAATACCAAAGTTGAAAGAATTTAAGGCACTGAAATTGCCAAATCCACCTAGTGAAAAAATTGTGATTTTGGAAATTGAGAAAGTGTGCCCTAACAGGTATTTTGCTATTTAAAAAATCTATCCATAACAGGACACTGGATACTTAAAGAGTGATGTAGAGAACATCCAGAAGTACCACAGGATAAAAAAAAAAATGGAGGTGGGGAAGAGATTTCCTGATATTTACTGACAGGATTGCATTTATTACTTTCCCTCAAGTGGGGGGTCTCTTTGGAAAATCCATATTCAGAAATCTTCCATGTTCATTTTAAGTTGTTCCTCAAGCATGCAGCTTTGAGGGCTGTAGTGGCTGATCTTTAAGAGGGAATTTAAAGATTTAAGGTATAATCTTAATAGCTTTTGTAGCTAATGAATTTTCCTCATGCTCCTGAAAAAAAAAAAAAAAAAGGATAAAATATGGAAAAAGCAGTGAGAGTAACCAGATTTTGTTGGTCACTGCATCATCCTCTTTGGTTTGGCGATTTTTTTTTACCACTAATAAAATCAAAATTCAGGATGTACCAATTCCAACACATATTAAAGACAAGCAACATCCACAATTTTTAAATGAAATCTCACTTAAGAAAAACACATCACATTTTTCATTTAGTGCTTTTGACTACAGTTTGAGTTTAAGCCCAAATTATAAGTCTTCAAAATAATGAAATCATAAATATGGCTGAAATATACAATAGCTACAAATAAGAAAAATGAAAAGGGATATTATCATTTGAGATTTTAAAACATGTTTTGGACCTGAAGTTTGTTCAGTTTAAAATTATCTGCATTCTTTTTTTAAAATGACATTCCCATTATTCCCAACTTGATTTTTTGAATTATTCCCTCATGATTCCATGGTTCAGAAATGCATGCCTTTATAGAAGGAATCTTACGATCAATAGGGTTTGGTAAACATTTGAGCATGATATCTAAAGGATACATGGAGAAATGTCTATATAGCACATTATAGCCTACTGAAAAACATAATAGAAAGTCTTCTCTACTGTGTCCATAGCTGAATGATGCTGTGATTTTATACAAATACATAATACTTTTCTTGTAATGAGTACCATCATTATGCATGTCAAGAGGTGGTGAATATTCTGAGCCTTCCAAATCCTACAAATTTTGATATTACTTTGAAAATAAAAAACTTCACACACATTTACCAAAAACAATGATTCCAAAACAGAGGGTAAACTGCAAGACCAACAAGTTTTACAAACATTGGAATTATGTTTTTATTGCCAGAATGTACAAAAACACTGATCCTTTTGTGACTCTGCAATACTGCCTCTGAATCCCATGAAGCTTCAAAATAACTAAAAATAACATTAAAGTTAGGCATTCCCCCTCCCCCCCACACTAATGGATATGAAGTTTTTTGCCTTGTTGGTTCAGACCTTATAATGAGTAGCTAAGGTCTGGTTTGAAAGCAATGTATTAGAGAAAAATAACATACAAATTGAGCAATGTACATACTTTGATCTCAAAGCATTATTTACTATTAAAGAAATAACCAATAAAATTATAAAATATTAGTTGTTTTATCTTTAAATGCATTAAGCATAATGATTTGACTCCATGAACAGTGTTCTACTGCACCAACTGAAACAAGAGTTAGTCAGAACTTAAGCTTGGAGTTTCACAAAGAGCTATATTTTTAATTACATTGTGGTATTTGAAAATACTTTAAATTCTCCTGGGCTCTCTCAACTATAGAAACTTAAGAAAATGCATTAGAAAAGCACTAATGGTTCTCAATGCCTGAAATTTACTACGCAAGAAAATGGAATCTCAATGACGCTTCTGTTGTCATGGTGAATTTTCAATACAGGGAGTGAAAAGTAAGCAAAAAATGGGCAAGATATCCTTATAACATATTCAGAATAAACTAAATGAGGACTTCAAGATTTTTATTTGAGCATACAGTACCGTAATGCTGACTATTTAAAAATAAATGAATATATTTGAGAAGCTCAGAGGTTGTATTGCATCAAAAGGATTTAATACTGGCTATATACAGAAGAGTAAGACCAAAATCCCTAAAGCATTTCAACTGGAAATGCTTCATGTTACCAAGATCTCACTTTAATATGGCAACATTCAGCAGCTTACCATTTTGACATTTAAAAATGAATAGCGACATTGCTGTTTCCCCCCCTTGTCCTTTGGTTCCCATCAATTTAAATAATGCAATAATAATTCTTCTGATTTTCAGCTGGCATTGTTGACCTTCCATGCTTTAGCTGAAATTTGGCAGCCCCAAGAGAGCACCAACTGCTCCAAAGTACCCCTCATGCTCTAGAAACAATGCCTTCAACTGGCCTTTGGACCAATAATCCAATGCATATGCCAAAAGTTTCATTGACAGGGTATTGACACGTAGAAAATTTCCAACAAAAACAACTCTATTTATTTTCTCATTACAAGCACACATCCTTGCTACAGAGCCAATGTTATTGGTGATAGTAACTAAAGTAGCTCTTGCTAGATCTTCTTTACTAACAGACTCTCTCTTGTCCTTATAGATCATGTTCCCAAAGCTAGATGCTACAGCCCATCCTGGCAAACCAAATCTCTCATAATCTCCTCCGTAAATATCATGGACCAACTTATCAGCATGAGTGCTATCACCTTTGGAAGCCATTTCAAGAGCTTCTTCAAAACTTTCACAGCCAGTCAGTAAGCTGCATAAACCTAGAAATGTGCCACCTCCCAAGCTTGTTCCAGTAACTCGCTTATAGTTGTCTTTGGAATGGACAGCTAAAATACTAACTCCAGAACCAATGTTCACGACCTGAAGTGGATATGGGTCATCTAAGTTAAAAGGTATCTTTTGGCATCTTTCAGGTTCTGAGGCATTGGCAAAATAATAGCATTCTGCCTGCCCATTAAAACTGACAGAATCTATATATAGCAAGCCCTTTACAAGGCAGTCAAGTTCATTCAGTTTGTGCAGCTGGAGGTTTCCAATCGTGCGAAAATCTTTTTCAAACTTGTAAGCACCACCTCCAGTAGCACATAGCACCCTGTGTAATGTTGAGAAGTTTTTATCTCTCCCCATTTGGATAAAAGTAGGCAGGTCATGGGTTGGAAATCTGATAAAGTGCAAGTTCCCTCTTTGGCCAAAGAGTGTCAAATCCTTCAGTTCAAGATGAACATCCCTAACTCCAGTCAACCCATAGGCTACATTAGAAGTCAGATATTTGCGGATACTTTTTAAACTTTCAACTTCTTCTTGCTCCTCCTCTGCTGTGATTTCAATGGGTTCAAAATAAGCTCTTCTATACATATTTCCACAAATATCATGCTGTACAAGAAAAATCAGATCTAAAAGGGAAAAAAATGAGAAGGAAAACAAAAAGCAAGCAAACAATAGCAATATTCCATTATATTCGTGAACGACTGTTTAGCTATTGCCCAATGATGGCATCTACTTTGTTTCCAATTCTTAGATATCACAAAAGCTGACAAAAGGAATAAAAATGCTATGTTGTGATCCATACTCAGTTCCCACAGTCCTCTCTGTGTGCAGATGGCTCGTTTCATCACAAGATCATTGAACTGGCCTCAGTCATCTCATTGTTGAAAAGAGCCCCAAGCATCAGAATTGATCCGTTGTATTGTTTTGTTATTGCCGTGTACAGTGATTTCCTGGTTTTGCTCATTTCACTCAGCATCAGTTCATGTAAGTCTCTCTAGGCCTTTCTGAAACCATCCTGCTGGTTGTTTCTTACAGAACAATAATATTCCATAACATTCATATACCACAACTTATTCAGCCATCCTCCAATTGATGGGCATCCACTTAGTTTCCAATTTCTGGCCACTACAAAGAGGGCTGTCACAAATATTTTTGCACATGATCTCCTTAGGATACAAGCCCAGTAGAAACACTGATGGATGAAAGAGTATGCATAGTTTGATAGCCTTTTGGGCATAGTTGAGCCCAAAGTTAGTTCTATTCTCTACTGCCAGGTGTTCTCCTTGTAGCTACTATAAAATTGAAATTTTATTTTAATACTATTGTTAAGACAAAGTGACATGGGCTTAATAGTCTCCCACATTTTGGAAAACTTACCTAAAGGCCAAATTTTAGTTTGTAATTACTTTCATTCAGTAATCAATTCTGTTGTGTACTGAATCTCCATCTTGGTATTATCTCAGATTGATTCACTCAAACCTATTGCAGACAACACCCATGTCTGCAAACTAATTCTATCATTTGGGGAATAATCCAATATCCCAGTAAGGAGGTAATAGGGAAGACCTGAGGTGACTTCTTCCTTATTAAAATATCTATCATTCATTCTCCATAGTTCTTTTTCTGAATGCAGATTACATTTTCTGTCCAAAGTCTATTGGGATTGCTTTGGATGTTCACTTCCTTTTTTCTGGTTCCTTTTTTCCCTTCTACCATGGTTTTTCCCTTTTGTTCTGATTTTTCTCTGCCAACATGATTCATAAAGCAATGTGTATTAAAAATGAATAAATAAATTAACACCTCTCCAAAAAAATCTACCAATCAGGGTGGTCATGTTGTAATGGCAGGCCAGTCAGAAGACACATTTAATAGTGCTTGAGATTTTGCTCAGTCATCTTGCTGATGGTTATAAAAGACCCTGTCAGCCCTCACTCAGTGTCTTGGTTCCTGAGATAAGCCACTGACTCAATTCATTGGTTTCTGCTAGCTAGTCTAGTTAATACTTTGACTTTGTCTGTCTTCCAGTTTATCTTAATTTTCTAACAGAACACCATTTCCATCTCTCTCTGCTTCCAACAGAACACTGTTTCCTGCTGGACAAGATGACTCCGCTGATTGGAGAAGGGAAGGAAAGTCACTTCTCCAAACTGTTGACCTCATATATATATACTATCACCTCCTATGCTTTCTGCATGGACTGCCTTGATTGTTTCCACAATTGGCGAGCTTTGCTATATATGCATATATAGTGTATATATGTATATAAATATATTTGCATATATATGTCTGTGTGTGTATATATATATGTTCAAATCAGCCTCAATCACTTAAATAGCTATGTGACCCTGGGCAAATCACTTAACTCTCAGTATCCATATCTGTCAAATGAGCTGGACAAAGAAATGTCAAATCACTTCAATATCTTTGCCAAGAAAATCTCAAATGACATCACAAAGTCAGACATGATTGAAACAACTGATCAACAACATGAATTTATTACATACAGATCATGTTAAATTTAACATGCCATAAGAAGGAATGATCCATATCCCTGATAACAAGAGAAATGCAAATGAAAACAACTCTGCAGTTTTATCTCATACCCAGCAAACTGGCAAAGATAACAAAAGGAAAGAAAAGTCCACCATATTGAAGAGGTTGTGAGAAAACAAGCACACAAATACATTATTGATAGAGTTGTGAATTAATGTAACTGTTCTGGAAAGCATTTTGGAGATATGCAAATAAAGTAGATAAAATGTCTATACCCTTTGCTTCAGAAATTTCACGCTAGGAACATGCCCTAAGGATATCACTGACAAAAAGAAAGATGTCATATACACCAAAATATTTATAGCAAGACTTTTCCTATTGCAAAGAACTAGAAAATGTTTCCATCAAGTAGGGAATGGCTAAACAAATTGTGGCATATGAACATAATGAGGTGGTGTAAGGAACAACAAATAAGATGAATCCAGGGAAGTATGGGAAGAGTTTCATGAGCTGATGCTGAGTGAAGTAAACCAATCCATGAAAACAATATATATAATGACCACAATGATGTAAATGGAAAGGACAAAACTAAAAATAATAAAAAATGAATGAAAAATGGCAAAGAACAAGCATGGCCCCAAAGAAGAGATATGAGAAAATATTTTCCCCTACTACTTGGTAAAAGTGGTGGGGCATACATATATCATTTTGATGAATTTTTTTGATCCCTTCTTTTAAAAATGTTATTTGAAATAAGAGATTGCTGTCTGATAGAGACAGAAGGAAGCATGCAGGAAGAAATTTAGCGATGTCAAAACAAAGATATCAATAAAAATCTAATAAAAATAAATTTTAAAAGAAAATGAATATTGCATGTTAGGATTACAAGGTGAGAACTCAGGTTGTCTGGGCAATTCTCTAGCTCAGAATTCACACCTTTAGTTCCGGCCTTTAGGGGGAGTTTACACCTTTGAACTTCTGAGGAGGAGTTTACATATTTAAAGGAGCAAGTTCATTGGTTGAAGTAATTTTCCCACAAGCCCCTGAGTTCTCACATGCCCATTCTTTGAGAGGATAAAAGAGGCAGCATTGAGTCTGGAGTTAGTCTGACTAGGAGTTTGAGTTTAGATAGTGGTCTGGAAGGAGAGTCTGGCTGGAGGCTCCAGAAGCTTCCTAAGAAACCTGCTCACAGAGGAAAAGATTTTACAGAAAAGAGATCTCCTCCCAGAGAAGGATTATAATTGAAGAGACGACAGGACCTTTACAATTGCAAATTATAAAGAGCTAAAGAAGAGATATAAGAGGTGGAGTGGGGAATCTGAATGATACAGAAATGAAAGACAATAACGATGAAAATTTTCACACAGTAATGCCAGCATTATCCTGCTTGTCTGGGTTCTCTTCTGAACTTTGTTTACTTCCCTTTTGTGTGTTTAAAAGTATTACATCCATGCACTTTTATTCTTTGTACTCCTAAAAAGCTGTGGGACTTTTTTCAGACCAAATGCCCCCCTAAATGTATGCCTCTCAATCTTATATTTGTAAAGTTGATTGCTTAAACCCAATAACTTTCATCTTCATCACTAATAATTTTTTTAGGTTTAGCTCAAAGTTTATTTTTTTTATTAATTTTATAATTATAAAAATTTTTGACAGTATATATGCATGAGTAATTTTTTATAACATTATCCCTTGTATTCATTTTTCCAAATTATCCCCTCCCTCCCTCCACTCCCTCCCCCCCCATGACAGGTAATCCCATACATTTTACATGTGTTACAATATAACCTAGATACAATATATGTGTGTAAATACCATTTTCTTGTTGCACATTAAGTATTAGATTCCGAAGGTATAAGTAACCTGGGTAGATAGACAGCAGTGCTAACAATTTACATTCACTTCCCAGTGTTCCTTCTCTGGGTGTAGCTGTTTCTGTCCATCATTGATCAACTGGAAGTGAGTTGGATCTTCTTTATGTTGAAGATTTCCACTTCCATCAGAATACATCCTCATACAGTATTGTTGTTGAAGTGTACAGTGATCTTCTGGTCCTGCTCATTTCACTCAGCATCAGTTGATGTAAGTCTCTCCAAGCCTCTGTGTATTCCTCCTGTTGGTCATTTCTTACAGAGCAATATTCCATAACCTTCATATACCATAATTTACCCAACCATTCTCCAATTGATGGACATCCATTCATCTTCCAGTTTCTAGCTACAACAAAAAGGGCTGCCACAAACATTTTGGCACATACAGGTCCCTTTCCCCTCTTTAGTATTTCTTTGGGATATAAGCCCAATAGCAGCAATGCTGGATCAAAGAGTATGCACAGTTTGATAACTTTTGGGGCATAGTTCCAAATTTTAGCTCAAAGTTTTAACCATCTAAGATCTTTTTGATTCCTAGCCATCATCCAGCATGTTGGCTATCCCTCTGTTTGGTGTCATTTGCAAATTTGAAAAGTCTATCATAAATAGCCGAATTATGAATAAAGAATATTAAATGAAATAGGACCAAACCCTTGATCTCAAGTAGACAATGGACTTGAAAATAATGACTAGTCTTTTTTATTGTTATATGTTATTACTGTATGTAAGTCATATCTTACTCTTCCTGACACCATTTGGGGTTTTCTTGGCAAAGATCCTGGAGTGCTTGGCCATTTCCTTCTCCAGTTCATTTTATAAATGAGGAAAGTAGGGCAAACAGGGTGAAGTGACTTGCCCAGCTGGAGAGGATCACAGATAGTGGGAGAACTCTGGGGGAGGTATAAGACCCTTCAGCCCAGAGGGAACCTCTGATCTCCACTCCACAAAATGTCTTCCACTCAGCTGGTGAAATGATTTTTTCCTATAGTTCCGATCATATCCTGTCCCTGCTCACAAGGTGCAGATAATTTTGCTTTTTACTTATACTTTGCAATTCATATATACACAGGATGGAGAGGCAAAGACACAAGATCGATGAAGCAGATACATAAGAAAGGAGAGAGAGAAAGAGAGAGGAGGAGAAAGGGAGAGGAAGAGACTCATCCATTTCATTCAACAACCATCTATTAAATGTCTATTGAAAAATTATTGATAACTTTAATGTTTAATATTATTGATATATTGATTACTATATAATAATAATGTAGGCTATATAATTAATTATAATTAAATAATAATGATTGGGTGATATCCAGAGTGCTCTCTTTCTTCTAAAGTCTTGACTAAAAAGTTCTAAAAACTAAAAACTTTCTTGTGCACTTCTTGTCTGCTGTAGGGGAGTGGCCATTGCATTTTGCTCAGGCTTAGGTGGGGCATAAATCCTCCGAATAGATTACCCAAGGTTGCAGGTGATCTGGGTATAGAGATCAGTCTCTCTAAATGTGACCAGGGTGTCACACAGACTCTCACTGAACATCTACTCTTTTGGTCTAAGAGAGATGGTCAAATTGACATCCTTTTATTAATAATGTCTTGGTCTAATTAATAAAATGATCACATTATCCAGAAACTGCTATTTGGAATTTTAAAATCACCACACCGTGATGTGTTTAGCGGAAACTGGAGAACAGGACACCATGTCAGAGAGCCTTGGATTCATGGCCTGCCTTTGACATATTCTGTTGCAGGTCACTAAGCCTTCCTGCCCTAGGCAGTTCTCTAAGCCCTCAAGCTAGCAGAGGAGCCCTCTGCTTTGCTAAAGGAGTTTTCACCAGAAGTTGCCCACACCAATAAAATCATAGCTCCCATTCATCTTATGCAACTTCTACCCTCAATCTCATCCCTTCTGAACTCATTCCATGTGTTTGTGTTGAGACGCAAGGACAATATATCAGACAATCGCTGCAATGAAGAAGCTTATATTTTACTTAGAGGGTTATCCAGAGGAAAAGCGGTTAATGCTCAGGCTATGGGAACTTTGTTTGTGAAATGGCCATATACTGAGAGGAGCAGGAGATAGAGGGAAGGAAGGCGAGATAAAAGTTGGAGAAAAGAGACCACGACCAAGAAGAGACAGCAGGAAGACAAAGGCAGGGAGATGAGAGGGAAATATATGTGACAGAAATGGAGAAAAGATGGAGAGACAGAGAAGAGAAACTAGGTGAACCTTGGAGAAGGTTGGCAGGTCTAGGAGTCCTGAGTGATTTACAGGCCTGGGTGGACCCAGGATCTACTTCCTCTGTTAGGGCTGTATGACAGTGGAGATAAGGATCCAGATAAGGAATGGGATCAGGCTGGGAGGGAGATCCTCATGACCTTCAGTATCTTGGGCCTGGGCCAGGATAAATGTCCAGCCTGAGTTTGGGCAGGTCCCCATTCCCCTGTGATCCAGCACTGGGTACTATCCGAGGCAAAGGTTACGGAACCCAATACTCCACTAGAGTGGGTTTTGAACAAGAAACTTAGTCCAAACTCATTATCAACAATGACTTTCAAAAGACTGAATTTTTTAGTCAGGACTTTAGGAGGAGGAGAGCACTCTGGACATCCCCAAATCACTGTATTGGGAATCTCTAGTCAGGGCTAGGACAATGCCCTCAGAATAAGAGGAAAGGATAGTGATAGAAGGAAAGGGCAGGGGGAGGGGGAACGGGACCACGGGCAGCCCATGCCTCATACTCTCACCTATTAATCTACTAGTACTCAGAGACCCTTTCCAAGTCATTTCAAGAGACCTCCTGGTTTACAAAGCTTTTTGTAATTTACAAACTTGCCAACCACTGGGAGACTGTAATATGTCTGGTCACGGAAGCCCCTCCTTCAACATCCAGTGTCCCTTAAGGTCCCAACGGTGCCAGAATCACTAATGAATGCTTTTTGACTGACTCACTATCCATGGAAGAGCCATCCTCTGCCTGCTCCCCCAGGAGAATTCATTCAGATGCTGGGAGAGGAATTTTTAGCTAAATTTTCAAGTGCCACAGTGGGGTTGGCAGATGTTGGTACCACAAGCCCTGGGCTTCTGCCCACTAGGCTCATCCTGTTTGGTGGGAAAGTCTGGCCCAGTTTCTAGTCCCTGGATGGGGAAGTTAGTGCAGTGACAGCTTCAATCCATTCTGGCTTTATGGGCCCCAGGCCTGTATTTAATGGGCCTGGGCCACACCTCTAGTTCTTTTAACCTCTGCACAGGCTGGATTGGAGGCAGGTCTGGCCAGGAAGGTAAAGAGCCCCGGGATTTAACCCAGTGCAACCTTCCCTCCACAGGGATATCTGAGGGGGAGCTTCCTGCTGGAGAGAAGGGGAGAGAAGGGGAGAGGGCCTGGCTGGGCCAGACATGTCTGAGTTGTTCTGGTGCCTGTGTCCCTGCAGACTCCCAGACATCCATGACTGTGTCCTACACTCTCCGCGTGGCCAATGCCCGCTTCGGGGGCTTTTCGGCCCTCCTGTTCCGCTGGCGGGGAAGCATTTACAAGTTGCTGTACAAGGAGCTTCTGGTGTTCCTGGGTCTCTATGCACTCCTCAGCCTCACTTACCGGTGGGGTCTTGGTGTGGGGGGAGGTGCAGGGGTGGGACCCGTAGAAGCTCCTCTAGGGATTAAGGGGGGCTGAAGAGAAGGGGGGGAGTCTCTGTAGAGAAGGGCACTTGGGGCCGTTTGGGGAGATGGGGGGGAGGAGCTCGGGGAGCTGGCCACACACAGGAACTCCATGGGGTGGGGAGCTGCGTTGGGACACTGGGATCTCCAGAGGCCTCAGGAGGGATGGAGAACGTGGGCTCAGGATTCAGGGGGATGTCGGGGTCCCGGCTCTTTCTCTAGCCGGAAAGGTTCTGGGGAGTCCTCCCCTTCTCCCCTCCCCTCCGTCCCATCTCTCCCCCTAACCGGTTGTCACTCAGGAATCTGCTGTCCCAGGAACAGAAGCGCATCTATGCCCAAGTGGCCCGGTACTGCAACCGCTCCGCCGACCTCATCCCCATGTCCTTTGTTCTGGGTAAGGCCCAGCTTCCCCCACCTCCATCCAGACCCACCCTCCCTGCTGGGGGCCTCTCTGAACCCGGGCCCTTCACCCGAGGGAATGCCACTTTGCCGTTAACCATTCCCCAGTCCGACCGAACCCCTGCAGGAGGAAGTGAGCGCCCCCCCCCCCCCCCCCCCCCGCCCCATAGTCAGTAGCCCAGGGGCAGAAAGAAGAAGCCGCCTCTCCCCATTCTCCCAGTTCCCTCGGGCCGCGCTCTCCAGTTCACAGAGAAGGGCGGGGCAGTGAGCCAGTCCCTGTCCATGGTGCTCCCCGCCCACGCCGGAGAACGAGGGGCCGGGACCCTTAGGCCTCCGAGACCTCGGACCCCCCCCCCCCGCCAGGACTCCTAGGGCTTCCCCGCCCCCCCCGGCCTGCCGGCCCAGCCCTGCCTGTCCCCCCCACCCCGCAGGGTTCTACGTGACTCTGGTGGTGAACCGCTGGTGGGCCCAGTACACGAGCATCCCGCTGCCGGACCGCCTCATGTGCGTGGTCTCGGCCACCGTGCACGGGGACGACGAGCGCGGACGCACGCTGCGCCGGACCCTGCTGCGCTACGCCAACCTGTCCTCCGTGCTGGTGCTGCGCTCGGTCAGCACGCGGGTGCTGCGGCGCTTCCCCAGCGTGGAGCACGTGGTGAAAGCAGGTGCCAGCCTGGCCCGGGGGTGGGGGTGGGGTGGTGGAGGAGGGCAGGGGCACCAGCCTCCTGGGGGGAGGGGCGGCCGAAAATCAAGGTCACCCTCCTGGGCAGCGACTCCCAGCTAAGTGGTTCCCCCTGGGGGAGGGGTGCCAGAGCGCCGCGGGATTCTTGGCACCAGCTCTCCGTGCCCCGGGGCGACTTCCCTTCCCTGGGTCTCCGTTTCCCCTCCTGTAGAAGGAGGGCATTGGGGGCCCTTTTAAGATCCTTCTCAGCTCTCGATGGAGGCTTCTGCCTTTGTTCACTCTATCACTCCCGCCCTCCCCTCACTCGAGGCACTTGGATCCAGTGGGAGGAAGTGGAGGGGGGGGAGTGGAGAGGAGCAAGAGGGGTGGGAGCTTAGGCCTGCGGGGGTCTCCAGAAGAGGCCGAAGGAGCCCATGGGATCTCCTCAGGCTTCATGTCCCAGGAGGAGAGGCAGAAGTTCGAGAGCCTGCACTCAGACTTCAACAAATACTGGGTTCCTTGCGTCTGGTTCACCAACCTGGCTGCCCAGGCCCGAAGAGAGGGCAGAATCCGGGATGACATTGCCCTTGGGCTGCTCTTGGACGTGAGTGAGGCTCCATTTTGATGGATTCCTTGGCCCCGCCCTCTGGACCTCTCCCCTGCCCGCTGACTCCCCCTAGCCCCCCTCACTAGCTCTGTCCTCCTGGACTCACCCAGGTCTTCCATAAGCCTGCCCAAGGCTTTGCTGCCATGGTACCAACCTAGTGATCCGAAGTGTTTCCAGTCACATGTCACATGCCCCTAGGAGCCCTTGGACAGAGCCACCCACCCACCCTCCTGCCACTCCAGCTCACCCCCTCCTCCTCTGCCCTCCACCTAGGAGCTGAACCAATACCGAGGCAAGTGCAGCCTCCTTTTTCACTATGACTGGATCAGCATCCCTCTGGTTTACACTCAGGTAACACTACCACCCCCCCACCCCACCCCCCGGCAGTTTGAGAAGCAAGTTTTGGGTACCTGCGGGACGCAGATCTGAGTGAGGGTTAGGAGAATTGGCCCTTCCCTTCATTGTGAGATCCTGGCACAGACCCCTATGATATGCCTTCTGCCAAACGACAGCAGAGAGACGAGCAGGACAGCCTTGGTGGTTGGGAGAGATTGAGTCCTTTGTCAAGCCAGAAGATCAGGGTCATCTTCTTAGTATTTGAAGCAGGCCTTGAGGGATGGGCAGGCAAGATGGCAGAAACATGGGAAACTTATGTGGGCAGCAGTGGGGCAGGAAAGTGGGACATGGAAGAGCTGGAAAATAGCATGGTCCAAGGTCGGAGAGTGCCTTGTGTGCCAGTTACAATATACGAACTTGATTCCTTCCCTCAGAGGAGTGACCGGAGACTTTTGGGGCTACACTTGCTATCTCTCCCCTCCCCTTGGCCATCTCTCTGGCTCCCACCCAAGGTGCCCCTTCAGTCCCCTGCTATCCCAGCTCTGAGTCACCTTGCCAGGGCCCAGGCTATTCCTTCATAGCCCCACTCTTATTGCAATTCCTCCTGATCAGCCTCAAACAGATGCAATAGAATGACAGGCTCAGCAGTATTGGGAAGGGAAGGTTCTAAACTATTCCTTATGCCTTGCATACAGAAGGTATTTCATAAATGTTTGTCAGAATGAGGAAAGATTCCAGAAATATGACCCAGGGGTAGATCCTTGGGGGGAGGGTCAGTATTGAGGTGTATAGAAAGCATTTATGTGCACATGCCAGGTGACATGACAGCTACGCTATCAGAGCCCTAGAAGAAGTTCCCAGAAGCTACCGGATCTCTAGGGACAAGGATCCATGATCCCATCCTCGGGGATCCTTCACAACACAAATGTACTTCTCTCCCCAGCCCTTTCATGGAGAGTCAGGAGATCCAAGCGCTAGGCTCACTTCTGACAGAGATGCCACTAATCTTAAGCCTTGGCTGTGCAGCTTGAAAACTGGATAGTTATGTCTCCTAAGCTTCTGGGGAGTTCAAGGGACTCTCATTTAGCCAATACCTCCCAAGAAGCCTTGGGCATTCCCGACTTGTGGGCATTCGGAAGCTGCTTGCTGATCTTTGGAGATGGGGAAGTCAGCCCCTCTCAAAGCACTCCGGCTTGCCCTGAGGCAACTCATTGTTAGGAAGGACACCCAGCCCACCTCTACCTTTTTCTGTCTCCTTCCCACTGCTTTAACCTTGCTCCAGGTTCTGCCCCTTGGGGCCTAGCAGAAGCCTAATCTTCCCTCTGAGCCTGTTTCCTCTGGGGGAAATGAGAAGCCCTTCATTTCACTTTGGAAATTAAAAAGCTGCTCATAAGGCAGAGTTTCCTCAAGTTCTTATCTACCCAGGGTCATCAACGCAGCAGGAGCCAGAACCAGGCCCAGAAACCCAGTTGCTGGACACTACAGCCAGCTTCCCCACCTCCTTTTCTCCCTGCCTCTACTCTGCCAGGTGGTGACCATTGCTGTCTACTCCTTCTTTGCCTTTTGCCTCATTGGACGTCAATTCTTGGAGGACCCTAAGGGTCCCTCGCCAGGCCAAGAGGTGCCACTCGGAGATCTGGATCTGTACGTGCCACTCACCACCCTTCTACAGTTCTTCTTCTATGCTGGCTGGCTTAAGGTGGGCGTCAAAAGGGCTGGGGGAGGGAAGCTGTGCCCAAGGGAGCCCTTTGGCCCTGAGGTTTGCCCTGGGTGAATCAGTGTGTGTCATGGGCAATAACCATTCCCCCCCCCCCCACTTCAGGTGGCTGAACAAATCATCAACCCCTTTGGAGAGGATGACGACGACTTTGAGACTAACCAGCTCATTGATCGAAACCTGCAGGTGTGCCTTGAAGGAGCTCTCCAGGGTGCTGCCCATATTCCTGGGAAATGGCTGCATTCCCTGCTGTACAAAGCCTTGGGGAGCTTACATTCTGCTGGGGAGAGGGGACCACAGGGATTTGAAAAATCAGTCAGATAAGATGCAACTCACATTTACTGCTCTCTCGGGCAGTTCCTATGCTGCACTACACTGGGGCTGTGAGTGTGTAGTGGAGATTAAGCCAGGGTTCGGGCCAGGCCTCAAGGGGCAGTTCACAGAGATACATTCCGTTGAGGGAGGCAGTAATTAGGGTCACAGAAGAGGTGGGAACTTGGGACACTGAGGGTTCAAGGCTGAGGGTGCGATTCGGTAGTTCCTTGGCTAGAAGCTTGCTGGACACCTTTATCTCATGACTGAGGTATTCCCACCAGCAACCCTCAGAAGTTGGCCAGGCAAGGATTCCTCTCCTTGTTTGACAAAAGAAGTGGTGGTTGTTGTTTGTCCTTCATTCTGGCAAAGGACCATGACATCCTGGAAGTGATGCTGTGACATGCAAGTAAATTGGATTGAAGTGAGGCAAGGCTGGGCAAGACCATCTGCCTCACTTTCTCCTCCAGAGCCCTCTGGGACCACTGGCTAGAGCCCAGGCCGAT
Source organism: Sminthopsis crassicaudata (assembly GCF_048593235.1). Lineage (NCBI taxonomy): Eukaryota > Metazoa > Chordata > Mammalia > Dasyuromorphia > Dasyuridae > Sminthopsis > Sminthopsis crassicaudata. Next base: position 29,220,340 of record NC_133620.1, read on the forward strand.
TGGGGATGGCTCTGGATGCAGTGGGAAATTTAAGGTCTTCAACAGGTTTGTTTGACTGAGGCTGCACCATTCAATGATTAAGGCTAGGTAGCGATTGAGGTAAAGAAGCTGCTCTTTCACCTAGTCCTACACACACATATCTGGGAGGGGAAGGCCTTCTGGCCAAAGCAGAAAGGACTGCTATTTACATTTAATCGGAGTCCATCAGGACCCAAATCGTGACCAAATGGAGCTTGGCCAAGGATCTATTAGATGGCCAAAAGAAGCAACTATCATGACAATTTTTCTTATCAGGCAGCTTTCTTAGAGACATTGGATGGCATAGCAAATACTGTGCTAGATAGGAAGTGGGAAAGACCTGAGTTCAAATCCAATCTCAGACAAGTAGTTATGTGATTCTGGGATTTTGCCTCACTTTGCTCAAGTAAAATGGGATAATAATAGCACAGGTTGTTGTAAAAATAACTGACGTTGAAGGACAAAGGACCTGGCCAGGTCACAGTGAGCTTCAGCTCAAGGAAGGAGGCCTGGAGAGGGGCAATACACTGGATCTTATGGGTCCTAGTCTAAAAATAGGTAGAAACTGGGACAGTGTGGGGTGGTAGGAGAGGGAAGGTGTGGAAAGGTTTGTCTGAGAATCAGCCCCAAGTGCAATCTATAGCTGTAGGCCACAGCAGGACCAAAAGCTGGAGGCTCTCTAAGGAAGGCCACCCACCTGGGCTGTGGGGCTTCTGGCCAAGATCCAGATTCAGACCAGGCTCAGCCAGTCTCTGCTCAGAGGAGGCTGGGGACCTCTACTGGGGACTTCCTTCTATCAGTTCTGTCTAGGGCTCTCTGGACTGCCTCATTTATACAAGACTTGGAGATGGCTTCTGTCTCTGCTCCCATCAGGAGCCCGGGGAGGGTGGGGATGGAAAGTGCTCCCCAAACACTGGCCCTAGGATTGTGCCTGTGGTCCCCACAGGTGTCCCTGCTGTCTGTGGATGACATGTATGGAGACTTACCACCCTTGAACCGAGACCGCTACTGGGGGGAGGCAGCGGCTCAGCCCCCCTATACAGTGGCTTCTGCAGCTGATAGCCTGCGCCCCACCTTCTTGGGTTCCACTTTTAACCTGAAGTTAGTACCCCAGGAGGAGGGCGGCTGTGGAGGGAGGGAAGGAAGGGATGTGGTCAGGGAAGCTGGAGGTCGAAAGAAGGGGTGCGGACGTGTGGGGGTGGGAGTGGCAGGATGCTCAGAAAGGCTGATAAGGGACGGGGTCGGGGGCAATGGATGGCGGGCTGCTGTAGTCAGAACAAGTCGGCGCTCCATTGCCGCTTCTCCCCTCCCCCCACTCCCCCAGTATGTTGGAAGAGCCGGCATTGGAAACGGAGAAGGAAGTTGGGGCTGCCTCGGGCTCTCCCAGCTCGGTGTGGGCACGGACGCCGCTGCTCGGCCGCTTCCTAGGAGCCTCCGCCCCATCTCCGGCCGTCAGCCTGCGAGCCTCCCGCCCCCGGACAGCCCAGGCCGGCACACCGGTGCCGGGCCGCCTGCGCCCTGGCCGTCTCCTGCCGGTGCCCGCAGCCCGCATAGACGAGGAGGCTCCGGAGGCCTTAAGCTCGGAGTCTAGCTCCCAGGAGGAGGATGAAGAGAAGGTCGCTCCTGGGAGCTAGGCCACGCCCACGCCTCCGCCTCCTCCCCACCGTCCTAGTCAAGCCCCCCAAACGCCAGAGCAGCCGCAGCCCCCTCGGAATGGTACCGGCTGTGCTCCGAGTTTGCCTCGATAATCCGGGTATCTCAATAAAGGCTTCTTCACTTCCCACCAACGCCTTTGTGCGTGTGAGCACTGGGGGGTGGGGGAGCTTGCGTCGGGCAGCGGGTAGCCCTTTGAACCTAAGAGTACCCAGAGGGGATAGTGGGCAACTTGGGCAACCGCTTCTAACGCACCAGTACACTCCCAGAGCCTGGCCAGGGGAGCTTGACGGAGGGGGAGCCTCTTGTGGCAGTCAGAAGCAACGCTGTGACGGACATCACCTCGAACTCTCATTTTAGAGGCGCAAAGCTCAAAGAGGGGTCCCAAGTTATACTGAGCTGGAAGGAACGTTGGGGGTCACGGGTCCAAGCCCCTTAATCTGTACCCAAGGACTTGGCCAATGCCACCCCCAGACCACCGAAGAGGGATGAAAGCCCAGACCTGGTGCTGCACCCCATGGCCACACTGGTGATAGTTGGGGGGTTCTGGGGTTGCCGAGGTGCAAGGACCCAGAGGCACTGGTAAACGACCAAAGATGAGCCTGAAAATGGACCTCAACAGCAGCAGGGAATTGGCAAACGCGAACGCGAGCTCAGTTTGGAGCCTGGTGACCTTGAGTGCCAGTGGGAGAAACAGGATGGACACATAACTCCGAGGCAGTCGTGCAGTAAGCGTTTATTATTCGACTGGCACGTCACACCGGACATAACATGAGAAAGAGGGAAATCCCTTGTCCCAAACAGAAATCCATAGAAAATACAAGGAAATTTGGTTTTGGAGAGGGGGCCATCAAGAAGATTTTCATGTGCTCTTAAGTCTAACTAAAAGTTCCCAATCATTCACGGACCAATAAGGATTTCCCCCCCTTTTTTTGGATCTTCTGCAGCCTGCAAAACAGATTTTATCCTTATTTGCAAACAAGGAAACTGAGACACAGCATTCAATTCAATTCAGCTCTAAGGTGGGTCAGCTCAACTAGTCAACAAGCATTCAAGTGTTACTGGGACACCAGGAAAGGTACAAGGATGCACTGGGAAAAGACATAAGCCAAAAGACAATCCTTGTCCTCAATAAGCTTAATTTGAGGGATAGAAAACTACACTTAAGTGCTATCTCCAATCATTAGACCAGGAGTGGAATGAGCTTCCACATTCTTCAACTGGCTCCCCTACTATAGTAGAAGCAATGTTTGTGTGGGTGTACCCCAACTGCAGGATGCTGAAAGCAATCATCCACTTGATTAGCCTAAGTGAGGTGAGAATGAGATTGGAGTGGCTAACCTGATTAACTTATGTGAGATAAGTGAGGGCACAGGACCACCACCCACTTGTAATTGATGAGCTTTCAATGGAATGAGGCAAACAAACCAATTCTAAAGGATAAATAGGAAATAAAAGGGAAGACCTTGGAATTGAGGGGTTGAGTATTCCTGTATTAAATGGGATTTTAGCAGGGAAGTCATGTTATTGGATAGGAGAGTATGTTTTGGAAGTCAAGATAGGGGACTAGATAATGAAAGGCTTTTAATACCAGAGAAGCTTAAATTCTAGAGATAGCCATTGGAGTTTCTTGGATGGGTGTGATAATCCCTTGCCTGGAGAGATTTGAGGCAGAAGTCCCTGATACATCCAGAGATGAAGAGGCAGTCTACAAGAGGGTGGTGGGAGATATTATAAAGGTAGAATTCACAGGCCCTGGAAACAGAGTGGACATGATAGGAGAGTTGAGAATGGCTCCTAGGCTGTTGCTGAGGTAGTACAATGGACAGTGCTGGGCCTGGAGTAGGGACAGAAACAAGTCCAAGTACAACCCAAGACACAGAGTAGCTAGGTGACCCTGAGCTACTCAGATTATCTGCCTTAGCTTCCTCAATTGTAAAATAGGGATAAGATTACTTTAATGGTCAAGTGAGGCATTAAAAAATGTGCTTAGCATTACAGGCAAATTTGGAAGTTTGGAAGGGTTTATTGAGAGAAAAGTTGTGTTTACAACATCCAGGTTAAGATATTTAAAAGGCAGTTGGGAGACACCTGCAGATTAAGTAGATGAGAATCACCATTGCAGCTGAACCCATGGGGACTCAAATCATGAAGTGAATTAGTGGGAAGAAGTGACCTGGATATGAATCCAGCACACTGTGATGTTAGGTAGAAAAGAACAAAGATGGTGCTCAAAAGAGTTGAGAAAAAAGGTAGGGATGGATGGTATTAAAGGCAGTAGAGGTCAAGAATAGGAATTGAGGCCTTTAGTTTAGGAGAGGGCAATTGTACTTAAAGGTCACAAGCCAGATTGTCCCAGGGTTAAGAGTGGAGAAAGATGGTGCCATCTATTATAGATGTCATAAATGATGCAAGAAATTCATTAAATTAGCAGAAAGATGGAGGGATCCCAGGAGGATAGGGGAGCCAGGAGCATGGTTCAGGTACCAAGGAAGGAGCTAGTAGATAAGGAGATTGAAGATAAGTGGGGAGGGCAATACAAGAGTCAGGTTGGAAGAATTAGGGGGTAAGGAAAATGGTAGAAGGAAAAGGCTAAGGACAGAACAAGGGAGGATAGGATGACTGTACCAAGATGGTGGCAGGGATGAATTTGGGATATGTTGGTGGAATCCAGAGGCCTTCACCAATGAAGCGGGAGGAGGATCTTTGTGTTGTGTCAAGAAGGACATCCAGGTTGCTAAGAGAACTGGATGAGCCCCAAAGTTAAGAAGGTGAGGTCAGGGATGGATAAGACATTTGGGTTCAATTTACCTCATGCCAGACTACCCAGACTACATAGCTGCATTTGCCCATTAGGAGAGATGTCTGGTACTCCTCACCAGAGGCAGTGAACCAGCTATCAGTCTCCTCCTGAAGCACCCCTCCGCAAGCTGTTGCCCCTGTCCACTGTCCAGATGTACCCCCTAGTCCATGAGGGGCAGCCTACGAAGCAGGTTGGCCCTTCTGAAAGGAGGGAAATTCCTGTTGCATTGTGATGAGGCCCAGCGGGCCACAGGGAGAGCCAGTGGGTCACTTAACAATGCGGAGTCCAAAGAATGCAGCAGTACAGTGGCGTGAATGTAGGGGATACTGATTCTAGAGCCTCTGGCTCCCCCTCCCCCATTCCCCAGCAATGAGCACAGACAAAAGCTAACCAATCTGGGGTTTTATTTAGTCAATGTCCATGTTAGAGTTTATTTGCCCTTCCGGGCTTTGATCTTTCTTAGGTAGAACTCCAGCTCCTTGCCTTCCAGCACGTAGCCATCTGCTCTGCCACATTGGCCTGGCCGAGATGCTATGCAGGCTGTGGAGACAAGAGATCAGGTGGTCAGGCTAAGTCAGGACACATGCATTCCCCAAATCCCATTTTGACTTCCAAGAACCTCTTCAGATAAAACAGCGTCGTCACTCAAGCTCAGTAGCAGAACTGGACAAGGGTTCTCATCATTAGGAGGCTTGGAGTCCTTGCTGTGCACCTCCACCCCCCTTTCCCTGCTCACCAAGGAGTTTGCCCTGCTGGAACTGTTCCTCCAGGAGCGAGCTGATCTTGGCGTTCTTCTTCCGCTCCTCATATTTCTTCTGAATCTTCTTTGACCGCTTTTTATTTAAAATTTCTTCCTCTTCAGGAGTCTGGAGCAAACGGAGTAGAGGGACTGATTAGCCTGGAGGCTGTCCCTCCCACTGCTGGGGATCCTAAAACCAGAGAAGGCCCAAGCTGTGAGGGACCTTCCACAAGCATGCTTCCCTTGCCAGTATGGTCACTGGGGCTGGCTGGGTGAGGTGCATGCTTAGTCCATCTACAACATCTTGGTCCTCTCCTGGTCTAAGGAGTCCAGCTACCTATGAAAAGCTATTGGCTCTGGTGAGTCCCACCTGGCAGCACTCTCCCTCCCTCTTATCCCAGGCTGGAAGCTCTAAGGGCCAGGGTAAACTTCCAGCTGACCTCGGGCCTTCCTCAGCACACAAGGCTGTCATCTCTGATGCTTCAGCAGCAGAACTGGACAAGGGTCTCCTCACTGGAAGGCCGGTCTGCCCTGCCCCCCCCCCCCCCCCCCCCCCCGCCCGTCTCCCAGGGCCTCATACCAGCTTTGCTCCCTTCTTCCGGCCCAACGGCAGGGCATAGTGGGACTCGTACCACTGGCGGTAAGGAGTACTGTCGATGAGCACAATGCAGTTCTTCACCAGCGTCTTGGTCCGCACCAGCTCATTGTTGGACGCATTATAGACCACGTCAATAATTCTTGTTTTTCGGGTACAGCCTAAATGGGAAAAGCCACATTAGGCTCCCCTCCCCGGGTTTGCCTGAAGCACCAAGTTTCCCTTAGCGGAGGCAGCTTCCCCAGGTACAGGGAGAGGGGCCGGGCCGCTTAGACCAGCCTGACCCGGGCTACCCTCGAAGACAACGGCCCGCCCCCGCAGCGCTCAGTTCTCCAAGGTTTGCATCCCCACCTTTACAGGCTCGGGTGTTTGCAGCAGTAACCAAGGTGTCATCAGGGCGCTTGGCCTCCCGCCCCTTCCCCCAGCAGCCCCCTACTCACACTCGGAGCCCCAGGAGAAGTTGCCCACGTCCAGCCTCAGCGCCCGGTACTTTTTGTTGCCCCCTCGGACTCTCACTGTGTGGATGCGGCGGGGGCCGATCTGCGAGGGGGGGAGAACGCGGGTTAGGAGGGTTCGGGGGGCGGGAGCCTGGGGTTGGGACGCCCCGACCACGTGTCAGTGTAACTATGACCAAACAGCCCAGCATCGGCGGCCCCCGGGACCAACACGGCCCGGCTCGGGCCCCTTAGGCTCCAACGATCATCACTCACGTGGCGCAGGGCCGGGGAGGGTTAGGGCCGCGGAGAGGGGGAGGGCTTGGGAAGGTTCTGAGCGCTCGGCTCGGGAGGAAGGAAGGGGTTGGGAGCTCGGGCTCACCTTGGTGTTGGCGGGCGGCCGGCCCAGCTCATACTTGCGCTTCTTGTGGTAGGGCTTGCGCTTGCCGCCGGTCTTGCGGCGCTTGTGCCAGTTGTCCCGGGAGATCCCTGCGGGCGAACGGGGAGGCAGCTTCCGTCAGGTCAGGCCCGACCCCGACCCCGACCCCGGCCCCGACCCCCCCCCCCGCCCCGGGTTTCCCTCCCAGCTTGGTTCTTTCCCTTCCTCTCCCGCATCCTGCGCCCCATGGCCCAAGCCCGGCGTCCCAGCCTAAGGATGGCGCTGGATGGGGGCGGATGGTGACGGATGGCGGCGGACGGGACAAGTTTCCTCACCCATGGTCGGCGCGAGCTGCAAAGAGGAAGAGCAGAGGCTCACGGGCTGGCTTGTAAAGGGGGAGGGCTGAGTACCTTAGCGTCACTTCCGGGCGCCGGGACGTGACGTCAAGAAAGCGCGCCCGGCCGAGACGAACCCGGGGCGAGAGGTGGGGTCACGTGTGCCGAAGGCGGAGCCTCGATTAGAACTACGGCCCGGGTTCGCGCAGGTCTCCTGGAGCGCCTGACTTTTGGTCTTCCATTCTCCGTGCCTGCCGCCATTTTATTGATGACGGAGGGGTGATAGTAACGCCTGCCAGGTGCCAGGCTCTGGCCTAGGCGCCTCACATCAGGCCTGGGCCGGAAAGTGGTATTTGCAGATGAGGAAAGTGAGACGGAAGGCGGAGGTTCCAAGGCTGATAAGTGTCGGAGTTAGGACGTACACACACGCTACCTGGCACTCGATAACTGCCACTGCTTCCCAGACTGAGCCCAGAGGCCCGGGCGAAGCCCCGTTCGCGTCTGTGGGGCGGGCGCAATCCTCCCTCTCCAGCTTTCTGCCCCAGCAGCGTGGGCGCAGGCCGCTAGAGGGCGCTGAAGTCAGGATCAGAGTTCAAATGCTACCTCGCTGTGTGCCCGCGCCAGCCGCCCCCCAAAATAAATAAATAAATGCTGGATAGGACTTAGTGACTGACTTGGAGGGGGGTGAGTGGGAAGACATGAAACAATCGGTCTTCCTCGCGGACCCCCGCATCAGCTGTTTCTGGCTGGGATGGGGGAGGGGTCCCGGCTCTCACGACCCAGTGTTGGGGGCGTCACAACCCTAGGATAGGAGACTGCAAGGGCAGGGTTCGCCCTTGTTGGCGTGGAAGCTGGAAGCCGATTCTAGAAGTCTTGGTCTTGGGACGAAGCCCCCCGCTGTGGGCTGGGGCGGCCGGACCCGGCCTCGGACACCTCTCGGCTTCCCGAGGGAGCTCAGTCTGGGCAGTGTGTGAAGACTGAATGGAAAGGGGGCTGGGGACGGGAGGGGAGCGGGAGGGGGGAGGGGGGGGGTCAAGATCCAAGTCTCGGGCTGCAGCAGCGAGGAGGGGAGGGTTTCTGCTCCGGGGCGGGCGGGAGACTGGCCTTGAATTCTCGGGTCCTGGCGAGAAAGGGAGAAGATAGGAATGACGGTCTTTGCTCGAGCGGAACGCGGGCCCAGACTCTTAGAACGGGCGGGTTCTTACAACTTTTCAGGCTGTCTGCCGGCAAATCTGGAGCAGCCACAGGATGGAAAAATCAGTTCCATGTCGTAGGAGAGGCAGGGACGGAGAAGGGGAGATCGAGCTTCCCGTCCTCCCCGCATTAGCCGCGGGGCCCGGGGGAGCGCCGTCTGGGGAGTGGAGGCCGGCCCGCTCCGCCTCTGGCGCCGGGAAGTAAACTTACTGGTGGTGTAAGGATTTTTGCACATTTAAATAATGGAGGTTAAATATGGAGATGGATCTAGGTAGAGCTCGTCTTTGCCCCTTTTTCAGGTGTGATCTTAATACAAATGGGTAATATCTAAAAATAAAACAAGGGGTGAGAGGATTGTGCTGGGAGAAAGGGAAGGGAGAAGTGGGAGGGTGACCGGAGGGAGGGCGGGATCAGAAACCACTTTTGGGGAGGGACAGGGTGAAAGGAGAGAGAGAATAGTAAGCAATAGTAATTAGGAAAAGGATTTTGAAGCAAATTTCTCTGCCGAAGGCCTCCTTTCTCAAATGTATAGAGAACGGAATCAAATTAATAAAAAAAATAGCCATTCTCCAATGATAAATGAGCAACAGATATTAGCTCTGCCAAAGAATCATACAATATGCATATCCTTCGACCAAACGCCACCACTAAGGATGAATCCAAAGAGAGACTAAAAAAATATTTACAGCAGCTCTTTTCTCAGGCAAAGACTTGAGGGGATGTCCATTGATTGGGCAAGGCTTAAATAAAATTGTGGTGTGTAATTGTGATGGAATACTATTCTATAAGAAGTGGTGAACAGCTAAATCACCATTGAGCAGAGAAATGCAAATTAAGGCAGCTCTGAGGCACCACTACACACCTCTCAAGCTGACTAAGATGACAGGAACAAACAATGATGAATGTTGGAGGGGCTGTGGGAAAACTGGGACACTGATGCATTGTTGGTGGAGTTGTGAAAGGATCCAACCATTCTGGAGAGCGATTTGGAACTATGCCCAAAGGGCTATCAATCTGTGCATCCCCTATGATCCAGCAGTGTTTCTTCTGGGCTTATACCTCGGAGAAATCTTAGAGGGAAAGGGACCCACGTGTGCAGAAATGTTTGTGGCAGCCCTCTTTGTAGTGGCCAGAAACCTGGAAATCAGTGGAGAATGGCTGAATAAGTTCTGGTATATGAAAGTAATGGAATATTATTGTTCTATGAGAAATGATCAGCAGGAGGATTTCAGAGAGACTGACAGGAATTGATGCTGAGGGAAGTGAGCAGAGCAACATCAATATTATACAATAATCAATTCTGATGGGCGTGGCTCTTTTTTCCAACAATGAGATGATTCAGGCCAGTTCCAATGACCTTGTGATGGAGAGAGCCATCTGCCTGCAGGAGGACCGTGGGAACTGAGTGTGGACCACAACATAGCGTTTTCACCTTTTGTGTTATGCTTGCTTCCCCACCACCTCCCTCATTTTTTTCCCTTTGGGATCCGGTTTTTCATGTGCAACAATGGTAATTGTGGGAATTGGATAAGTGAGGTGGAATAGTGCCAAGCCATCAGCCTCATTTTTTCCTTGGTCCCATTAATCTGGTGGCTGGACAAGTCAGGGCAGACAGCGATGGCCCAGAGTGCAGACTTCAATGTCTGACCCAGCTCTGAGTGCCGCCTCCTGGCTGTTGGAACAAGAAGTCTTCACAAACCTGGGGTAGCTGCCCCCTCGGACAAGTGGCTGAGCCCCCGTGCTGACAGGTTTATGGGGGTGCTGCATCTTCTTGTGGGAGGCAGAGCGGGGAGCGTACACAGGCAGCTCCAGGAAATTCAGGGACCCGTCTGGGGCCTCCTGGCAACAAGCCTCACCCTGGAAGGGGATCCATTATGGGCCAGAACTCTGAACTTGAAACAAGGGATGCTTACAAGGTAAAAAGGCTTGAGATGTGGTACTGCCAGATGGAATTGAGGAGACAATGGTTATCTAGTTCAGTATGTTTGATTTAATCCTACAACAAATAATGATTCCCTAGCGATAGAATGATTGGTGTATACTCAGGAGAGAGCAGATAGGCTGGGAGCCTCAGCCAGGATTCATTTGAAGAGATTCGGAGGGCAGAGAAGGCAGGCGAGAGCTCGAGCTCGCCAAACCAAGGAGAGAGGCCTCTAAGAAGCTGACCGGGCCCCAGGAAAGGAGACAAGACTTGGACACAATTAAGACTTTTGGACTTAACATCTGGCTGTTCTTGTGATTACTGAATTCCAGAGACCCCAAGGAAACCCAAACAGAGAACATTACCGATCCCTACTAAGGATTCTGCCTCTCCACCTGCCCAACAGCTGCTACCCCACTCCCCATGACCTCGGGGAACTCCAGCGTGACCCCCTCCCCTCATTTCCACAGAACAAAGAGGCCAGCGATTCCATTCTCTTCCTTTATTGGACGCAATGTTTAAATACAGACAACAGACAACAGATGGGTCTCAGGTCCCCTTCACCTCCATGAAACCCAAGAGGGTTACCAGAGGGAATGAGGAAAAAGGGGTTCAGAATTTTTTTTTTAAAATCCCCCCATTCCTTCCACCCCAAGCCGACACTGGGCAGGCCAACAGCAGGGCCCAGCACTGTCTACTCGGGAAGGTGGGCCGGAGCCCTGGAAGCACAACTGAAGGGAAGGCTGGTCCTTCCTCCTCTCCTCCCAGCTCTGGGACGCTGCAGGCCAGTCCTCCATCCGTCCTATAGGCTGAATGCTCACTAAGACTGTACAATACAAAACCCTACACAACAGACATAAAGAACGCTGGGAGCTAGGGGGCCTGCCCGTGCAGGGCAGAGGGTGGCCAGCAGGTCCTGGAGCCTGCCCTGGCCCAGGGCCAGTAGGCAGACGTCCCAGCAGTCTGCCCCAGCTCCCCAAACAAGGAGGGCATCCAGACACCCCTGAAGGAAGAGCTTAACCATCAAACATATTTTATTGGCCTGTTACTGAGGTCGTTTATGGCTGCTCATCTGCTGGCTGGCCTGCTCTTCTAGCTGCATGGCCAGGCGCAGGGCTCGAAGGACATCTGCAAAAGAGGGGTCTCAATTCAGCCTCCCCCCGCCAGGCTTCAGGAGGCAGCACGGAGGATGCCAAGGAGCATGAGCCAGGTGTCAAGGTGCATGGAAGCCAGAACGCCACCCCTCTCTCCCCTCCCCCCACTGGGTTTCCCCAAGACCACCTAGGACCCTCCACTCTTGGCCAAAAGGACTTAGGGGATAGAACTGGAGGTTAATTAGGGGGTCAGGACAAAGAGGTCCCTGAGGGTGAAGATGGAGCAGGGGGAGGGAGGAAAAGGGCATGCGGGATTCGATCGGTACCTTGGAGGCTGCTGAAGTTCTTGATGCCCTCAGTGGCAGCATGCTGAGCTTTGTTCACGAAGGTCTCCAGGTCGTAGTCCGGCTGCTCCGTGGTCTCCAGGAGCTCGACCCAGTTCGTCCACTTCTATAGGGACACAGGAAGAAGGGGAGGACATGGGCCTCACTCCATTCCATCCCACTGGAACTAGTCTATCTTGCTGGGCAGAGTGAGAGTACCCAGCACCTCCATCCCACCACCAAGCAGCCCTGCCACAATCCTGGCCTGGTGCACTGGCTAGTGTCCTCCATCACATTGCTCCTCTGGGGGTAGCAGATCATCTCTGCCAAGTCACCCAACCTTCCTCATGATGCTCCGTGGCCTGGGTCACATGTGTTCTCCTCATAGTTGTGACTGTTTGGGGGACCCCACATTATACTGCAGCCAGGCCACCATAAAGAGGCTCCTTGGAAAGAACCAACATATTCTTCTGAGCCCCACCAAACAACTCTGTGTGGGGGGTGGGGGGTGGCTAAGCCAGAAAAGTGGAGACAAAGTAACACTTCTTGAAGTCATCACTGCTGTGTAGACGGATCCGCTGAGACTCCATAGCCTGCCGAACTGCTGGGCTGCATCTAAGGCAAATCCTTCCATCTTTCCCCAGCATGTTTTCTCATCTATAAGCGAGCATCTATAAGGAAAGGGCTTGGCAGTACCAGATCTCAAACTATATTGCAAATCTGTAATCACCTAATGAATTTGGTGGTGGTATTATTAAGTTGTTTTCGTCATATCATGACCCTATTTGGGGTCTTCCTGGCAAAGATTCTGTAGTGGTTTGCCATTTCCTTTTCCAGCTCATTTTACAGATGAGAAAATTGAGGAAAAGTTAAGTGATTTGCCCAGGGTCACATAGCTAGGAAATATCTAAGGCCAGAATTTAAATTTGGGTAGATGTGGCTTCCTGACTTTGAGCCTGACACTCTATCCACTGTATCACCTATCTGGGCTGTTCAGTGACTTGGAAAATTTAAATTAACTTTATGTTGTGTTGTATTGGGGGGTGGGGGTGGGGCAAGAAAAACATTAAATCTTTTCTAATTACATTTGAATATGTTTCTGGGAGTTTTCTTTCTGCTGGTATATTATGAGTCTGATATCTCTGCTTTAAATCAATAATAGAGAAATGAAAATTAAAACAACCTGAGATACCACTTTACAACCATCAGATTGGCCATGACAAAAAAAGACATACTGGAGAAGCCTCAGGAAAACAAGTATACTAATGTTCTGCTGATGGAGATCTGGTCCAACCATACTAGAAAACAATTTAGAACCAAACCCAAAAAGCTCATTAAACTGTGCATAGGTTCTTACTGAATAGTATGCTACTAAGGCCCATAAAAAAGAGATAAATACTTGTAAGGAGCTATTTCTGTGTGGCAAAGAATTGGAAAGTGAAGGGATGGATGCACATGAGTGGGAAAGGCTGAAGTTATGCTATCTGAATATGATGGATTATTACTGTACTGTTAGAAAAGATGAAAAAGATGGTTTGAGAAAAAGTTGGGAAGACCTGTATGAACCAATTCAGAGTGAATTGAAGAGAAATAAAAAGAACAATTTACACAATAATTGCAATATTTTAAAGATAATTAACTCTGAAAGACTTAGGAACTCTGATCAATACAATAAACAACTTATATGAAGACTTATATGATGAAATATGCTATCCATCTCCAGAAAGACAAATGGTGGAATCAGATTGAGGGTTAAATATATTTTCTTCCTTTTATTTTTGACAGAACTAATATAGGAATTTATTTTATAGAATTAAGACATATTTGTAATGAGTTTTTTTGTTTTGTTTTGTTTTTTGTTTTCTTAGTGGGTAGGAAAAGGAGAGAACTTGGCACTGAAAATAAAATTGAATTATAAAAGAGAAAATTAGGAAGGCCAGCAGTCACACTGTGTTCTTGAACAGTACACAGTGTCTGCTGAAAGTTGCGAGTTCCCTGACCAAAACTACCTTTGTGACCCATGAACAACACAGGACATAATACGTGGAGAGCAAAGTGGTAGCAAAATACCAGGTAAGATAGACCAAGACAATGTAAGGCCACAACAGCCAATAGTGGTGTATAGTGTCTAGCCCTAATACAAAATTCCAATTGGAGAAGTCAGGCTGAAAGAATGAGTTAACTAGAAAAATAAAAAGACTTGTTATGAGGCAAGGAACGCTCAAGGTATAAACTCGGCAGAGGAGAATTAAAAAATACCTACAAAGCCCTCCATCCTCCCCACAAAATACAGCTTGGTTACAAGCCCAATTAAAATTCCTATAAGAAATGAAGAATTTGCCATTTAAAATATTAGTAAAATGAAGGAAATGGGAAAGAATTGAAAAAGAAATGAGATGTTTAATATGTTGGAGTACTTGACATCCAGAGAAGAGAGTGCAGGGAAGGAGGGGAAAATTTGGAACACAAAGTTTTCTAAGAGTAAATGCTAAAAAATTATCCATGCATATGCTTTGAAAATAAAAAGCTTTAAAAAAAAAAAAAAAAGAAGAAGAAGAAAAAGAAATAAGAGCTGTGGAAGAAAAACTAGAAAGAAATATTAATAAGCTTAGCAAAAGAGATACAGATGTACAGTCACATTACAGGCTGCTTAAAATATTTATAAACCAAATAGCTAATGCCTTTATAAGAAAATAAGAAATATTAAAATGGAAGTCAAAAGACTGGAAAAAAGATTAAAAAATGTAATGTTATTTCATTCAAACAAACAAACAAACCTGACCTAGAAAACAGATCAGACTACTTGGAACCATGATCAAAAAAAGATCCTAGACATCATATTTCAAGACGTCTTGAAAGTAAACTGCCCAGATTGAAAGTTGCCTTCTGAAAGAAATCCTAAATTAAACAATTCATAATGTGAAAAGTTGCCAGGAATCTCATATCCCAAATCCAGAACTTTCACATCAAAAGGAAAAAAAATATCATAAACAGAAAGAGTTCAAATACGGAGTCAGGATCACATAAGACTTTAGCAGCTACCTCTTGTAAGGGGCAGGGAGCTTGGAATACCGTAGTCCAAGAAACAAAAGGTTACAACCAGGAAAAACATACCCAGAAAAACTTAATTATAATCCCACAGAGGAAAAATAGAACTTTAATGAAATAGAAAAAAAAGAATTCCAAGCATTCCTGATGAAAAAAACCAAAGTGGAATATCAACTCTGAAATGAAAACAAGTCAAGAGTCAAGAGAAATATACTCAGGTCATCCTGATTGCACAGTGCAAAGAAAGAAAAGGAAGGAGGAAAGAATACACTTGGGGAAGGAAGGGTAGCAGACGTTACTATCTTATATAATAGGGGCACTCAAATAGTAGCCTAAAGAAATGGAGAAAAAGATGACGGTTGGGTGGTGGTGGTGGATATTACTTAAACCTCCCCTTTGGAAGCAGCTAGTTGACACAGTGAGTAGAGCACCAGCCCTGAAGTCAGGAGGACCTAAGTTAAAATCTGACCTCAGATACTTAACACTTACTACTTGACCCTGAAGTTACTTAACCCCAATTGCCTTGCAAACCCTGCCCCAAATCCAACCTCACTTTCATCTCAACTGGTCAAAAAAGGTTAGAATACATAAAAAGAGAATGGTATGAAAATACATTCAAATCTGTAGGGAAGGGACAGCTAGGTGGCGCAGTGGATAGGGTGCCAGCCCTGAAGTAATGTGATCTCACACACTTAACATGTACTAGCTGTGTGACCTTGGGCAAGTCACTTAACTCCAAATGCCTCAGCAAAAAGCCAAAAAAAACAACAACAAAACAAAACAAAAACTATAGGGAAACAAAAGGTAACAGGAAAGGGTAATGGAAGAAATAAAAGGAAGGATAAATTCAGGGAGAGATTATGATAAGCAAAACAAACATTATTCTTAGTGGAGGATTGTGAAGCGGAGCTTGAAAAGAAAAAGATTAGAACTTCTGATTAATAACAGGAAAAAGGATAAAACAAAATTAATGAACTTAAGAATGAAATGATTTATCTATAAAACTGAAGTCCTTAGAATAGATTGGAAAGTATAATCTTAAAATTGTTATTTATTAAAAAAAAAAAAAAAAAAAAAAAAACCTTAAAGACTCACTTACACCAGCCTTGAATTCAGGAGGACCAGAGTTCAAATCTGGTTTCAGAAACTTAACACTTCCTAGCTGTGTGACCCTGGGCAAGTCACTTAACCCCAGCCTCCCCCCCCCCCCCAAAAAAAAAGACTCACTTAAAGAATGAAAAAGAGCAGGTAGCAATAATTATGTCTCAGCTGAATTAAAAAAACAAAACAAAAAAGCAGGAAGGGTATAATAATAATCTTAGATAAGGCAACAATAACAATGAACATGATTTGAGGAAATAAATATGGGAATCACAATAAATAAATATAGAAACTGAAAGGTACTATAGGAAAAAAAAACTACTAAATTGTTTAAAACTAGATCTTACTTGCTTGAGATAGTAGTAGTTCTGTAGCTTGGAGACCAGATTTGTAATCCTTAACTCAGGATATCCAAAAAGAAAAGCTTTAATCAGGATTACCTAAGACATTTCTTGGGGAATCTGAAGATTAATACAAGGAAT
Source organism: Sminthopsis crassicaudata (assembly GCF_048593235.1). Classification (NCBI taxonomy): domain Eukaryota; kingdom Metazoa; phylum Chordata; class Mammalia; order Dasyuromorphia; family Dasyuridae; genus Sminthopsis; species Sminthopsis crassicaudata. The sequence goes on from NC_133620.1 coordinate 29,236,459, forward strand.
TTTCAATTTCCTGAGATATACATTTTAATTAATCTATGTGCCTTATCTGAAATCTGCTGCTGTTCTCATCAATCACCTGTTCCTTCCTTGTTCTTTTCTTTGCATTCTATAGCTCCTTGGGATTCAGGAGAATGAGCCACCTTTTTTAGTTTGCTCCTCTACTTAACTTTCCAAACTTTTTTTCAATTTTGGATTTGTTCTCAACCGACAGTATTATTTTAAAAGTAAACAGACAGCTAAGATGACAGGAACAAATAATGATGAATGTTGGAGAGGATGTGGGAAAACTGGGACACTAATGCATTGTTGGTGGAGTTGTGAAAGAATCCAGCCATTCTGGAGAGCAATCTGGACCTATGCCCAAAAAGTGATCAAACTGTGCATACCCTTTGATCCAGCATTGCTGCTATTGGGCTTATATCCCAAAGAAATACTGAGGAGGGGAAAGGGACCTGTATGTGCCAAAATGTTTGTGGCAGCTCTTTTTGTAGTGGCTAGAAACTGGAAGATGAATGAATGTCCATCAAATTAGAGAATGGTTGGGTAAATTATAGTATATGAAGGTTATGGAATATTATTGCTCTGTAAGAAATGACCAGCAGGAGGAATACAGAGAGGCTTGGAGAGACTTACATCAACTGATGCTGAGTGAAATGAATAGAACCAGAAGATCGCTGTACACTTCAACAACAATACTGTATGAGGATGTATTCTGATGGAAGTGGAAATCTTCAACATAAAGAAGATCCAACTCACTTCCAGTTGATCAATGATGGACAGAAACAACTACACCCAGAGAAGGAACACTGGGAATTGAATGTAAACTATTAGCACTACTGTCTTTCTACCCAGGTTACTTATACTTTCGGAATCTAATACTTAATGTGCAACAAGAAAATTGGATTTACACACATATATTGTATCTAGGTTATATTGTAACACATGTAAAATGTATGAGATTGCCTGTCATCTAGGGGAGGGAGTAGAGGGAGAGAGGGGATAATTTGGAAAAATGAATACAAGGGATAATGTTTAAAAAAATTACTCATGCATATATACTGTCAAAAAAATTATAAATAAATAAAATTTAAAAAATAAAATAAAAGTAAACAGACAAATTTATTTCAATTGAATGGCATAATTATTTAAATATTTAATGGAAAAACTAAATATGTCACAGGAGAAATAGAGAGATAAAACTAAAATAGTGGGAGAGCCAAGAATAGAATTTTAGAGTATGAATGATAGAAAATTAACAGAATGCTAGAAAAATTAGAAATGCTAGAACTCTAGGAATTACTGAATAGTTAATAGTAATACACATATTTCTAAGTTGTGCATAGTACCTTTATAAGAATTACTAGTTAATAGTAATACATATATTTCTAAGTTGTGCACGGCACCTTTACAAGAATTACCAGATCATATAAACTTCATAAATAAATGCAGAAAAGCTGTAATATTAAATCCATCCTTAATTGGTCACAAAAAAAATCATATTGAATAAAGTGCCATTGAAGAAAAGATAAAAAGTAATTGCTAACTAAATGACAATCCTAGAAAATCGATCAAACAAGTTAGAGAAATAATCTACAATTTCTTCAAAAATAATGACAGCACAAACTAAAATTTATAAAATTTAACTAGAGTAGTTCTCAAGAGAAAATTTATATCTAAAATATTTTTGTTAGTATGAGAGAAAAAACAGATCAATAAGTTGGGCATGTAGCTAAAAAATAAAAACAAAAGCAGAACTAGATAAAAAAACAAAACAAAACAAACAAAAAAAAAAACTCCAAACATTAAAATAGGAATCCTAAAAATTAAAAGAGATGAACAAAACTGAGAACAATCCCTCCCCAACAAGGAATTAATAAATAAAAGTAGCTGTTTTTTCCCCCCTATGGGAGACAAAGTCAAATGGATAAACCATTAATTAAAGATAAAACCAAATAACTAGTATCAAAAATGAAAAAGAATAGATAATAAATAAAGGATAAAAGATCTTAATGATAAACTACATGCCAGCAAAACAACTTAAATGAAAAGAACACTTACAAAAATATAAAATACTCAAATTAACAGAATAAGAAATGAAATTTCCAACAATCCAGTTTCAGAACAGAAAACTGAACAATAAAGTAACCTCCCAAGGGGAAAAAAGTCAAATCCAGATGGATTTAAAAGAAAATTCCATAAACACTGAAAGAACAATTAATTCCAATGTAATACAAATTATTTGCAAAAATAGGAAAAAAAAATTCTACAAAATTACTTCTGTGAAACAAATACAATCTTGATGCCTAAGCAAAAGAAAATAAAAATGGAGGGAAAAAAAAACAAGCCATAGACCAAATACTTAAAGAATACTAGTGAAAAAATTTTAAATTAAATAACAAAAGGCTATATCAACTTGTATGTGTATAACCTATATCATATTGTTTGCTGTCTTGGGGTGGGAGGAAATAGAGGAGGAAGAAAAAAATCTGGAACTCAAAATCTTACAAAAATAAATGTTGAAAATTATCTTTATATTGTCACTGGAAAAATAAAAATATTGAGAAAAAAAGGCTATATCAACATATCACAAAGACTATGATTAGGTTGTATTTATACTATGATGAGCTGGTTTACTATCATTATGATAATTATAAACATAATTGACCATATTAATAATAAATAAGAACCACACAATTGTAAGACATGAAGAAAAAGCTTCTGACAAAATATAATACCCATTTGTTAAAACACTGGAAAACAAAGAAATACATGAACTTTTCTTTAACACGGTAAAAAGTATATTAAAAAAAAACCATGAACCAGCATTATTATATGATGAGGAGAAACAAAAATCTTTTCCTAAGAGATGATGGGTAAAGCATTGTTACCACTACTTGATATTGTACTAGAACTGCCAGACAGAGCAATAAAGAGAAGACAGAAAAAAATAAGAGAATAAACACAGGCAAAGACAAAGCATTACTTTCTGTAGAAAATATGATGGTGTAGTTATACTTTGAGGAGATTAGATGGCGCCATAGCAGGGCTGGGCCCAGAATCAGGATGATGAGTCAGTTCAAATTTGAGTGCAGACCCTTACTAGCCATGTGACCCTGGGCAAATTACTTAAGTCAGTTGTCCTTGGTTTCCACATCTGCAAAATGAGCAGGAGAAGAAATAGCAAAACACTCCAGGAACTTTACCAAAAAAAAAACCCTAAATGGAATGATGAAGAGTTGGACAAGAGTGAAAAATGACTGATAACAACTTATGCTTTGGACTTTACCAAGAAACATACAGAAACACTAAGAATATAATGACAAAATACTGTTTACAGAAATAAAGATTGACTGAAATAACTGGAGAAATGTTAAGTATACTGGATGAGTCAATATAATAAAACTGATAATAAATGATAAAGTGGAAGAAAGTTTCATAGTATCAGATTTTAAACTATACTACAAAGCAGAAATCAAGATGATTTGGTTCTAGTTAAACAAAGAAGTCAATGAATGAATTGGATTAAGTATACAACACACACACAAGAAGCGGACATAGTAGCCTGGTATTTGATAAATTCAAAGATCCTAGTTAAGGAGGTAAAGATTCATAGTACTCTGGAAGAAATTAAGTTAGACCAACATCTCACACCACATACACCAACATGAGCTTCATATATCCATTATTCATGACCTAGATATAAAATGTCACATCATAAACAAATAGAACAAAGAAATCACTTTTCAGGTCTATGGTTAGGGGAAAGAATTCATTATAACCAAACAAGAAATAAAGTATTGTAAAAGAAAAAATGGACAATTTTGATTACATAAAATTCAAGTTTTTTCACAAACAAATCCAATTCAGCTAAGACTAGAAGGGAAAGTTCTTGCAGAAAATTTCTCTGATAAAAGTCTCATCTCTAGGATCTATCTATCCATCTTTCAAATATTTATATATTTTATATTTCTATAAGGAATTTATTCAAATTTATTTTAAAAAATCACTTTCAATTGAGAAGTGGTTGAAGGATACAAATAAGTAGTCCTCAGGAGATGAAATCTAAGTTACTCATTTTCATATGAAAGCATGCTTCAATTCACTAATAATTAGATAAATTACAAATTAAAGCAACTCTTAAGGTCCTACCTCTCATCCAGCTTATTGGAAAAGTTAACAAAAAGGGAAACTGACAAAGGTTGGAAAGACTGCACTGGTTGGAGATGTGTACTGACTGGTTCCAGGCATTCTGAAAAGCAATGCACACCATAGTCCAGATGTTACTAACTTGGGGGGCAATGTCACTAGGGAAATCAGGTAGAACAAAGTGCTACACAATATTTATGGCAGCTTTTTTTTTTAGTGGCAAAAAAACCCTGTAAACTGTGTGCCCATCAACTGGGGGATGACAGAACATTATATTATGTATGTGTGATGGAAAATGATCATGCTTTAAGAAATACAGGGGATGGATTCAGAGACTTGTGTGAACTGGTACAGAGGGAAGGGAGCAAAAAAAAAAAAAAAAAAATCAAGCAAGAGAATAACACTGGAAAACTTTGAAAGACTTAAGAATTCCGATCAACGCAATAATCAATGATGTTTCCAAAGAATTCATGATGAAACGGGACTCATTCAAGTCAAAATTGGCAGGAGAGACAAATGCAGAACAAACCATACATTTGGCGGACATGGCCAATATGAGAATTGGTTTTGTTTGAATATTTACATCTGGTGCAAGGATTTGTTCCTTTTTTTTCCCCCAAGAGGGGAGAGAGGAGTTAGAAGGGAAAAACAGTTTTAAAACCCAGTCTTTTGGACAGAACAACCTTGCCTGCCTGTAGATACCTCTTGCATACCACATTTCACACTCAAGGTCCACATCTCTCTGCTAACAACAGAAAGGTGAGGTAGGGCTGGTCCCTTCCTTCTCAAAAGGGTGCATTAGCAGAGATGATTTATGCTGTTAGAAAGTGTCTACTGCCAAGATCACACAGAAAGGGTGACTAGAGTGACAGCTCAGAGGACTACCCTCCCATGCTGTTATTTTCCCAGATAAGATGGAAGGACATGGTCTAGGTGACAGTACAGCTGGGTAGCTTGAGAAGAGGCTGAATGACTGAATCCCAAATTTCCCTGGGATTTGTGCTTAGTTTTGTATGGTTGAATATTCTTATCAATGATTTGAGGCCCAGAAGTACCTATATATCCACACTACAGAGAACCCAAAGTTGGAGGGAGAGTGAACACACTGGATGACCAGGTCTGGACAGGTTAGCTCTTCGGGTCAAATTCATGATGGTTAAAGTTCAAAGAGATAAAGCATAAGTTCTAGACCTGAGATTGAAAATATAAATGCTATAAATACAGATTGGAGTCCTGGCATGGGCAGGCTTGAGAGGAGCTAACACTGACTGATGCTGCATAGGGAAAGACAGTGTCCAGAACGTGGGAGAGCACAGACCTGTCTGGGTCAGGGCTCTGAACCACATTTGGGAAGAATGCCAACAGAAAACGCCATGAAAGCCAGCTGGTCTGGGCAGGAAGGGTGGGCTGCGGCTGCCTCTCTGCTGGCACCCACCATCCTCTCAATCAGGGCTCTAAAATGTATGGGTTGGGGGTGTGAGCCCCAGAGAGCGGCAGTAACAGCAGTCTACACAGGGAGTGAGAGGTGGGGTTGTTAGCAGAGGGAGATATTGGGAAAAGAGCTGTGCCTAAGACAGTGGGCCACCTTCGTAGCCAGGACTTGTTTAGGGGTGCAGCAATAAGGGAGTGTGTCTCCCTTGAAGAGCTGGCCTTGCCTCCTTGGCTGTGAGCCAGGTTGCTCATCTGGAAGACCCTGATAAGTATCTGCCCATCCCCCTCTCCAGCCTGCCAGACTCCCCACACCGATCAGTCCTTCTGTGGCCTTATTTCTTGTTGCCAGGCTGGCCTGCTTGGTACCTGAACAATCTCCTTGAGTTCCTCGATGGCCTTCTCCTCGAGTTCCCCGATCTGAGTCATGGCTTCCTGGAAGCTGGACATCTGGGACGAGAGCTCCTCTTCATCCGTGGACAGCTGGCCAAGCCAAGGAAGGAGAGGCCCTCGCTGAGCTATGAGCTCTGCAGGGCCGGGCCAGCCCTGGGCTTCTGCTCCCCCTCCCTTCGCCCAGAACCCCCGTCTGGCCTGGCTTACCCTGTGGGCCTGACGGTCACTGTCTGAGTTGGGCCCCAGCTCTTCCCCCTCCGTCTCCATCTGGGTCTGCAATTCCCCGTTTCCACTGTTGTGAGGGCTCAGCTCTTTGACCCTGGGCAAGGAAGGAGGGAGAAAAGAGAGGTCAGAACTGGCTCTTCTCCCAGCCTGACTGGTAGGGGGTGTGGTGGGGCTATTGGGGTCAGTGGGCCAGGTCTGGCACCTCCCCCCTTCCCCACCCCTTGCCCCTCACAGCAGCAGGAAAAGTCTTACCCCACGTACCCACCCTCTGTCCCTTGTTTGCCCATTGCCTCCCAAGAGCTCAGGGCTCTGCCCTTCAGGAGAAGCGTCTGTCTGCTGCCCTTGTACCTGTCTGCATATCTCAAGGTGTTCAGAGTATATTCGCAGGAGTTCATCCCTGGGGAGATCATGGCAATCTGGGGAGGAGAGAAGACCCAAGTTGCTGAGGAGCCACCAAAGAGAAAGGGCCACCCAGCCATCTCCTTCTCCCTGGGACAGCACGAGCGCCTACATCTCAATTGGCTGCCTTTGTCTCATTTTTGCAGGACAGCCCACCTTCCTTGGCACCTCTGTCTCCCAAGGGACTCTCAGTCCAACAAGGATTATCTTTTCTGGGACTCCCGGGCTGTCAGATAGAAGCCCTTCAGACAAGAGGCACAAGAGATACTTGAGGACTAGAGGGGTGCTGATGGGCCGGGGGGGCCAGCAGCGAGCAGACAAGGCTGCCCTGGGAGCCCAGGCTGCAGGTAACGCCAGCTTGGCCTGTGAGCAGGGGAAGGGTTCCAAAGTGTGGGTAAGGGACCCGGGCACTCTAGAGGTGTCCATGGGCTTGGCACCTCTGGAAGCCCTTGGGAGCATCCCTGGTCCTTACCATGCAGGTTCTGGAGTTTTCCCCAATGAAGGAGTCCCTGAGCACCTGAGTCAGCTTGCTTTCCCGGAACGGTGTGTGTGACTTATTCTGCCCCAAAGCCCGAATACACTCCTGTAGGGCAGAGGGAGTCACTGAGTCGTGGGAGCCCAAGCCCCCACCCGGCAGAAGGCAGTCGAAGCCCAGGGGCCCCACTGCCCTGGCCTCTGGCCTCTACCTTCAAGGCCAGCAGGCTCTTATTGATCTCGGCCCCTTCCATACGGGTCTGCCGGTCGGCACTGGACGTGTCCGCCCCTCTCTCGTTCCCGGCCAGATCCACTAAGGAGAACTTGCCATGCAGCTTCCCTTTGGCCCGGAGCAGGATCTGGAAGCAGGCATGGGATCGGGAAGAGCTGGCGTTGGCAAACGTCTGCCCTGAGGTCCTAGGACATAGGAAGGAGCTCATTAAAGGGTGCTTACCTCCCCGGGGCTGCTCAGGAAGGGGACCATGACAGAGATCAGGGACTACATCCAAGGAGCCTGTGCCCACCTGCATGGCAGGACAGGGGCCAAGATCACCACAGTGTCATTTGCTTTATGACCTCCAGCCCCTTGACCCCTCAGCTTGCCCCTGCCATTAGCCCTACATTAACACTCCCTCCTCTTCTCCCCATCTCCATCCTTTGGTGAATGGTTCAACCTCACACTGACCAGTTCTCCCGAATCTCAGGCTTCTTTGTCATATTGTCCATCATACCTAGCCCCGACCCAGCCTCCTGCCCAAGACTCTATGTGCTGCTGCTGGATGAAGGTTCTGCTGGGTCCATTGTAAAATAGAACCTGCTCAGCTAATCCCTCTCCCACTCTGCACAGAAGCCCTTACATACCTGCCTATTTTACAGTAAAAGCTGAGGCCATTTGTCACGAGCTCCCCAATACCTTCTGCCCCTCTTTCCTCCCACATGCTGCCCCCTCTACTCTCTCCACAGGTGCCAAGGATCTCTTAACAGCTAAAACCAGAGGCCTTTTCTCTGTCCTCCTCCTTGACCTCTGACCTCACTGGTCACTCTCTCTTTTGTCTTCTCTCCAGGTTTTCAGGACCACCCCCACTCCATTCTCCCTCTCCCTCTCTGACGGTCCTTGCTAGATCCTCCCCAGATCCTGCCCTCTAACCTTGGGGGTCCCTCTGCCCGCGGCCCCCTCCTCTTACCCCTCTGTACCACTTCGCCCGGAGATCCCATCAGTTCCTGGGCATCGAGCGGCCATCTCTATGCTGGTGACCCTCAAATCTACGTCTCCTGCCCCAGCTTTGCTGACCTCTGCTCTGATGCCAACTGCCTTTCAGAAATCTCAGACTGGACGTCCGACAAACTTCTTGAATCCAAAACTCAATTTCCTTTCCCCAAACTTTCCTAGTATTTGTGGAGATCACCAGTATTCCTTCAAGCTTAACTCCTCCCTCTCGCTGATTCCCCCTAAATCTTGACAAGATCTCCCAATTTCACCTTTGCAGCGTCTCTCAAACATGGCCCCTCCCTCTCTTCTGCTACCCTCCCCACCCCTTGCAGGTTTCCTGCACTTTATACCTGGACTACAGCACCAGCCTATGGGAGGGGGAGGAGGGGTCTGCCAGCCTTAAGTCTCTGCCCACTCCAGGCTGTCCTCCATTGGCCACAAATGTGACTTTCCTATAACACGGGTGCAATCATGTCACCTTCTCACTCAATAACTTGAATGGCTCCCTAGTGTCTTCAGGGTGAAATACAAACCATTCCATCTGGTGTTCCAAGCTCTTCCTGACCTATTTCCTCCCCTCCCCCTTACTTTACTACTTCCTGGTCCTTGTACTTCTAAATCGATGACACTGGCCCTCCCGGCTGCTCCCCTCCAGACCCTACATCCCCTGGCTCCTGGCCTTTTCTCGGGCTGTGTCCTCTGCCTGGGATGCTCTCCCACCTCATCTCTGCCTCAAGGATCCCCAGCTTTCTTAGGGTTCCAGCTAAAATCCCACCTTCTACACATTTTCTCATCTATCTACTGCCTTCCCTGTTAGTCCTTCCCTATTTATCCAGCTTGTGCTATCTCCCCCTTTAGAGTGTAAGCTCCTTAGGGCCAGGAGCTATCTTTTTTCTTTCCACGTCTGGTGCTTTGCCACGTACATAACTCGTGCTTAATAAATGCTTGACTAACTGCTAGACAGGTGCCACCACAGAACTGCCTGCCTACACCCTGAAAACCAGGAGAGATTCCCATCTCCTGCCTAACTACAGTGCCCAGGGGCACAGAGGAGTGCAGTGAGGGATGGAGGCCTGAGCTCCCTTGGCCCTGCAGCCAGACCCATGCCCCCAGTTCTTCCTTGGCCATGTGACCTGTCCAGCCTTTCCCTCACCTGCAGGCGCTTCCTGTCTCAATCATCCTGATGACATCATCTGCTGAGTTCACCAGGTGCTCTTGCAGCCCTACCACCTGCACCTGTTGCTTGCCATCTTCCAGCACCCTAAGCTTGGCCTTCTTGTTCAGTAGGTCAAAGAGCTACAGTGGGGAAGGCAAAGAGGGCACAGCTGACAGAGGTGGCCCATGGGCACCACAAAGAGGGCACAGCTGGAAGAGGTGAGTCATGGGCACCCAAAGAGGGCCCAGCTGGCAGAAGTGGTCTATGGGTATCACATCTTCCTCCCTCCTCCCACTCCTCTTCCTCCAGGATGCTTTGATCCTCTAGGGGAGGAAGCTGGGTCAGAAACAAGAACAGCTGGGAGAAAACCCCATGAAAAAAGCTTGGTGACAGGCCAAGAAAGAGGGTCCCAGCCAGGTGAACAGCTCTTTGGCGAGCTGGCCTGGTCTCCAAGCTCAGGGAGCAATGAGCTGGTTTCTCAGGGACTCCATGACTGGGTGACCTTCCCTTGGCTTAACACTGATGGGAAGGGATAGAGGGACTGAGCAGAGCAGGCTCCCTGACCCACTTCCTTCCCCATTTACTGACCTTCCCATTGTAGATCTCAAAGAAGGTTACATAGACTTCCAGGCCGAGGTTTTTGTATCGGGGCTGATTCTTTAGCAAGAAGACGTCTCGTGCTAGAGGGAAGAAAGGGAGGCAGGAAGGAGGAGCGGCCTGGATGTAGCCTTCCTTCCTGTCTCTAGCGAGGAGGGGAAGGGATGCTCTGAGCAAGGAGGAGAGAGCTCAGCTTGGCCTCCAGAGGTGAGGCTTCTGTGGGACTTACAGGCAAATGCGTAGATGCCCTTGGATGCATTCTGATTTTTCCCAGAGAAGTCACCGCCCATCGTCTGCAAAGGCAAGGAGCAGCCTCATCACCTGAGGGGTCACACCCAGGACCCAGCACAGATGAGGCCTTCAACAAGAAACCCAATGTCCCCTCATGTTCCCTCGTCTCCCCATGGAGACACTGTTCATTCTCCTCCCCGTTGAGCCCCAAGGGCAAGACAGCATGCTGAGAAAACTCCCAGGCTAAGCTCTGTCCACAGGGCCCTTCACATGACTCACATGGGTTTTGCCACTGCCAGTCTGGCCATACGCGAAGCAGGTGGCCTTTCCTCCTTCGAAGATCGTCTGTACCAATGGCCTGGCTGTGAACCTATAAAGAAAGAAGGCTGGGGGCTGGGGGCGAGTCACTACCACCTGAAGCACATTCTGATCCCTCTGGCTGGGTCTGACAAAAATGCATCTTAACTCCCTCCCCAGGGCTAAGAGGGCACTAGGTTGGCAGACCAGGAAAGCCTCTGATGAGCCCCAAGCCCCAGTGTCAATCAGAGCCTGGCTGTGGAGTGGTCAACAGCAGAGGGCTGCCCGAAAAGGCCTTTCAGCCCTACCAAAAGCCCTGACAGGACACTGGTACCTGCCGCCTCCTTGGATGGTTCAGGAACATGCCTCTTGGGCACACTGGCACAGGGCTCAAGCCCAAAAGACAGCCACTTCTTTCCTGGCTGCCAAACCACCATTTGCGTGGGACAGGAAAGGAAATCAGTCAGATGCAGCACATCAAGCCCAAGGACCCAGCATGGGGTCGGAAGGCCTTGAACGCCCCAAATAGGGAGGACCCCCACCTGTAGACAACCTCATTGGATGCCGTTTCATCAAAAGCAAAATCAAAGCGGAAAGCCTGGTTCTCCAGGTACTTGGTCAAGTCCACTTTGAGCTTGGGTTCATGAACTAGGAGGAGGCATTTGCTGGGAACCGAGATGACATCAAACTCCTTCTTGGCTAATTCTGCAAGAGGAAAGCACAGGTTTGCAGGCCCAGGAGACATGCTGAGAATGCACGCATATGCACACGTGTGTACCTGCCCAGTGTGGCACGGGCTTACCTTGCTTATTAAGAGGGCGCTTTCTAACACAAACACATATCCGATGCTCCTCGATCTGTAAGGGGGGAGGGGTGACAGAAAGACAAGTCATTCAGGACCCCAATACCTGCCCACGTTCACTGCCTCCCCCAAAGCTGGACCCCGGTGCTCTCTCCATTCTCACACGAGTCCTGGGAAAATCCTGCTCCTGCTCCCCACCTCTGTCCACATGCTGCACTGGGTGGCAGTTCATAGAAGGCCTAAATCACGAGTGGACCACTCACACACCCCCTAGGCCCCAGTAAGGTTGGAGGTGGGAAGGGGGATGGGGTACAACATGGCTGCTGTCTGGCCTATGGCCAATCACACTTACAGGATCAGTCATAGTAAGTCTGTGACAGTCCAGAGTAGCTCGGAACTCCTTAATCATTCGTGCAAACTCCCAGTTGGGCATACTGGTGTCGTATTCCTGTGGGGCAACAATGATGGGAGAGGGACATTGTGGGCCCCCATCTCTGCAGAGTACTGCAAAATAACCCCAGTGATTCCAGGTCCAGAGGAAGGGGACCCCAAAGGGATCAGGATACACAGGTGGGGGAAAGCCTCAACGGGTTTAGGGCCTACAGGCAGAAGGGAGGCTCCAAAGAGCTTAGGATCAGAAGGCACAGGTGATAACCAAAGGACACTAACAAAGGTTAGGACCCCAAACCAACATTCAGACCCAACAGAATTAATCTGATTCAAAGCAGAAATGCTCAACCATGGCTCACTGTGTCTAGGCCATATGAGCCCAATATAGGGCTCCCTATGCCTTCAGACTTCAGTTGGATGGGTGTGGTGTGATTCAAGGCCCAAAGCCCGCCCCCAGACTGGCCCCAGGAAGGCACCTGTGCCCGCTTGATCCGCATTTCTGAGTTCTGGGCCCTTTTTTCTTCTCTTTTTGTCTTCATTTTTTCCATTTCCTTCACTAAGCACGACTTCCTTCGAACTAGGAAAGAACCCCAGCCCATCATCACTTGTTGAGAACTTGATTCCTACAGGTGGTAGCCAGAGCTCTGAGGGCTGGGGCTGCTGGGCCTCCATCAGCTCTGTCCCTCCCAGCCACCCCACCATATAGAATCAAACCACAAACTTCTCTCCATTTCAGCACTTCTGGGATACTTTGTGCCAGTCATCTCCTTGCAGCATAGCTGGCTACAGACCTCCTAGTGCATCACTTCTGGGCTTGGAGCTGGGAGAGGAGAAGCTTCCTCACCAGGGACTGCAGAGCTCATGGCCTCTAGCCTGTGTCTCCCATCCTCATTCCTCACTCACCTAGCATGAGCCTTCTGTGCCCCAGGTCTGCTTTCCCTGCCCAGCATTGATTCCTCTGCCCCTAGTACTGTCTTTTAGGAGACACCATCTGGTACTTGTTTTTCTGAGGTTAAATGGTACGTACAGCAAGAAGAGGTCTTTTCTCCTGGAAAACCAGGCACCCTTTCCCACTGTCTACTGAAAGCCTTCTTGTGCTTCTAGGCTCAGGTCAGGGACTTGTTCCTGGGCTCTGTCTCCTCAGCTGCTTCGAGACCACATGGGCTCACTCACTGTGGCCTCCCTGACATTCTTCCTTATTTGGGGACAGGATGTAATAGTAGGTCAGCCCCTTGGAGGCAAGGACATGGTCATCCTTTTGGGAGCCCTAGCATGCTGTACCAGATTATCTGATTTATGGCCCTTCGAAAATGCTGCTCGACCCCACCCCCATCGCCATCCCTGTCATCCTATGAGAGAAGGGTGTTGGTCTTTTCCCAAAGGGTCCTATGAGTGAGAGAGTCTCAGCCTGCCCATTGTGGACAGTGCCAGGAGAGTCAAAGAGAACCGTGAGCCAGCACTGCAGCTGGCATCCCCTAGGACAGACACAGCAGGGCCAAGACCTGTCAGGTGGCACCAATGGTGCTCCAGGAAGAAAGCCAGACAAGTGGTGTGTTACTTCATGTAGCCCCATTCAACGGGTGGACCTGTAAGGTGCACCGAAGCCCAGCGTGGCTTCTCTCCCTGCCATGCTGCCCCCCCCAACCCAGTCATCCTTCTAAGTACAAAGGGTCCTGCCAGTCTCTGGGGCTACCTGAATTTGCTGGGTTGGCAGCAGAATTGCCTCGGATGGAAGATGTCTGTTCTTCTGCAGCTTCATTAACAGTTGCCAGTGGGATTTCACTCATGCCAACGCGGGGGGCACGAGGGAGACCCGCTAGGGAGGGAGAAGAGATGAGGATTGGCAGGAGCCTGACATTTACTCCTGGGCATAAATGTGGCAGACCCAGCACCTGACCCTTTGGGCCCAAGGACAACCAATAGTACTTGGCTTGAGAAGTCCAGGTCCTCTCTCTTCCCACACAATGGCCGCCCCCAAATCTCAACCACCCACTTCAGACCCTTTTCTCCCAGCCACACTTCTGCCCTCAGACTGATGCCACAAAGCCAAACACCCTGCCCAGTAAAGTCCTGAATGCCTCGTCCTTCAAGGTCTCAATACTGGCCTCCCTCTACTGAACTCTGCCTGCCAGTTCCCTTATCCCACAGGAAGAGCAGGGGATGCCTTAGCCTCAGAGACGCCCTCCATCTGGGGCCAATGGGGAGGGGAAAGGGCCAACAGGGAAGCCACACCCCCGAGTCCAGGTGCACTCACTTGCCTTCCTACTTATGCCTAAGGCAGGGGACGACAGTCCAAGCCAGGCTCCGTTTGTCACTTACTGGGAATTGTGAACTGGCTCCTGGTGTTGGCGGCAGTGGAAGGGTCGACTTCCATGTCATTCTCCTGAGCCATGAGCCTCTGAGTCTCCGAGATGGCAGACATCCTGGTAGAACGGCCACGCAAAGCTGGAGGAATGAAAAGCCCAAGACAGCCTATGAGAGGGCTAAGGGGGAATGATAGCACAGGCTGCAGGGAGACTGAAGGACCCACATTTCCTCTGTCTGCCAAGCCAGGAGAAATGAACAAAATTCAGGCTGTTCTGAAGCTCATCCTATTGAGGATCTCTTCAGCTCTTTTCCCCATTCTCCAGCACCAGGATGGGAGGGGAGGGGAGATAAAGGAGGATAAAGAGGGAAGTAGCACCGGTGAGGGGGTTATTTAGACTTTTCCTAATCAGAAAGTGATTTAGCAGGGAGGCACTGAGAAATCACTGGCTTCAGGATTGGAAAAACATCAGTAGTCAGTTAAGTCCAACCCACACCCAAAAGGTATCCATAGGGCAGGATCCCCAAGAACCAGTTGTTAGGCTTCTACTTAAAGATGGTCACAAATCTCATCCAAGGATGATACTGCCCTCTGGATATTGTTCTCTCAAACATGGCCTCCAGGAACTAAAAGGAGATAAGTGGGGTAAAAGAAAAGGGAAGTACTCAGAGCAAGTTCGGGGGCCCCACTCCCTCACAAGGATTTCTAGCCAGGCCCCGGAGTTACCAGTGGCACCAGTGAACTCTCTGCAGGCCCCCCACCACAGAAGACAATAGCCAACCGAATGCCAGGCCTGCTAACTGAGACCCCCAGAGGACTTAGTCTGTAGGTAAGGACAACCTCATAGGCCTCCGTGCCATGGGAACATGTGCCCAACTTGGTTAGGGGGTGGTGACGGGAGAGCGAAGGGAGACTATAGCTCCTCATCCAAAAGGGATGGTAACACGTAAAGCGCTGACCTCCCAGCCCTTTGTATGCAGGGGCAATGGTCACACAAGAGGCAGCAGAGAACAGTGGACTACCTGAAGCTACCAGCTTACTGGCTGTGTGGCACTTAACTACTAGACAATTCCTCCTATATAAAGCCAATGAGAAGATGCCAGTTTCCATTAGTCAAGGCACAATTCCAAGCTCTAGCTCATCCATATTCCCATGTGGAAATCCAAGACCAAAGTCTGGGAAGTCAATGGATGGACAAACGGAAACATAATCTTTATGACCAAAGAATACCAGAGCCAACCATTAAAAGCTATCTGGGCTTTGGATAGAAAGACAGCAATGGAGCAAGATAACTGTATAAACATGTAAACACATATTGGATTTAACATACATTTTTAACATATTTAACATGTATTAGACTACAGGCTAGCTAGGGGAGGGGGTGGGGGAAAGGAGGGGAAAATTGGAACAGAAGATTTCGCAAGGGTCAATGTTGAAAATTTACCCATGCATATATTTTGTAAATAAAAAGATTTAATTAAAAAAAAAACACAAAAAAGAAAGATAACAATGAAAGAACCACTCCCTTTTCCCTTCATAAGCCTTTCATGGCAGCAAAAGGTGAAGGCGTGATGGGCATCTTAGCCAAAGATGATGGTCTATTGCAGCACTGCTGATCAGGAGGAAGGAGAGCGGGAGGGTGGACACATACCTCCTCTTATTCCACACCCTCTGATCCTGGGGATCAGTTTTTAGCCAATTCAGAGAAAGCACTGGTGTCCTAAAAAGTTATTTAAGAAAAGTTTGGTTAAGAAGAGTAGAATGAATACAAAAATGAAATTCTGTTGAAACAAGTGTGTCTAATGGAGAAAAAAGGAGAAAGTTACCTGGAGAATGTTGTTAATATATACAAGGTACCCATCAAAGCCAGCTTAGGTTTTAAAAACTCCAAACTCAGCCTACCAGGAACAGAAAGAACGTATTTCATCTGTCTGGTCACATCCCAGTTACGGATGTGTCAAACGATGAAGCAGAAAGAGCACTGAAGGAAAAAATGGGGAGAGCAGCTGGGCTGTACTGAGGCCCTAGAAGGGACTGGTCAGTAATACATATTTTTTGATGGCACAAGGCACCAAAAAAAAGGGGCAGAAGTCAAGTATTCAGAGGAAAACCGTTATGAAACCTCAGACCTTACACCAAACCAAGGTGACAGAGATGAATCTGAAGAGCAGCCTCCCAGTTTCTATAAACATCTCCAGAGGCCTATGTGAGGTCAGGGACAATAAGGAGGACATACTGTAGCTACTCAAATCATTTTAGCCACATAATGAGACTACTGAAAGATGTGGACATGACAAGAGGAACCTGTCATCCTTATTTTGTTCATAACCAAAACGAATGAACAAGTCTTTGAATAGAACAAAATGATGCTTAAGAAGGCTCTCCCCCAACCAGATCTACAAAATCATACAAAATTTCTTGGAAGAGGCAATAAGATAACTTATGGACAAAACGCTACAAAGACCACATCAGATAAAACAGTGACTTCAACTCTCACTAAATGTGCTTTTAGCTGCCCGTACAGAAGGGTTTAGCACAAAACCCAAATGGATCAATGACTGTATAGAAATGGCAGTCTTGTTTATGGATCACGCCAATCTCAAAGAGAAGTCTCATTAATTACTAAAAGGATTAACCTTTTAGTTACTAGCGAAGTTAGGAAGGCCATCAAAGGATGGCATGGTGGAGGCCCCTTTGGTAGAGGAGGCTGTGCAGCTGGATGGATATGCCACAGAGGGGGCTCCTGGGCATGTAGATCTTGGACAGATTCTCACAACAATACTGCCCAGCTGGCAAGACCTGGAATCTCAGCCTCCAAAGAATTCAAGGTATGGCTGCTCACAGAAAGAGCAATGGAGGCCAGCTGGACACCAGCAGGTGGCAGCACTCTTACCAGTCAAGAAAGATGCTAGACTAACACCAATAAGAGAAGACAAAGAAATGGAAGGAATTAAGATAATGAGGAAATAAAACTATCACTTTGCAGATGATATGATAATATACTTTGTCAACTAAAAAATGAGAATTAACTTCAGCTAAGTTGCAGGACATAAAATCAAGCCACATAAGTCATCAGCTTTTCTATATATTATGAACAAAGTAGAAAGAGGCAAAAAAGAAATTCCATTTAAAATAATTGTAGATGATATAAAATACTTGAGGGTTTACCTCCCAAGGCAAATCCCCAGAAACTATATGAATACAACTACAAAATACTTTTCACACAAATAAAGTAAAATCCAAACAACTGGAGAAATAATAATTGCTCATGAGTAGGCAGAGCTAATTCTATCTAACTTAATTTACTTATTCAGTGCCATACCAAATACCAAAAAATATTTTAGAGCTAGAAAAAATAATAACACAATTCTTCCAGGTCAAAAATATCAAGGAAATCATTGAAGAAAAATGTGACAAAAGGTAGCCGTACCTAGCAGTACCAGATTTCAAACTCTATTATAAAGAAGTATTCATCAAAACAATCTAGTATTACTACACATCTCACAGATTAGCTAAAATGACAAGAAAAGAAAATGATAAATGTTGGAGGGGATGTAGGACTCTAATACATTGTTGGTGGAGTTGTAAACTGACCCAATCATTCTGGGGAGCAATATGGAACTATGCCCAAAGGGTTATCAAACTATGTATATATCCTTTGATCCAGCAGTGTCTTTACTGGACCTGTACTCCAAAGAGATCATAAAAAAGGGGAAGGGATCCACATGTGCAAAAATGTATGCAGCAGCCCTTTTTGTGGTGACAAGGAACTGGAAAATAATAGATGCCCATCAATTGGAGAATAGCTGAGTAAGTTATGATATATGAAAGTACTGGAATATTATTATTCCTTAAAAAATGATGAACAAGCTGATTTCAGAACGGCCTGGAAAGATTTGCATGAACTGATGCTGAGTAAATTAACAAAACCAGGAATACATTGTACAAATAATAGCAAAACTGTATGATGATCAATTATGAAAGACTTGTTTCTTCTCAGCAGTTCAGTTTTTCCAAGGCAATTCCAATAAACTTTGGATAGAAAACAGCCAGAGAGAACTATGGAGAGTGAATGTAAATCAAAACATGAGATGTTCACTTTTTTCTTCTTTTGTTTTTTTTTTTTTTCTTTCGTGGCTTTCCTCTTTTGTTCTGATTTTTCTCTCCAAACATGATTTATAAAGAAATGCTTATTTTAAAAAATGAATGTGCACGTTTAATTAGAAAAAAATAAAAATATGCATCTTAAAGGAAATTTAAAAAAAAAACAAAAAAAAAAACTTGGGAAGGCCCATAGAAACTGATACAAAGAGAAGTAAGCAGAATCAGGAGACTATTGTTGTATGACAATCAACTGAACGCCTTAACTATTCTGATCACCATGATGATTCAAAGCAATTCCGAAGGACTTATGATGAAAAACAGAGAAAGAACTGATGAAGTCTGAATACAGATCAAAGCATCCTTTACTTTTTTACTTTATAAAACCATTTTTTACTGTTTTCTTTTGCGACATTGCTAATATGGAAATGTTTTACTTCACATCTATAATCTATATCAAATTGCTTTCTTAGGAAAGAGGAAAAGAATGGGGAATTTGGAACTCAAAATATGAAAAATAGAATGTTCAAAGAAAAATTTTTACATTGAAAAAAAAAAAAAAATCAAACTTAATGAGAGGAAATAAAAAAAGATACAGACCCAAAGAGGATCCTGCCTGTGGAGGCACTAGACAAAGAGTATACTGAAGCCAGCCAATTCTAGTAAATTGTTGATGGAGAGAGCCATCTGCATCCAGAAAGAGGATTGTGGGGACTGAATCTGGATCACAACATAAGTTTTTTCACCTTTTCTTTTGTTACAGAGCTAGAAAAAAATAACACAATTCTTCTAGAAGAAATTCAAAAATACCAAAGGAATCATTGTAGAAAAATGTGAAGAAAAAAGGTGGCAGTACCTAGCAGTATTAGATTTCAAACTTATCACAACAATCTAGTACTACTATATACCTCTCAGATTGGCTAAACTGACAGGAAAAGGGGATGGAGGGGATGTGGGAGAATTCTAATGCATTGTTGGTAGAGCTGTGAACTGATCCAACCATTCTGGGGAACAATTTGGAACAACGCCCAAAGGGCTATCAAATGGTACATATGTGTTGCTTGCCTTTTGTTTTCTATTTCATTTTTTTCCCTTTTTGATCAGATTTTTCTTGTGCAGTGTGACAAATGTGGAAATATGAATAGAAGAATTGAACATGTTTAACCTAAGTAGGATTGCTTGCTTTCTAGGAGAGAGGGTGGGGGAAGAGAGGGAGAAAAATTTGGAACACAAAGTTTTGCAAGGGTGAATATTTCATGTTTTGAAAATAAAAAACTACCAAAAAAAGAAAAAAAGAGTACACTAAATCCAAGTACAGAAACAAGCAGCAAACATGTAAACTGAGAACAATCACAAACTACAGCTTAATCCTTTGTTGGAAGCAGGTACCTTTGGGCCAAATTGAGGGGATGTCAAAGACAAGCTGAGAAAAATAGCAGGATGAGATGATACGGGAGAAGCCAGTCAGACTTCATTAGGATGAGAAGGTTGGGATATGGCCCTTTGGACTGCCCTCAAAGACTTCAAGTGATTAGAGCTGGATCCTAAAAATACTAGACATGATTTCTGGAAAAAAAAAAAAAAAAGATCCCAATTGGCAGTTTGATGTAATGGATAAACAGCTTTGGAGTCAGGACCACCTGGTTTTAAGCTCTGCTTCTAACACAAACCTCCTGGGCTTTCAGGCAAATCTCCCTAGTCTACAGTGCAGATTGGTGCCAATCTGCCTTAGCAGAGGAAGTTTGCTCACTTCCAACTAGCTCTCTACACCAGCAGAATAAAATCTGGTCCAAACCAAAATTAGTCTAGAGACTTCAACCAAAATTTCATGGAGAAAGGGAATGTCATTGTAGAACTCGGCAGGCTAAAAAGGGGGAAGGCAAGGGAGTCAAATCCTCAACATAATGATGTTGAATCTTGACAAATTATTTAAGGGACAGATGAGGAGAATTTAGAAAGAGAAGCAGTAACAGTTACTAAGCAGGGAGTCATTAGGAAAGAAAACGGATTTCTTTTATTGATTGGTTACCAGGGTCAGCAGATCAAGTGAAAATGGTAGACAAAGAATTACCCAAATCTCTGCCAGGAATGGTAAGATAGGAACAAAACGTTTACATAGGTTGATAAGTTTGTAATCATCAGTGGATCACTGTCCAACAAGAGAGAAGTCTTCAGATAGGAGTCTAGCACCAATTCACTACCCTGTTCTAGTCAACATTGTTAGCAGTGACTTAGAGGAAGACATAGATGCTTGTTAAATTTTGCAGATCACACAAAAGTTGAGGAAATAGCCAGTGCTAGTGAGATAAAGCCAAGATCCAAAGATAAAAGTTCCCAAAGGAACCTTCAAAAATACAAGATAAGGGAGGTGGGGATTATGCATGTGAATGGGATGATAAAATGCCAAGAGCCAAGTTCTTTAATGCACTAAGAGCAGAGCTCTCAGTAGAGGAGAAGGTGGGGCAGTAGATAAAGCACAGATCCTAGAGTCAGGAGACTGGAGTTTAAATCTGGCCTCAGATATTTAACACTTCCTAACCCCAACTGCCTAGCACTTGGGTGCACAAATGAAGTAACTGAGGTTGAAGTGGCCAAGGCAGATGTATAGGAAATGGGTTTCCCTGAGAAGTGCAGTGCCCCACATCATGGGATGTAGGTCTCTGGGTCAACACTAGAGGACCAGTCAACCAGTCAGGAGGGTTACAGAAAGGATTGACCTAGGGAAGCCCTGGGCTGTCTTTCAGTGTGAGACCCTACAATTTCCTCAACTAGCAGCATATCCTCCCCAAAGGAGCCTGATGACACGTATCTCATAACTGTTCCCAATGTCCACTTACTGTGGAGTAAGATGATCTATGGTAGGTCAGAAATGAGAAATGTTTGGAGACTGAAGATTTTACTGGGGAATTCCCACCACCAAAAAATATATATTTCAACTAGTCAATGGGATTCAATAGATTAGCAAATGCCATGGCCCCAGAGTACAGGAATGCCAGGCAGGAGGATGGGAATCCATGACTAACCACTCGGTCATACAACCTCTCTGAAGGCTTTACAACCTGAATCTCCAGACTAACAGAGAGCCTAAAGCACCAGACAGGGCCCAAGTCTTCTTGGGCTGGGGGGAACACAGGCATTTCTTACAATCCTTTGAAATCTCCCCATGACAATCGATGCTGTCCCCACAGAGTGCTTTTAGCACACTGCCACATCAGCTACGCCCCATGGAACCAAAATGACAAGGCTTCTAAATTCTATAATCCCCACCCCCCCCAAGAAAACCCAGTTCTCAAGATTTTCATTCCTTTCTGTTAACACCATTTTTTTCAGGTGGCTGTGAACAGTATTCTCTGGTCATAAAGATGTTAATAGTAAGAATCCATGACAATATGGTCAACAGACACATTTAGAAATACATCACACTCCCCAGCCTGACCTTCTGCCTGGAGGGAGCCTGCTATACCGCCATACTCCAACAACCCAGGCACAGAGAGACATTTAGAAAGCAGAGATGATGCTGAGCAATGAGAAGAGCAGAGTGGCACTAGCACAGTGGGTCAGGGCCAGACACTACCCCCTCCTTCCCTGCTCCCCAAAGGCCGGTTCTTTTGTTCTCCTCAAAGTAAAGGCTTGCTCTCCTAACCTCCACCTTGGCTCTCTGGCTTCCCTGAAGACTCAGTTGGAGCGGCCCCTCCCCCAAGAGGCCTTTCCCAAGCCCTTGCTTGGCAGTGATCTATCTAGGACGGACTGAGTGATTGGTGGTATGTCCCCCATGAGAATGTAAGCTCTAGGAGGACAGGCCCGTTTCTGCTGTAGCCCCAGCGCCGGGCTCTCCTGAAGGCATTAATCTTTCTTTGAGGCCAGTCAAAGGGAGTGGAGCCCAGAGTTTGTTGTTAGGCAGTAAGGGGTCTCCAGTGAACACACTGGGTTCCTAGTCAGAGAACGATCACAAGGACTTTCCTGCCAGGGACAGAGGATCCAACGCTGTCCATGCAGAAGCCACCACCCCACAGTGGTTGACGGGCAGGAGGGGAAGCAACTAGTAAGCGGCGGCTCCAGTGCCAGGCCTGAGAGGAGCTGCCCAGCACACACCTGTTTCGGGCGCTCTGTTTGTTTACCTTCTTTGGGAGCAGGGATTTTGGAGAGGGTTGATCGGCGCTTTTGTTTCTGGGGAGAAAAAAAAAACACAAGGAGGAGCTAGAGGTGTTGGCTGTTCCCCGCTGAGCCCCTCGCCTTTCCTCTCTCTATGGGTGACCTACCTGGACAGTGACATTCTCCTGCAGAGGAAGGCTGTCCTTGGGGTGGACAGGGAGAGGAGACAGCTGCAAAAGTTCTGGGTTGATGGCCGCCACGTCCTCAAAGTCAATCTGCAAGGAGCAAGCAGTCATTTAGGGTACGGCACAGCTCCCATCCAGGCTGGAAGCCCGAGCTGCCCAGAGATTTCCACTAAGCTCACTGCTAACAGATGCAAGCTGCTGTTCTTCAGCATGAAGTTAGAAAAGTGGCTGGGGGAACTTTCTGAATGGCCGCCCAAGGGCAGACATCTGTGCTCACAATAAACATGACTGCACAAACGGTAGGCAGCTGGCTAGCAGACTAAGGCCACACAGCTTCCCTAGCATGCTGGGTCAACCCCGCTCCTTCCCAGGGACTTGCTGCGCTCCCCAAGCACTGATGCAGGCCCTGATAGCAGCCCTTGGGTCTTCTCAGTGGTCAAGCAGCTCAAAGCGTCCCAAAAGCGAGCTGGCCTGCTGAATGCCTTGAAAACTCGGCTCGACGCTCCCGACAGCAGGGTATGCTGGCACTTGGCAGCGCGCCCCCAACACTGGTGGGCTGGGCCATGCATGTGTAGCACCGGACCGTTTCTCTGCAGTCACCTG
Source organism: Sminthopsis crassicaudata (assembly GCF_048593235.1). NCBI lineage: Eukaryota > Metazoa > Chordata > Mammalia > Dasyuromorphia > Dasyuridae > Sminthopsis > Sminthopsis crassicaudata. Next base: position 29,259,493 of record NC_133620.1, read on the forward strand.
AGCCCTCCTGCAGCGAGGTCACAATCCCAGGCCCTGGGAGAGCCCCAGTACATCTGTCCGCATGACATCACAGGGGGTTCAAAAAGCCACACTTAGCCTAACTTAAGGAACCTAAACACAGTACATTTCAAAGTGCAAACAGCCAAGTCCTGTCTCACCCAACGGGGAGACTCTCCTTCCTAGACACCAAAGCCCTGCCAGCCCTTCAAGACAGTCAGTGTTCACAGGGCCTGGCATAGGAGGATGTACCCGGGGGCGGGGGAGGGGGAGAAGTAAAAAGAAGACACTATGCCAGGCCTTTAATTGCTTCCAGGCTAGCTGAGGAGCTGCCACTAAGACCTGCATCCACAATGCTACCGGGGCCATCAGGTGCCTCCTCCCTCCAGTCCCTCAGCCACATGGGACAACACAGAATTAATCTCAGAAGACAAAGCAGGTTTGGCCAGATCGGGGAAGCTCTTGAATTGCCAGGGAAGGAGTTTGAACTGAATTCTATGTACAAAAAGGAGCTACCGAAGGCACAAAAGCTCTCTTCAAGCTCCCGCCAGTGGTCACCTGTTCTTTGCTTCTGACTCCCACAACAGGGGAGGAATCTGCCTCAAGAGTTCCTCAAATCACTTTCCGGATGCCTCGGTCCTCTTAGAAAACAAGGACAAATGACAACAGCTTCTCCTGAACATTAACTATGGAACTGCCAAGCACTCCCCCGTGGCCAGGAGACATCTAGGCTCCCAGACAGAAGCATAGCTCACTAGATAAAACTACAAAGCAGTGGCCTTCTCAAAGCCCCGCAGACACCAGTGTGCCCAAGTCCTACACCGCCACTGCCGCCCTCTCTTCCTGAGAATCCTGCTAACCCCAAGGCCCCCACTAGTCTTCCTTCAGACCTCCTCCTCCTGCAGCATCCTCCGTGATTTTCTTCTATTCCCCCTTAACATCCTTCCTCCCCTCTGGAGACCGGTACCAGCCCTCTGATAAGGCTGGCGCACTCCCCTTAGCAGCCTACGTGGAGGGAGTCCTCTCCCTGCCCCCGTATTCTTCTTCACCAAACGCCACATCATATGACAACAAAGACTACTGCACAGCCTCCGTCTAAGCCTGGACTCAGGCTAGACTTTGCCGCCTTCTAGCCCCCCCCATCCCTCAGACCCAGAACAAAGGCTTGTCACTTCATGAAAGCTAGTCCTACTCTCTAATGTTTTTTAATTCATTTAAAAAAAGAAAAGGGATCACCAAGGACCCCAGTTGTACTGAAAGCACCCACTAGCAGATGTTAAGCAGCACATCCATGGCCCAGGAGAGGAGCCCACAGTTAGAGGGTCCCTCGGGGGGTAGGTGCCCTTTCATGCCTGCCATGCCCCCCTCCCCCTCCCTCCAGACTTTTACTAAAAACTGGCAAATTTTCAGTCCTTTACGTTTCCTGTAACCACAATTATCCTTCTCTTTAAATCACAGACTGACGCAGGTCTCGTATCTCTGCGCTGAGGGGGGTAGTAGAGGGGAAACGCGTGTGCGCCGGGTGACAGTCCCATCCAGCCCCTCCCCTGAAGCCGGCGCTGCGCCTCCTGCCCCGTTCTCCACGGGTACCTCCCCTCGGTGCCCCTCCGGCGCGTGTTCTCGGCTGGGACAAGGGCGCGGGTCCGAGCCCGCGAGGGGTGTGGCCCCGGGCCTGCCTGCTATATAAACCACTCGGGTTCGGCCACTGGGCTGTAGCACCGGTCCCTTTTATGGGGTGATTTCTGCTGTCTGCAGAGCACACGGAGGCAGGGGATGAAAAAGATCATTAGGCCCGAGTCAGACGGCCACAGACGGGCCCTGGGGAGGAACGAGTCAGCGCTGCCCACTCACCTCTTTGCCCTTGGTAGAGCCACCTTCTGCCCATTCCACTGAGACAGAGGATCTCTCCAGATTTACTGTCATGACATTGGCGCTATGAATCAAGCCTACAAGGAAAGGGAGACGCAGCGTAAGGAAGGGCCACCGCCCCCTCTGTGGGTCCCGGGGCTAGCGGCGTTGCCCTCGCAGAGGGGGAGCGGGCCAAGAAGCTCAGAGCTCTTTCTTCTCAGGGCACAGAACTGGAGCTGGTGGGCCTCCGCGGCGACCACTGCAGGGCAAGAGCTGCCCCGCTCCTCCCTGACTCCCAAGCCATCTCTGCCCATCCTGCACAGGACTTCTGGGAGCGGACGAACCCCTCGCACAAGATCCAGCCCTGGGCCGTGGCCACAGGCCGTGCCAGCCGGCACTCTGACCCGCAGGCCCCACAGACAATGTGCTCACACTCTGGTCACAATGGCTCCGGGCAGGCAAGGGGATGGGTCCCAGCCCCCTGACAGCACAGGCAAGAGAGTCCACTGCCCAAAGCCAACCCCCCCCCATGGCCCCTGTAAGAAGGGCCCAAGGAAGGCCTTCCCTTTGCCATGACCCTGGGTAACAAGGAGGCCCCTCTCCCAGGAGACCCCAGGCTGAGCCCAAGGCCCATTCACACCATCTGGAGTAATCGCCTCCTCCCCTCCCCTTCTTTTCCCTTCCTCCTCCCTCTCTTCCTCCTCCTCCTCTTTTGGGCCCCTTCCCACTCTTCCCCCCACAGATGGCACCACTGGCCTGGGAAGGATGGGAATGAACTCTTGGAGGGGAGATCCAGACCTCAGGGGAGGGGGTGCCCCATCCATGACAGCTTAAATGCCCGCCCCCCAAATCCACCGGAAGGTGCCAGAGTCCCGGCCATGGCCGCCACCTCCTCGCCCAACCAGCCCCACGCCAGCTGCCCCCACGCCCCCAGCCCACTAGTCCATGCCCCACCCCACCCACAAGCCACGCCCACGTGCAATACAAGCCCCGCCCTGCCCCGCCCCCTCACCGTTGCTTCTCTGGATCTTGATGGCAAGGCCGGGGAGCAGGCGGGCAAGCAGAGTAGCGTCCATGGCGAGCCCGCTGGGCGAGAGACAAGTCGGGCAGCGAAGGGGGTTCGGGGTCGGGCAAGCTTCCAGGTAGCAGCGGCTGAGACGATAGCAGTAGGGATGGCCGCCGTCGCGTTCAAGTCTAGCCTGTACCAACCGCCGCCGTTTAAATCCCGCGCGCCTGCGTCCTGCGTCTGCGTCTGCGTCTACACGTTTCCGCCCCTTGTCACGATGCGCCGCGCCGCGCCGCGCCTTCTGGGAAATGTAGTTCTGCCGCAGCCCCAGCTTTCTCTCCGCTTCCGGGCTCTACGTCCCTTAAGTCCCCACCCTCAGCCCGCAGTGACCACAGTGCGCCGCCTCCCTCCTAGGCTGAGTCCACGTGAGTCAGGAATTGGAGTTGTAGACATTAGTTTATTAAAGCTCGTGTGTTCCCGGGGATGTAGAGAGCAGGTGCAGAAACAGCACCGGCCCCTAGGGGGAGACCGAGGCTGCCTGGAGGAGGCGGCCTGGGAGTTCCCCGCGGACTCGGGCTACGAGATCCCAGCCATCTGAGAGCCTCTGCTGGGAGGGGCTGTTAGCGGGGAGCGCCCTGCCGCGACCCCCATGTCCGGGCCTGCCGGCTGGGAGCTGCCTGTGCTGTTTCCCAACCATTCCTGTGCTTACAGATCCATGAGTGTGTTATAAATGACGTGGCCGCTGGCGAGCAGGGTGAAATCCACGAGGGGGGAGGGGTGGGAGCCTCCGAATTGTGGTTGGTCATTGTCTCGATCTGAGTTCTTTCCCTGTCTCTCTTGTCTCTCTGATTCTGTCTGTTTCTCCCTCCCTTCCCCCTCCCCACTTTCTCCCCCCCCACTTTCTCCCTCCCCCCCACTTTCTCCCTCCCCCCCCACTTTCTCCCTCCCTTCCCCCCCACTTTCTTCCTCCCTTCCCCTCCCCACTTTCTCTCTCCCTTCCCCCTCCCCATTTTCTCCCTCTCTTCCCCCCTCCCCACTTTCTTCCTCCCTTCCCCTCCCCACTTTCTCTCTCCCTTCCCCCTCCCCATTTTCTCCCTCTCTTCCCCCCTCCCCACTTTCTCTCTCCCTTCCCCCTCCCCATTTTCTCCCTCTCTTCCCCCCTCCCCACTTTCTTCCTCCCTTCCCCCTCCCCACTTTCTCTCTCCCTTCCCCCTCCCCACTTTCTCCCTCTCTTTCCCCCTCCCCACTTTCTCTCTCCCTTCCCTCTCCCCATTTTCTCCCTCTCTTCCCCCCTCCCCACTTTCTTCCTCCCTTCCCCCTCCCCACTTTCTCTCTCCCTTCCCCCTCCCCACTTTCTCCCTCTCTTTCCCCCTCCCCACTTTCTCTCTCCCTTCCCCCTCCCCATTTTCTCCCTCTCTTCCCCCCTCCCCACTTTCTCCCTCTTTCCCCCTCCCCACTTTCTCTCTCCCTTCCCCCTCCCCACTTTCTCCCTCTCTTTCCCCCTCCCCACTTTCTCTCTCCCTTCCCCCTCCCCATTTTCTCCCTCTCTTCCCCCCTCCCCACTTTCTCCCTCCCTTCCCCCTCCCCACTTTCTCCCTCTCTTCCCACTCCCCACTTTCTCCCTCCCTTCCTCCTCCCCACTTTCTCTCTCCCTTCCCCCTCCCCACTTTCTCCTTCTCTTTCCCCTCCCCACTTTCTCCTTCTCTTTCCCACTCCCCACTTTCTCCCTCCCTTCCCCCCTCCCCACTTTCTCTCTCCCTTCCCCCCCACTTTCTCTCTCCCTTCCCCCTCCCCACTTTCTCTCTCCCTAACCCCCTCCCCACTTTCTCCCTCTTTCCCACTCCCCACTTTCTCTCTCCCTTCCCCCTCCCCACTTTCTCTCTCCCTAACCCCCTCCCCACTTTCTCCCTCTTTCCCACTCCCCACTTTCTCTCTCCCTTCCCCCTCCCCACTTTCTCTCTCCCTTTCCCACTCCCCACTTTCTCTCTCCCTTCCCCCTCCCCACTTTCTCTCCTTTCCCCCTCCTCATTCTTTTTCTCCCCACTCATCTGTTTCTCCTCCCCTCTTCTCTCTTTCCCCTCTCCTCTTTTTCCTCTTTCTGTTTCTCTCTCGTTTTGTTTTTGCCTCTGTCTCTCTCCCACCCCTTCCTTCTCCCTTCCCCTTCTATATTTGCATTATGTATATATGGACGTACATATACCCACATATTTTTTATTTTCTTTCCATGTGCCAAGATCCATGATTGTGCCCTCCCCCCCACAAAAACCAAGGGCTGTTACACACGTGTATAATCAATGGCAGCAAATTTCCACATTGACCATACCCTAAAAAGTGTTTCTTTCAGTCTGCTCCCTGAATCCTTCCTCTGTAGGGGCCAGGCAGCAGAACTTGTGCTGACAAATGTCCACTTCGTGCTGGAGAAGCGATGGCTTCGGAGTGAGAACGAGACTGTAAGAAATGCTGTTTGACCATAAATGTTTACAACGGGGATTATTTTTTTCTTTTTTTCCCAGCGACCCCATGGAGATCAAGGTGAAGAAAGTGGGAGGAAAGGAACGATCTTTGTAAAAAATAAAATTTAATTTAAAAAAATTAAAAGGATTCAAACAGATCTCAGCAGGCTAAAACATCAAACTCAATTGAATAATGTGAAAGTCAGTTGAGAAAAATGTGAAATCTTACACTCAGTTTTTGAAAACCAACCACACATTGCTCTTGGGGCATCCTGGCCCGTCATTACGCTGATAGGAGTCTAGCACAAGGCCTTCTATCACATTTATGTGCTATCCTTTATTCATTCATCCCTCAATTGAAGGGCACCTCCCAGATTCTCATTATTTACTACTATAAACTTAGGGTACTTGTTTAATGTTTTGCTTAATCTCTGTCTCCATTAATTATCCCTTCCCAATGGATTTCTCTTGTTTACTCTGTAGAGTGAAATTTAGTTCTTTACCCAACTATGTGTGCACATTCCTCTTTTGACCAATTCAGAGGACAGTGACTTTCAGATATCAGCCACTCCCCTGCCCCCTTCTAATTTGTGGAGATGTCTACTTGTGCTTCTTGACTATGTAAAATAATCTTTTTTGTTCCCCCTCCAGGCTCCAATATTATGTGATCCCAATTGTGACTCGTTGGTACTTGAATTCTTTCTTTCTGGTTATTTGCAGTATTTTTCTCTTGACCTGAAATCCCTGCCTTTTAGCAGTAATATTCTTGGGAGTTTTGTGGGATTTCTTTCAGGAAGTAATTTTTGGATTTTTTAAATTTCTAATTTGCTCTCTGGTTCAAAAATATCTGGGCAGTTTCTTTGTAGGATTTCTTGAACTATATCTAGGCTTTTGTTATTTTCTTTTGTTTATGGCTTTCAAGTAATTTAGTCATTCTTTTTTGAATTTCCATTTTAATTTTTAACTTTTTATTTTCAAAATATATGCAGTTTTAAAACATTCGCCCTTGCAAAACCTTGTGTTCCAAACTTTTTCCTCCCTCCCTTCCCTCTACCCTCTCTCTTAGACAGCAAGTATTCCAATTTAGATTAAACTTGTGCACTTCTTCTATACATATTTCCACAATTATCAGGCTGCAGAAGAAAAATCAGATCAAAAGAGGGGGAAATGAGAAAAAAAAGCAAGCAAACAACAGAAAAGGTGAAAATACTAAGTTGTGATCCACATTTTCAGTCCCCACAATTCTCTTTATGGATGCAGCTGACTCCATCACAAGTCTATTGGAATTTATTCAGTGATTCTTAAATGCTCTTTCCTCAATCGGTTTTTCAGATCAGTTGTTTTTCCTATGAAATTTTCTTCCATGTTTTCAGTCTTTTGACTTTATTTTTTGATGGCTTGGGGAGTCATTAGCTTCCACTTGGCCAAATCTAATTTTCAAGGACTTTTCTTTGATAAAGTTTTATACTTCCTTTTTAAGCTGTTAATTCTCTTTCATATCTTTCCTAGCTCTTGTCTCTTCTCTCATTCTTCTATTCTCTTTTGTTTTTTTAAATCTTTTTTAGGAAATCTTTTTTAGGACCTTTAACTCTTATTTTCATTATTCTAGGAATTCTTTTTGGACTTGTTCTGAGCTGCATTTATATTTGAGGAGATGTGTATTTTTTTTTTTAAGAGTCATTCTCTATGTCTTGAACACCCCTGTCACTACAGTAGCTCTTTATGGTCAGGTCAGGTTCTTTTTTTGTTTCCTCATTCTTGTAGTCTCTGTGTCTTTGGACTTTTAGGCTTTGCATGCTTGTGGATCGGATAGCTGCCCTGAGGTCCTTTCCTCTTAAATCCTTTTGCTTGAGATTGGGGGCCTGTATACTTTGAGTAATATCAGTCATGTGATTTTTACAGTTCCCCTTCTCTAAGCTCTGTGCAAGTTCCTGACCCATGTTTAGATCTATCAGCTTGTTTATAATTGGAAGTTTCAGTTGACTACTCCTAGACTCAGCTACTATTGGCCTTCAGGGAAGTTCCCCTTCAGTCTGAGATGCTGCTTCTAGGCTCAGAGCCACAAAATTAGTTTCCTCCATTGAACTTACTCCTTCCTCAGTATACAGCTGGGGCCAATGCTTGCTTTCATTCCAGGTCCACACCATGCACACTCGGGACCTGATCTCCTCCCTCATGTCCTAACAACTTTCATCTCCTGAAGCTGCCCTGGGCTGGAAAAATGACTCGCTGTAACTTCTTCTTTGGCTGTTCCCTTCAACATTCAGTCTGATGCATTTTCTATTTCTTTGCTGAAAAGGTGTGAGGGAAGAGCTGCACTCTAATGCTTCCTCTCACCCTGCCATCTTGACCACCTCAGGCCTAATGTTTTGGTTGGGCTTTTTTTTTTTTTTTTTGGTTTTGTTTTGTTTTGTTTTTAACTCTGAAGGGAGGAACTTGGGTCTTAGGGAAGGGAGATATTACCCCGGTATAGTAAGGGGAGCATTCCAGAAACTTCCCAAGTTCCAGTCTCTGAAGGCTGTACCATAAATCTTGGTTTCCCTAGTTTCCTTTGAGTCCCAGCTAAACCCCCACCTTCTCCAGGAAGCCTTTCCCAATCCCTCTTAATTCTGTGCCTTTCCTCTAAGGTTCAGTCACCCAGATGTTTAAGATGAGCAAGTAGGGAAAGGGAAAGAATTCTAAGCTCAGAGGGCAAGACTGTTGCATCTGATCCTTGTCCAGACTGGCAGGGACTGGTGAGTGGGAATATGGATACCCCACAAAATGCGCACACACCGAGAAAGGACACTGTTTATTGGCCTGGGCTCCACTCATTGGGCTCACATTCCTCAGAAACATAGAGGTTGGCGGGCAGCCATGGAACCCCAGGATGGGGAGCCTCCCCTCCTGACATCCTCATGGCTGCTTCCACACCTCTTTGGCCTCAGGAGCCTCCTCTTTCCCCACTCTAGCGGGCAGCCACTGGCAGGGGTGAGGGGCACTGGCCAGAGGTGGGCCATTTCAGAGGAACTTCATTTGCTTTTCACTCTCCTTAGCCACCTCCTCTTCTTTCTTGTCATCTTCTTCCCCAGACTTGGGGGCGTCGAAGTCCTTCCAGGCACTCGGGGAGACGAAGACTGTAAGTCAGAGGCAGGTGTGAGTCCCCGGGCCGCACTCCCATCCCAGCTGAATCCCCTTCCCGAACTTCCAGTTTTCTCTCACCGAAAGGGATGTTGACATTGTTGGAGGCCAGGATGTCGGCCTGGATGCTGTCCATATTCAAGTACAAGTCCTCCACGTGGTCCTGGGAAATGGTGTTAAACTTTGGGGATGGGGACAAGGGCACTGTGGGGAAGGGCCCTGCCCCTGGACCCGACCTTCGGGGAAGCTCCCATCAGGATTGGGCTGCCGGGGGCCATGATGTCACTGGTCCAGCTGAGAAACCGACAGTGGGTCCCTGAAGCACTGAGTGCACTAGCCCAAGAGCATGGAGATGCTCAGGTTCCAGCACAGCCTCCTGAGGAGGCGCAGAGGTGGCTGTAGAGCCAACTAGAGGCCTATCAAGGAAATGCAACGGCTGAGGCTGGGCCCAGGCCAGGGGAACAAAGCCTAGAGGAGCCTAAGTAAGCCCAGGGGTGGCTGGCCCTGAGCTTCTGGAGGATGGGGGAGGGGGGCAGTGTAGGGGGGAAGATCACCATGAAAAGCTGAAACAGGGTATCCCCCATGGCCTTGTGCACATGCTCCTCCACTATGGGGAACGTCTGGACAAAGTACTGCAGAGAAAGAGAAGCGAATGGAGGCAGATGCTGGGCATGATCTCAGCCTCCTCCCCAAGTACCAGTCTCAGGGTTCCCTCTCCACACCCCTCTCCTCCAGGTACCAATCCCAGGGTTCCTTCTCCAGGACTTTCTCCCCCAGCTCCAGCCCTTCCCTGAAGCCCTTGCCCCCCCCCCCACACCTCCAGGGTGAGGCTGGCCAGCCGCTGGCTGTTGCTGTGGTCCCGGTTGCCCATGGCGAACATCAGATTACTGACCACCTGCAGGGACAACAGCTCCTCTGCCACCGACATGGAATTCCGAGATATGATCCTGTGGGAAGGGCCCCAGTGAGCAGAGCAAGCCTGGGGGGGGGAGAGATCTCGGGGCGCAAGGCCAAGGGGGTGGGGTCGGCTCGGCCAGCGCCCTTTCCAGGCCCAGGGGCTCCCGAGTCGGACTGCAGCTGGCCCCAAGAGGCCAGGCTAGGCCAAGACATTTGAAACCCCTTCTGGGGGTCAGGAGCTAAGCTCTGGGGATTCAAAGGTAGGTCCCGCCCTGGAGGGGTGCACAAGCTAATGGGGGAGGTGGCAGGAGCAGAATTCTGCTGACAGGATGGGTAGGAGATGGTCTCAGAGGAAAGGCACCTGACTAAGGGATTAGGACTGGAAGGAAAATGGGGAAGCTAGGAGGTAGATCTAAGGAGGGAGGACACTCCAGGCAGGGGGCCCAGCCAGAGAAAACACCCAGAGTTGGGAAGTGTGGAGTTTGTGGAGGACCTGAGTTCAAATCTGGCCTCAGACACTTACTAGCTATGTGACCCTGGCCAACTCACTTAACTCTGATTGCCTCAAAAAAAAAAAAAAAAAGTCAGGAGCCAGGAGGCCAGTGTCACTGGGTCACACTGTTCATCCTGGGGAGTGAAGTATAGGAAGACTGGAGGGATAGGAAGGGGCCAGGTTATGGAAGGTTCTCAAATCAAATTTAGGATTTGAATATTGCTCCTGAAGGTGATAGAGAACCCCTGGAATTGATTGGAGAGTGTGTGTCAGAGACAGAGACAGAGAGACTGAGGTTTAGAAGGATCGCTCTGACAGCTGAGAGGGAGGGGCCGGGCAAGTCTGTCTGAGAGCCGTCAGTGTAGAGAGGACTGAGCTCATGGGAGCCAAGACATCCAGATAAAGTGGCAGAGAGGGAGAAGAGGGCCCAGCCCCAGGCCTAAGGGAGAGCCAGAGTTAGAGGGCTGGTCTGGAGTAGGATCCACAAAAGGAGACTGAGAAGGAGTGGTGGGGGGGGAGAGGAGGGAGGGGGCAACCAAGAGAGGAAGAGTTTCCTGAAAAATTAAAGAGGTGGGATTATCCAGGAGAAGGGATCCTCAGTGTCACTAGGAGGGCAATCGAATTCTAAAATCTGGGGTTAAGGAAGAGGAGTTTGGCCAAGTCACCCAGAGTCCTGCCCTGGAGCTTTGGCGGATTGGGGAGCCCTGTCCTGTCCTACTTTCCAAGATAAGCTCATACAACTCTGTTCACTTCCTGCTCCCCAACAAGTCTGTCCTCTCCCGCCTTGGTGCATTTGCTCAGGCTGCTTCTCAGGCCTGGTCCCTTACTCCTCTTCACCATCTGCTCTGCCATGAGGCTTAAGAGCTGCCTGGGAGGAGTCCAGTCCCCTTCCCTGCTCAAAATGTTGGGGGCGGATGGCAGGGAGGGTTGACCCAAGAGCCAGACCAAGCTGGAAGTTGCCTTGCTGATGAGGACTCTGGCCCCAGTCATCCCTCCCAACCCCCACCATGGTCATCTGTAGGCATATATTTTATGGAACTTGTGCCCAGAGTCAATCTCTACCCCAACTCCACCAAGCTAAGAGGAAGGCTGTGGAGGCTAAGCCAAGGTTTGCGATGGTATTGGGGAAAGGGTTGGGGCCGGACAGACCACCTCTGAGGCAGGCCCAGAATATTGGTGGGGGCAAAAGGCCACAGCAAAGCTCAGGCCATTTCCTTCTTTCCCCTGCTTGAAGCCCTCCTTCCTACCATGGGGGGGGGCTGATGTTTGGGAGGTGTCTTAATTTCAAGGATACTAGGGGGTGTTAAAGGGGACTTACCCAATGGTCTTAGCGGCTGCAGCTTGCTGCAGAAACACAGGAAGGTGTCCAGAGACCTGAAATACTGCTGGATCTGCAGAAGGGAGGAAGGGAAAGCAGGGATGGACGCTGGGTGAGTGACAAAAATTGTTGGGGGCTGCCTAGGAGGCCCCACTCACCTTCTAAGACCTTGGGCTGAAGCTTGGCGGTGTCTTTGGCTGATGGTCTCAGGAGCCCCACCAGCCCTGTAAGCAGGGCAGTCCGGACGTCAGTGTTGATGAGGTCCTTGATCAGCTCGATGGCTACATGGGTAGGGGCACAGGAAAGGAAGGATCTCAAAGCTCTGATCCCAAAGGCAAAACCTCCCTTCCTGGAGCCTGCCCCTGCCTGGCTCCTGGGTCACCAGGCATATTAGGGGCCCAGCACTCACCAGGCTTCCCCAAATTCAGAAAACTTTTCCCTGTGCCGATCTAGCTACTTGGCCCCTCTTCTCCCCAGGGCTCCCAACTACAGCTCAGGAGAACAAAAGGGGCCTCTGATCCCTTTGACTTTTTTTTTTTAATTTAATTTTTTATTTTTACAAAAATTTTATGCATAGGTAATTTTCCAGCATTGACAATTGCAAAACCTTTTGTTTCAACATTTCCCCTCCTTCCCTCCCTCCCCCAGATGGCAGGTTGGCCAATACATGTTAAATATGTGAAAGTATAAGTTAAATACAATATACGTATTCATGTTTAAACAGTTGCTTTGCTGTAGAAAAAGAATCAGACTTTGAAATAGCACAATTAGCCTGTGAAGGAAATCAGAAATGCAGGCAGACAAAAATAGAGGGATTGGGAATTCTATGTAGTGGTTCATAGTCATTTCCCAGAGTTCTTTGTCTGGGTGTAGCTGGTTCAGTTCATTCCTGGTCTATTGGAGCTGATTTGGTTCATCTCATTGTTGGAGAGGGCTACGTCTGTCAGAATTGATCATCATATAGTATTGTTGTTGAAGTATACAATGATCTGGTCCTGCTCATTTCCCTCAGCATCAGTTTCTGTCAGTCTCTCCAGGCCTCTCTGAGATCATCCTGCTGGTCATTTCTTGCAGAGCAATAATATTCCATAACATTCATATACCACAATTTATTCAGCCATTCTCCAATTGATGGGCATCCACTTAGTTTCCAGTTTCTGGCCATTTCTTCAGTGGTTTGTGTATGGGTTGGACTGGAAATCCTAATTTGGACCTTCTGTTATTGGCTGATCCTGCATCAGTCCCAAGCTGCGCATCCACTCTGGGTAGTCCCTTGCATAGACTCTGAATCATCAGGCGCCACAGTGCAATGAAAGTGCAGAGCGGAGTGCTCTTGGGGCTGGCAGAGGATGCCTGGATGTCTTATGCTCTGACAGAACTTTATTTTTCTTATCCACAACATTTCCTAAGGGGACATAGTAAACCTCTGAAACCTATGAAGCATTCCCCCCTTAAATCTAAGGTTCCTTCTGAAATATACTCAAGAAGTAAACAAGCATTTTTAAAGTACCCAATATGTGCCAGGTATGTATTAGGCATGTGCTAAGCCTTTCCAAGAATTACCTCAATTTGATTCTCACAACAACTCTGGGAGGTAAGTAATAGTATTACCCCCATTTTGAAGTTGAGAAACTGAGGCAGACTTATATTGCCCAGGATCACAGAGCTAGTGCCCAAGACATTTGAATTCAGGTCTTCCTGACTCCAGACCCAACACGCTAACTACTGAGCTATCTAGCTGCCCACTCAGGTTCCACAGGCAAAGTGGGCTTAAACTTGGAGTTCAATGGCCAGGGCCCATGCTCCTCGAAGCTACTTCCTCTTCCAGGTGGCTTTCCATCTGGATGTGTGTGTCTGTTCCCTGCTAGATGTAATATGTCTGACTGGGCCACAATGTCACTTCCAAAGTTATTTGGCCTATTTGGGAGGGTGAAAAGCTAGGAGGAGAAAAAAAAAAAAATAGGGAGAAAATCCTTCCTCCCTGTTCCTGGAAGGGAAAAAATCCCTCCTCCCCCTTCCTGGAAGAGGTCTCCACAAGCACCTCCAAGCTTGCTAAGATTTTGAATCTCCAACTCACTCAGCTATTAAAGCCATCAGAGTTTCTCTCTTCATCCCTAGGCAATTGGGGTTAAATGACTTGCCCAGGGTCATACAGCTAGGACATGTTAAATGTCTGAGTCCAGATTTGAAGTCACATTTGAACTTGGATCCTCCTGATTTCAAGGCTGGTGCTCTATCCACTTCACCACCCAGCTGTCCCAAAGTTTGAAGTTCTTAAAGCCATGGCAAGCATTTTAGCACCTCATTAGCATTCTCTAACTCCATTCTTTGTTTTAAGCGACTCCATCAATGAAAGTATCTCATAAGCTTGAAAAATGTTAAGCCCGCAAACACCCTGAAGGTGAAGGGAGCTGAAGGTCCTGGCCAGTTAATTCCCTGCATGATTCAAAGAGAGCAGCAGTTCTTGAGCAGAAAGGGTAGCTAGCTAGCCTATCCCCTCTACCACCTGCGCCAGCTACTGAACTTCCCATCCATTGCTATGTTCACTCTATCTGGATGCCAGGAGCATACATGGGAGAGGCGTTGGACTATCTGGGCAGCTCCAGACCAAAATTAGGGGGAGTTTTCTGGAGTTGGCCATGGGAGTACCAAACAAGTCATTGGCCAGGCGCCGAGTATCATGGTGAGCTACTTGAGGGCAGCTAAATGGCACAGTAGATAGAACCCAGCAGTTGGGTCAGGAAGGCCTGAGTTCAAATCCCACCTGAAGTGCCAGCTGTGGGCAAACCAGGTAAGCTCTGCTTGCCCCAGGTCCCTCATTTATCAAAGAAGGATAATAGCGCCTCCCAGAGGCGAGTGAGGACAAAATGGATAAAAGAAACAAAGGGCTTTGCAAACCTTAAAGTGTCATATAAAGACTATCATTAACGATTCTATGCTTTTCTTAGTATTCCCAGCACTTAGCACCGTGTCTGGTGGGGCCATAGTGCATGGAGCACTAGACCTGGACTCAGGAAAGCTCGGATCTTCCTGGGTTCAAATCTGGCCTCCGATGCTCACTAGCTGTGTGATCCTGGAAAAGTCACTTAATCCTGTAAAACAAACCGGAAAAGGAAATGGCAAACCAATCTAGTATCTTTGCCAAGAAGACTAGGACATGACTGAAAGATGACTAAAAAACAATAAATGCTTCTTGACTTTGAGTCAGAGAACACTCCATCATTCTGTTGGTTCTCAGCAAGGTCTCTATTCTTTTGGCCAAACAAGGAACAAGATGGAGGAAGCCTTTAAATCTCACTTGGCCTTGACCAGGAGCACTTGAGTCCACGGCTTCTGAGCTAACCCTCTTTCAGCTACTTTCATTTTCAATGTTTTAAGTGCCTTTAACTGATAAACTGGGAGGGAAAACAAGGGGAAGGGAAGGGAGATTTTGTTTGGGGAGTTTATCCTTTATTTTAGGCTTTAAACACAGAGCCCCAAGGGCAGACCAAGTACTTATTGAGAATGGACAACTGGTGGTGGGTGAGCAGGTAGCTCTGGCCGGCCCTGTGTAAGCCAATGGGAATGAGGCAGTTGGAGCTTTGAGTGACACCTTGTGGCTTACACAGGTATAGCTACCTGAGCCACAACTGGGATTTGAGATTTGGAAGGAGCCTTGGCTTTCTTTATCTGGTTTAATCATCGTTATTTATTGGACAAGTAGTTCAAAGAGAGGAAACCCCTCACTCCTTGAGGCAGCACTTCCCACTTTGGGACAGTTTCATCCTTGGGAAATCTTTTCTGAATCCCGGCTTAACTTGGTGCTTTTTAATCCTTGAAGCCAACTCTCATGTTCCCCTCTAAGCTTGTTCACCAATTTTCACATGGCATACATTTAGGGCTCTTTGCCCTCCTGGCTTCCTTTTCTCCAGTTTGCAATAATTTTGACTTATATCCTTAAAAAAACAACCAAAGTCATTTCTCAATATGGTTCTCCTTTTAATCCTCCCTTGTTCCAAAGAAAAACTTGCCTCCAATCCTACCTGCAGACTGACATATATGAGACGGTCTGTGTAATATTCTGTCCCCATATTCCCCAATCTCTCCACCAAAGTTTTTTCTCAGGGAAAGAGATTTCCTTTAATCTGGAATCAAGATTGACCCTTTCAATGAGTTTCAGAGGTTGGCTACCTTTGTTGTCACTATCTATATTGTGGCAAGCACGATTGTCCTGGTTCTGTTGACTTTTTACTCTGTCGGTTTACACACGCTTCCCTGATTTCTCAGAATTCCTTACACCTGTCATTTCTCATAGTTCGGTGATATTTCCTTGTGGCAGGAACCACAGTTGTCTTAGTTGTTCCTCAATCATGGAGGATTGCATCTAGGTTTTTGCTATTACAAAGATTGTTATCATTCAAGTCATGTTATTACAATTTATTATCAAATAATGTATTGTAACATATTGTTAAAGTGTTATAATTAATATTTGGACAATATCATATTGACCGTCTTTGGGTGTATGCAGAATTGAGGGACGGCGGAGGCAAAGACATGAAGAATATAGGGACGGTAACTCTGTAAATAATTCCAGTGTTCCTGTCTCTCCACAAGCCATCTCCCAGGATTGACTATTACCTTTAGTGATCATTTTTTGCCCAAACTTCAGAATTGTTAAATTGGTACTTCTCTTATTACTAATGATCTTAGTAATAAAATTATTTGATTTTTTATCAACTGATTTTGATCGCTACAAGGATATTGATAGTTTTTTTTTTTTTGATGCTTTTCATTCATATCTCTTTTCACTAATTTATTGAGGAAAGAATCTTACTTAATCACATCTGTGCCAATTTTCTGTATATCCTGGATAGCAGGATTTTGTCAGAAGTATCTGATATGAAATTTTTCTTTCCTGTTAAAAGCGTTTGGGTAAAAGTTCTAACATTTTATGTAATTAAAATTATCTTTTATAAGTTTACCTTTTGTTATGTTTTCTGTCTTGCCTCTCTTTCTCTTTGTTTTACTGTCATTTATATTTAGGTCAGGTATCTGGAGCTTACTGTGTATATGCTGATCTTACCTATTTTCTAACTGGCTCCTAGTTTTTCCAGAAGTTCTTGTTGGAAAGAGAGTTCTTTAGTAGTTTAGATTCTTGGGCTCAAAGATTGGAGTGCAGTGCAGAAGTAAAGATGGAACTGGAAGGGGCCTCAAATGCCGCTGGGAACCCAGTAAAGGGGCCAGTGGCTGCCCAATATCATGTAACGCTTCAGTGGTAGGGCCAGGATTCCAATAGGAGGCTCTGGTTGACTGTTAGAGCCTCGTTTGAGAGGAATGTAGAGGCTCGGGAAGGAGCCACCGCGAATCATCCTGTATGTTCGGCTTGCCACTGATTTCAGGAGGCTTCTGAGGAGAAAGTGAGGCTGGTGACTTTGCACAGCCCTTCCTCCTTGCATGTCTCGGCCTTACCTCCTAGAAGTCCAGGTTCCCTCGGGGAGTGAAGGACCCACAAGTAGCGGGAGGGAGGCGTTAACCTCCGACTGCCTAAGGGCTCGGGCGACTGCCGGGATCGAACTTATCTGCATATTCACAATGCTTTGCAGTCGCAGTGGAAACTCGCCTTGAGTTTACCGGGAGTGGTTTCTCCTGTGCCGGTGACCGTTCAAACCCACAGGCATACTCTGGTTTCTCTTCAGATCGTATAAATCTTTCGCCTTTTACTAAAGATTTCCGTGGGGAGGAACAATCGAGAGTTTTGAAACAATTTTTAGAAGTCTTGCTTCGGCGAGGCTCTCTTTAGTAGTCTTAAGAATAGAGTTTGGCTTTTTTTTTTTTTTTTTTTTTTTTTTTTTTTTTCTCTTAAACTTTACTACAAGTTTTTTTGCGTTTTGATAACTAGCTACTCTGAGGATTTGTTTTTTCAGTACTGCTTTTATTTTCTTTTTTTCTAAAATGAGGCTTTTTCCTGTAATATGATGTAATCAAAAACTTCCAACCTCTCGAGGCGTCTCTTTCTTTCATTCTCCCCCTGCCCCTTCTGTCTTTCTGCTGTAGTACGGTTAAACTTCAAGCTCCGCAAAACTGTCGGACAGCGGGAAGTTTCCCAAATTCTCTCTCTTTCCTATCCTCTGGGAGAGAGCAGCTTGGGAGCTGAGCGCCTGTCTGCCGGGTCGGGAGTTCCTCAGGTTGTCCTGGCGGTCCCCACCGCCCGCTGCTGCCCGGGCTGATTCCGAACAAGTCCTTTCCTCGGTGCTGTACTTCCTCCACACGATTTCCGAAATAACCCCGTCATCCTGCTGCAGTCTCTGGGACCGCGGCCGAGCACCGGGACTCTAAATGTGCGCTCCCGCAAATCTTCCGTCTAATTCCATAACCTCAAATCTCGGCCATTCTAACCAAACTGACAAAATCAAATCTACCCAACGTGCTTCTCGTGGCCTCGTGGCTCCCACTTTCCAAGCCTTTGTACAAGGCTTGCCTCCTAAACTTGTTTTCTGCTCACTTCGGTCTTTCCAAATTCCTTCAAAGCACAATTTAGCCCCTTCACCCACAGGTAGGATAAGCCCTTTCTTGGTTCTCCCGATAATTTGTTGTACTTCCCTCTCGAAACAACTTTGCATTTAGGTCTGGATTTGCTTGAATGGCTGGAAGCAAAGGACCTCGCTCGATGGTTCCAGGGGAACTTAATAGGTCTCAGAGATTTGTGTTTAAGCCTGCCCCGCTTCTCATTTTTATTCGTGACTTGGCTAAAGAAACCACATTTGCAGATGACAAAAGTGGGAGAGCTAGCTAAGAAGCTAAACAACGAGTCAAGATCCCAAAGCCCTTGCCAGGACTCTCACCTTCCTATTCCTGGAAACCTAGTTTCTCTTAATCCAAGATGACACAATCGCATTTTGCTGTCCGCGTTGCACGGTTGAGTTCTCTGAAGCTTTCAGTCCATTTAAGCTCCCAGATTATTTTCAGACTAAGAGCCGTCTGGTTTAGCCATGCTTCTGACTCTAACAAAACTTTCCACTTATCTCTTTAAATCATCTTTTTAAAGAATATCACCAGCTGAAATCCTTTTAGTTCCCGACTCTTGTCATTCAGGCGGCTGACATAATTTGTATCATTGCATTCATTCAATCCACACAGACTAAGAGATTATGGCCTTTGAAGATCAGAAAATCCCTTCCTCTGATTATGTTCTGGCTAGACTGGACAAGGACAGACAAGACAATATGAAATACATATACAATCGAGAGTTGGAGAAAGCTAATTTTGGGGAGGGGGCATTTGGAAAAGGCCTCGAGTGTGAGGAGGCAGCAACTGAAATCTTAATTGGATAAGAGAGCCATCTCTACTTTGAAGGAAGGGAAAAGCACCTAGTATATACTAGGGTAAGCCCTTTACAAATATCGTAGTTTAATCCTCACAGGTCGGTGCAATTACTATCCCTCCCTTTACAACTGGGGAAAGGTATTTGGGCGAAGGGGAGATAGAAGTGAAGTGACTACTGCAGGGTCACTTAGGCTAGTGCCTAAGGATGGATTTGAAATTCGGCTTTCTGACTCCAGGCACAAATTTCTGTCCACTGCGCCACCTAGTGGCGACACCGAGGCGGGGGGAGTTGGAGGGCACAGGGCCAAGCAGCCATAGGTCCCCTTGGCCCCCACTGGAGACGTGCGTGCAAGGCCCGGGACGCCCGTGTCTGCCCTCCCGAGTCCATCCTCCGCAGCTCCCATCGGGGTCCTTAAGGAGAGCAGGAGCGCCTTTATCGGATGGAAAGCTGCGGGTGTCACGGCCCCGGGCCCGCGGCCTAGTCCCAGAGAACCGAAGTCCCAGGGGCGCCTCCGCTCCCGAGCTGCTTTGCGGATCTGCGGACTGCGGTTCCGGTTCAGAACAGCCCGCTCGTGTCCGCCTTCGGCTGAGCGGCTCCGTCTCCGATCGCGATAGTGCCCCACGCTCACGACAGAGTATTTGAGGGCTCCAGGTGTTCCACTTGTAAAAGGCCGCGGTGGGCTTCCCGAGCCCAAGGTCAGAGTCCGGGGGAGGCCGCCAGTGCCTGCCTAGGTGCTCTCAGCACTGGGAAAGGGGATGGGGAAGGAAAGAAGGGACGGGTTGATCGGGCAGGGGGTGGAAAGGCCATTTGCCTTCTCCAAATTGGGCCGTTTTCATGCGCGATTCGCCTCTTCCCAGAGCCTCAGTTTCCTCGTCTGTGAGATGGAGAGATAGCAGTTCAGCGCCACCTCTAGGTCCCATTCGGGACTGGCCGCCGAGGGAGTACGGCGCTCAGTCCAGGACCGCTCGAAGGTGGAGTGGAAAGTTAGTGCTGGTTTGCATACCCAGAAGGCTGTGCGCCACAGCGCGACCTGTCCTGGGAGAGCGCCCCTCTCCCGGACCCCCGCATCCTTTTCCCTCCCACGCCGGGAGTTGGGGGTATTCGTGTGTCATTGTTTGCCAGGCCGGGCTGCCCCCCCAAGGAGTTCGGGAAAGGAGGTCCTGCCCCCCGGCAGCCTTAGTCGACATCAGCTAAAGCTGGGGTGTGTGGCCTGGGGTGGGCGGGGCGGGAAGTTCGAAACATACTCTGGTTTCTCTTCAGATCGTATAAATCTTTCGCCTTTTACTAAAGATTTCCGTGGAGAGGAACAATTATGAGTTGTTAACTAATTTTTTGAGGCCTCATTAAGGTGAGGCTGGCAACTTTGTGCACAAGAACAGATAAGCTTTAGGAGCGTGGGGTACGTTTTGCTACATTAGTTCTTGTGATTACCGCGAACGCACGTGCTTTTGCAGCGCCCGCATAGACCGAGGGACTGGACTCTACATCCTCGAGCTCTCTTTGCAGAATCTGAGACACTAGAAATCAAAGCGCTCCAGTTTCCTGTTCAGCTTTCACATCTAACTAACCCCTCTTTTCCACCTTCCTTTTGGAGCCTTCCAAACACTTGAGCCAGCTCTGGCAAGATCCCCTCTGCATGGACGTGGACGTCCCTGGAAAGTGCATTGCCAATGTAAATAGACAGCACTCAAAAATTTCCGTTGGCTGTAATTTGCTGGCTAGTGTTTTCAAGGTGGTTTTAGGCCAGAATGGGCACCCACGGCAGAGAATTGATTCCTATCCCACCGTGAGCAAAAAGTCACGCGTTGCCTCTCCCTACACTTTAGCTTTTACTCTTCAAGTAGAGAACTTGAATTACATCAGTAATTGTCCTTGTTGAAAGCATCTGACAGTATTGCTGAAAACACATACTAAAAAGCATGGGAGCAAGCACACAATCCTGCTTCACTCCACTGGGACCGGGAAAGTCCATCCTCCAGAACCTGGGCAAGCATGGTACATGTACAATAGTGATGTCTCTGGCCCACCAAATTTTACCAGAATTTTCCTGACAGCATCAAAAACTTTGGTCAGAGTTACAAACATCGTGTACAAACATCAGTTCTGCTCCTGGTGTTTCTTCTGGAGTTGTTGAACAGCAAACATCATAGTGACTTTCTTTAGTAGAAAGCCACACTGATATCTGATCAGGTGAAGGAGAACTCTGGCAAGAATTTTCCTTCCCCACACTCTGTGATTGTCACATGATAATCTTTCTTTAATGAGATGGACAATGGAGGCATCTGGGGGAGACTATAACCTTCACAATTTCAGTCACCTTTGTATGAGCAGTGAACCCCCTGCCTTGTAAAATTTCTCAGCGGGAGTAGAATCAGTAGTAGGTGCTTTGCCATATGAAATCTTTTTTTCAGTTGGAAGTTTGGTTAGGAGGGTTTTGGTTAGCGATTTCAACCTGAGATATAGGGTAAATGACTTCAGCATTGGTTGATGACACCCTATTGAGAAGAAGGGTTCAGTTCTTCTCTCAGGGACCATTGTTCTTATCACCAATCAATGTGACTCCATCAGTGCTAAGTACTTGAGATATATACCATAGACCTTTGACCTATAAAGAGCCTTTAGGGCATCATAAAATCACTTTGGATTGTAAAATATAAAATGGAATCTCATCTGCCAAGAATCCCACATCTCTCTAACCTTTACTTGTACTTATAAAAACAAAAAAAAAAAAAACTTTAGGGGGCAGTTAGGTGGCACAGTAGATAGATCACCAGCCTTGAATTCAGAAGAACCGGAGTTCAAATCTAAGACACTTAACACTTCCTAGCTGTGTGACTCTGGGCAAGTCACTTAACCCCTGCCTCAGAATAAAAGTCAATGTTTAATACGAACATAATAACGTAACTAATGTAATGGCATAACTAACATAAATATGCGCAAAACACAAAAGTAATAAAAAGAAACAGTTGTTGCTTTTTTTTTTCAACGACCAGAGATAGCCTCACCAAAGTAAGGCTCCTAAAAATTGTTTAAAAACTCTCAATTGTTCCTCTCCACGGAAATCTTTAGTAAAAGGCGAAAGATTTATACGATCTGAAGAGAAACCAGAGTATGCCTGTGGGTTTGAACGGTCACCGGCCCAAGAGAAACCACCCCGGGTTAACTCAAGGCGAGTTTCCACTGAGTCTGCAAAGCATTGTGAATATGCAGATAAGATGGAAAGTTCGCCTGAGCCTTTAGGCAACAGTTGGAGGCTACTTCCTCCTGCTGCATGTCCTTCCCTCCCTAAGGGAACCTGACTTCCGGGAGGTAAGGCAGACAAGTGAGGGAGGGCGGTGCAAATCTTCTCACTTCATTTCTGCTCTACTATTGTCCACCAGGTGTTGGCTCAGCTTTCCCTCCAAGTTAGCAATAAATCGTTTTCACTCTAAAATACTGACATTAAGTTTTCTGCTTTTCGTCTTTCCTTGGAGCTGTCACTTTTGTTGAATGTGAACCTTTAGCTTGGAGAGGATAAGGCTATGATCAGTCCAGCACCACATATTGCTTTCCTCATTCTCCCATTCTGTCTTCTTTCATTTGTGATAGATGACTAATTAGACCCCTATTTTATTCCAATCAGTTTAATATGATTCCATAGAAGTAATGATTATAAGTTTTCTATATTAGATCCCAGAACTGTGAACTGCAGATTGTAAATTCACTGAAGACCTCCAACCTTATTTTTCCTTATTATGGTGACCAAGCTCAGCATGGCAGAGGTATATTTATTACACGGAAAGCCTCCTCAGCTATTTTTGTTGCCCCTCTGTTCTTTGTCATCTCTCTGTTGCTCAACACTGGGAGATGATCATGAACAGCTGACCAGCAAGTGGCTCTGTTTGCTGGCCTGTAGTCTGCCCTTTTACTGGCTCATCAGCCCATGAAGTTTTTTCATTGGCTTATTCAGCCCATGAGTCTGCTTGTCAACTTGTCAGGACCTCCTGAAATGGCAAGATGACTCTCTCAAACTCTGCTCGTCAGCTCATTTGTCAACCAATAATGGGATTTTGCAGTTTGCACAGACCCCCATGGAGGACCAAGGCCAAGCTCTATCAATCAATGAGGCTCTATATTTTACTCTGACCCTTCTGTACCCTCTTGGTATCAGGGGCATAAAACTAAGGCCTTGGAGAAAGGAGGCATCTCAGATTGTGAGGAACATCTGAGGTCCATTTCATTAAAGGGAACCACAGACCCTTTAATAATGTGCTATTGGCTCAGAGCTCTGTTTCAATTTCTTTTATTGTAGATTAACTTTGTACTCCATACCCAGTCTATTAAGCGCCAATTTTTGTTCCAAGGATGCATCCAGGAAGTTTTATTGCAGTTAGGTAAATGGAAGACACAGTTGATGAACTCATGAGACGCACTAGTCTTTAGTAGTGATGGATTGTTGCTATTTCTTACTCCTAATAGTCTGTGACCATTTTGCAGAATTGCTGGTTTGTCCTCTTTTGGATGATGAGCATCTTTAGGTGTACATAAACTTTTTATTTGACCTCATCAGGATTCATCATGATAGGAACATAAATATTGATGATTCCTGCAAGTACCAATTTCCTTGTCATTTGGCAGGCACACAAGCTTGTTACTAGATTAATTTTGATCGTGAAACTTTCATTAGCTTCATAATACTGTGCAACAAGACTGTTTCTCTTTCAGGTCTACTGGATTTTGTGTGCACGTTACATGTTCCAATGGTGAGTGGGATCATTTTTGCAAAAGTTTTTGTGTATATATTTTTTATGTTTCAGTTTGCCACAGGAAGCAAGCCAAGGTTGGATGAAGCAAGACAGTTTTTAGGCCACCTTTTTCTAGCTCCTTCCTTGTGCTAGATGGTAAGAAAGCAATTCTTAAAACAGGCTGTTCAAAGTGGATTTCAGGAAAAACTGGAAAGATTTAACATGAACTGATACTGAATGAAGTGAGCAGCACCAGGAGAACAATGTACACAGTAACATAACACTGTGTGATGATCAGCTGTGATTGATTTAGCTCTTCTCAGCAAACGCAGGGATCCAAGACAATTCTAAGAGACTCATGACTGAAAATTTTACCCACATCCAGAGAAAGAACTATGCAGATGGAAGTATTTTTTGGGTGTGTATGTCCTTTCCATTTTGTTCTGTTTCTTCTTTCACAACATAACTAAAGTTGAAATATATTTCCATCAGTGCATGTATAACCTAGATCAGATTGCTTGCCATCTTGGGAGGAGAGGAAGTTAAATTTGGAATTCAAAAATCTTATAAAAATTAATACTGAAATCTATCTTTACATGTAATTGGAAAAAATAAAATACTATTCCACTGCAATCTGAGCCAGCATCAATCATCTTGACTCTATCCAGCCACTATGACCTTGTTGCCTTCAATGTCTAACCAGGCTCTGAGCACTCACCTTCGTGGCCATTGGAACAAATTGTTCATATTTTCCCATTGTTCTGGGAAAAGTCTTCACGTGCTTTCCCTAACTCACTGAGGAATTGAAGGCCTGTTGTTTACCCTCAACCTGGTTTAGCCCATCTGCTGAAACCTTTACTGAGGGATGGCCACTGGGCATGTTACACCTTCTTGGAGTCATAGGTGAAAGTTGGGTGGATCAGGTGAATACCAAAGTTAGAAAGGGAAGGGGGAGGGGACAGGTGGGGCATGACAGAGGCAAATATGGAGATCTACAGGGGAGCCACAGAGCTGCTGATAGGTAAGGAAATTCCCCATTCCCTATTCAGAGGAATGATATTGGGAATAATTTGAAACAAAAGGAAAAGGAGATGGCTAAGGATGAGATGGACAGATAGTGTTTATGGAAACAACATGACAGATTTGGAGAGTGGGAAACAGAAGAGCCTGGCAGCTGTGGTCCATGGGATCATAAAGGATAAAGAAGAATGCACAACAACAATAAATATTGTTTGCAACCTCTTGGACTAATGAGAGCATATTTCCCTTCTTTCTCAATCAGATTTTTTTGTCTCCCAGCCAAAGAACTCCTTTATCATTGACTTCTCTAATGTGTACAACTTCCCTGGCTTCTGTTTACTATTGGGTAGGCTAAAAGGATTTACTCCTAGTCATCATCCAAGATATGTTTGGTGGGTAGGATCTGAGTTGCTGCTATTAGGCTATCACTTCTTGGGAAGATCAGGGAAATTTTGTCTTTTCTTTTATGTTGCTCACATACACTTTCAAAAATTTGACCCCCTTGGCTTCCTTTAAATTCCAACTAAAATCCTACCTTCTACAGGGCCTTTCCCAACTAACCCCTCTGGCTATTATCTCCTATTTATCCTATATATAGCTTGTAAATATTTGTATGTGGTCTTCCTCATTGGATTGTAAACTCCTTGGGGACAGGGACTGTCTGCTTCCTCAGTGCTCAGCACAGTGCCTGTCACATAGCAAGCATTTAATCAAAGTTTATTGATTGGTAGTGAGGTATAACGAGTTCAATATTCCTTGGAGAGATAGGCTCCCAATCACAGCTGCCCTTGCTTTTCTCAAAGGCAGAAATCATCATCTTTCACAGGGAGGGATGGATCCCAGATCAGATATTTGTGCTACCCGGGGGGTTAGGCCATCTTTCAACATCTGATTCATTTTTCAAAGCTGGCCTACTTGTCTGCTCTTCCTTTTGTTCTTTTTTTGGGTATTAAAAAACCCCAAAACATTTCAATGACTTTCTCTTTCTCTCTCCCTCTCCTCTCTATCCCTAACCCACTCGTCTCTCCCCCCCACCCCCCACTCCCAAGTTGGAAAAAGAAGAAAAATAAAACCCTGGTAATAAATATGCAGAGTCAGGGAAAAAATTCCAACATTAACTATATTTAAAAATGTGTATCTCATCCTGCAATTTGAATCTATCACTTCAGAAATATTAATTGCTCAAAAGTAGACTGAGTAAATATGATAAAGATGACAATACTAATAGCTAAACATTAGTTTAGTATTTATCAATGCTAAACCAAACTGCCAAAAGAATATTTATAGAAAAATATTAACGGTTATCATCCTTTCTTTTTGTTTCCTCCTTTTTTTCCATCCTTCCTCTCCTTTTCCCCTCTCCTCTCACCCCTTTCTTGTTTCTGGGTCTCTGTCTCTGCCTCTCTCTCCCTCTCTCTCTTTCTCTCCTTCCCCTCTCCCTTTTTACATTATGGAGCAGCTTACTAGATCATGGCAGACAGGAAATTGTAAATGACCCCAAAGAAGTCAAATAGCAGATGGACAGGAATCAGAGAGCAGCAGAGTCCCCAGAAAACCATGGCTGATGCAGGGAGAAGCCTGACAGAGATGATGTGATGAGGAGAGGGGCCTGCAAGGAGACACAAGCCGCTGTAGCTCCGTGCAGGCCCTGGCAGCGTGCGAACCCTCCCTGGGGATGTTCTCTGGGGACATGCTGTCTGCGTGTCTTGCCCCAGACTGGTAGAGTATTGACGGAAGCCGCTTTGCTTTCATATTATCTGATGTTCTGGTTTTCAAGTGGCCTTTGCTGTGAACTAGAGTGTTCTCTGGCTGGGCTGATAAAGCAAACCCCTTTGGGGGCTCACGCGTGGGGGCAGCTAGGTTTGCTCACCAGGGATCCAAGGGCTCTCCCGGAGAAACCCAAGGGACCCCGTCCTCGTTAGGAAGGAGCGAGGTCCGGGAATGTCATTTTCATGGAAGCTCAGAATCTCAGAGCTGAAAGGTCCTTACAGAGAATCAAGTTGACCCTGAGTCCAAGCGCAAAGTGTTCTTCAAAGCAGCGACAAATGGCCCTGCCCCTGACCTGCCTGCGTGGGCCCCGGCCGAGAGGAGGCCCCGCCCGGTCTGTTGGTCCGAAAATGCGGCTACAAGTGCAGGGGGAGAGAGGAGGGCCTGCGGTCCCAGTGGGCGTGTGTCCTGTCGGACATTTGATGCGCCCTCTTGTTACTTTATTTCATTCAGCCCCACCCTGGGGAGCAAGTCAGAGACGCGGAGCGGGACGGAAAATCTCGGTGCGATCCCCAAACGGCTCCCGCGGTCCCTCCGGGGACGGCTGTTACCAGAACTCCGACTCCCGGTGGAGCACGACGCGGGGAGGGGGGGGGGGGGGGAAGGATGACCGAGCAGTGGCCCCTCGGCTCTGCGCAAACCGGGGCTTGGCCAGAGCCCACACGGGGCACAAGCTGCGAAGGCCAGAGCTCGGCCAGCGGGCCCGACAGATCCAGGGCAGAGGGGCGCGGAATAAAGAAACAAGGCAGGGCTAAAGTTCTACGCGTGGGTCCCTCCGTCCGCGGGAACCTTCACGGATCGGAGGGCGGGCGGCTGGGCCCAGGTTCGCATGGAAACGACCAAAGGGCGACAGGCAGCTTTTCACATAGCATCCAATGGGATGTTTGTGAAGCTGGCGGCGCAAAGGCTGGCACGTCGTGCGTGCTCACTGCGTGCGCGTTCCCTTCCAGGAAGCTGTTTCCGATCCCTCGGGTTCTGATGATTACTGGGCGGACTCCATTGTGTTCCCTGCCCCCACCCCTAATAGAATGTAAACTCTTTGAGGCACTTTGTTCTTTAAAGTTTTTTTTTTTTCTGAAGCAATTGGGGTTAAGTGACTTGCCCAGGGTCACACAGCCAGGACGTGTTAAGTGTCTGAGGTCACATTTGAACTCAGGTCCTCCCGACTTCAGGGCTGGTGCTCTATCTAGCCACTGCGCCCCCTAGCGGCCTCTGAGGCACTTTTTGTTTCCAACTTTGAGACCCCCATATAAACAATAATGTGATGAGTCTTTCAGCGCAGCCAGGGGGCGCAGCGGATAGAGCGCCAAGCCTGGAATCAAGAGGATCGGAGTTCAAATCCAGCTGCAGACCATTACTGTTTAATTCCTGTTTGACTCAATTTCCTCGTCTGCCCCCGGAAAGACATTTGTTGCATTAGGGCCACTCCCACAGGCACCCCTCCTTTCCTCCTTTCCCGATCTGGGCGCTGAGGTCCAGGGAACGTCGGAGGGAAAACGGGGTCCTGGGCTGCAAGCGCCAAGCACAAGCCAGAGTCCGAGCCCTCGGACCGCATCCTAGCAGGGCGCGCTGGGCGGGGAGCCGCCCGAGGAAACACAATGGAGTCTGGCCGATAGCTGTCCGGGGGAGGCAGCGCCCTCAAAACCAGCCGTCACTGGAGATGTGCCCGGGGGACCGCCAGGGGGCGCTGCAGATCTAGTGAATGGTTCCCAGGTCCAAAGCCCCACTCCCCTTCTTTCCTTTGCATATGAGCCTTGGCGCCGCCGCACAACACTGTGCCCGCAGCCAGGAAGATCTGAGTTCAAATTCAGCCTCACTTGCTGGCTGTGTGACCCTGATTGCCCCCAAAATAAAGGTAAAAGAGACGTCCCTGGAACAGCCAGATGGCTTGGACTCCAGAATGCAGGAAAGGGATACTGAGAGAGGAGGACCGAGGGCGGAGGCGGGAGAGGCTCCAGAATGTCAAGGTCATGGTCCCCTTTCTACTGTAGGAAAACTGTTCCGGGGAGAGCCTGGAGGCAGGGGCTGGGAGGAGGCTGTGGCTGCCCGCAGGCGCTGGGAGCTCACAGCCAGTTGGCCTCCAAGTCCCCGGGATTCTTGCTCCAGAGTATTTCCACCATCCCGGTTCTGTTACCTCCTCGATACAGTAAACCCCCTTACTTGACGATTGAAGTGCTTTGCAACCTGCCCTTAACATACCTTTGCTAATTCCCCCAATTCCTCTCCTAGCACCCAACTTTTGGATCAGTTTTATATCCAACATTTAAAAAAAAATAAATTTATCACTATTTTTTGTATTTTCCTTTTTAATTCCCCCCAATTACCAAGCATTTTCTCCCATTTCCCCTTACCCACTAAAAGAAGAAGAAGTAGTAAAAAGGAATACAGAGGCCTGGTATCCTATAAGCAGAGTTAAGAATTACCTTTGCAAGTTGTCTAGATTCAGGTTCACCTCCGTGCCTTTGCACGGGCCACTCGGCTGCAGCGCCCCCTGGCGGTTCGCTCCCAGGCACAGCTCCTTCCCATCTGCACGAGTCTGGAGGGTCATCTCCAGGAAAGCTTTTCCCATCCCTGAGGTTTTGAGAGCCTCCCCCTGCCCCTGACACTTACTTGTCTTACTCTGCCTAGTGAAATTTCACGCGTCCTTTAAGACCTAGTTCAAACCCCACTTCCTTTGCCACCCCCACCACCAGACTGGGCTTGCTCAGCCTCCTCCGCCCGTTTTGTGCTGAGGCTCGCTCTGACGGCGAGGGGTGTGACTGAGGGAACGGACGCATTGCCCTACGGGCACGGAGTTTCAAGGCCTGGGCATTTAGATGGGCTGTGGGAGTCCATTCTGGGGTTCCACTTTTAGCCACGGTTCCGGCTTCATTCAGGGATCCTCAGGAGCAAGGAAGGGCTGTTCTCCAGGGCCTCGCTCCAAAGACGCTCTCCCTCCTCCCTCCGAAGGCCAGCCCATTCCTGCGGAGCACCCCCAGGTCAGCTCTGGGCCATGGATTCCTTCCACCGGGCGGTCTGGGGGGGACGGGGCCTCCCTTATCCACCTTCCAGCCTGGGAGCAAGCTCCTGCTCCAGCTCCAGCAGCCAGACCAGCCCCGAGAGCGTGGGCAAGTGCCCTCCTACCTTCATACTGGACTTCCAGGTGCATGGTGCGCAGTACCCCCATTAGGAACTCCACTATGGAAGGGTGCACCGTCCCCACGATGACCTGAAGGAACAGAGGACAAAGGAGAAGGGGACCTTGGAGACAAGATGTATCCAGCAAAGATGTAGGACAGTGAACTTGAAGCTGGGAGTCTGAATCCTAGACCTCTTACAAGCAGTGTCAGTGTCCTCGACTGTCAAATGGGAGGAACCTTCCTCATAGGGTGGTTATGAGCAAAATGTGAGAAGCCTGGAGAGACTGAGGACTAGAGTCCTTAGTTTTCTTTTTTCTGAGCACGGATCAGAGGCTAGTATCGGGGAACGGTTCTTCCATGCAAGAATTCCTGAGTGTGAATTGGGTGTCTCAGTGGTAGAGAATGAAGAGGGCTCTCACCATGGGAAAGCCTGGGCTAGGGCTGTGTGTCATGGCGGGCCAAGACGTCCGGCCTTGCTGTGGTGACGAGTCCCTGCAGGTCATAAATGAAGTGTCTTTACCTTGAGGGCTGGGAGAGAATCTACCGAACCTAGGGGCCTGTTGGAGACTTCATGTTTCTGTGCTCATTCATGGGTATTGTGGCTCAGTTTCTCTCTTTGGCTCACTGCCCCCATTCAGGAAGACTGGAAAATGTCTGATTATCTGCATATACATATACCTGTGCGCGCACACACACACACACACACACACACACACACAGAGTATGGCTTGTGCGTAGTGTATTCTAATATATAGGAAAAGGGGTTCCCCATTCCTGTATAAGCACTTAACACGGCCCATGCATGTCACAGTGTAGAATAACAGCTCCCCCCCTCGCAGAAGATTCAGAAGATGAGAAGGATTCAAGGAGGTCGGCAAGGGCCGTGTCTTGTGTCTATCAGGTGAGCCATTGAGCTCCCTCGGAAACCCTGCACAAGATGCGACGCTGGCCCTCGGAGAGGTATGGGACTGCCCTGTGCTGGGGGCTTCCTCACCTCCAAGGTAAACGAACTTCGGGGCTGCTGAACAGGCAGTCCCCTTGCTAGACGACCTTCAGTAATGCTGATACGATCTTTTGCCTGGTTTCCACCACTTCATTGCATAATCAAATGAGTTATTACATGTAAAGTGCTTTGCAAACTATAACGCACTATGTCAGCTATGTTAGCTATTAGTATCATTGGTTGCCATCAATCAATAAGCATGACCTGCCTAAGGAGAACCTTTCTATATTCCTTCCTAGCAAAAACCTGATGCTGAATGGCCATCATAAACCCATTGCTGTAGACGGACCTGCCCACTTCAGTCATTTGTTTGATGTCTGTCGGCTTTGTTGACTGACAGTGTTGCCGGATGGATTCCCTCTTTGACCTGAAAGCCATTTTTAGTTCTCTTCAGGAGTGATGAAAAAGGCTTTAAGGTTAGGCAGAGCTTGGATGGGCTTGAGATGTCACATTTTATATCGATGACTCTTTCTATTATATGTTGGTGATGAATTTGAAAGCGAGAACTTTTCCATGTGCACCTCAAACTCTCTAACATTCTCAGTATGCATGGGTCTGTGTTCTGTATTTGCTGCATGTGCCTCAGCTATGAGTTTAAAACTGAGTCAAAGGGCTGGTGATAATCAATAAAGGCAGCCAAAATGTCGCATTGCATGGGATGATTTGTTCAAAATCATTGAATTAATAGTGACTTGCTCTTTATGCCCCTGAGATTTATGGGAACACCCCTTGTGCTCCTTTAACAATATATTATTTTCTTATAAGTTCATGCAATTTTTTCGGGGGTGATACAGGCTATGAAGGCTTTGTACAAAAACCATAAACACAAAATTGGTCTGTATTTTTAGGATCATTGGGCTCTCATTTTTAAAATACTGAAGATGTGATGCCTTGTATTAATTAAGAAAGGTGAGATCAGGCTCAAGAGGAAGCTGGTTAAGTCTTTGGCAAGTAATTCATAAATCACTAATACTTATTAGCTATTATTATTAGCGATCATAGTTGAGGAGATGTAGTAATTCATATGCCCCTGTGAGGCATGGAATTAATAATTATACGTCTTGTATGGACCCATTGCTTTCCAGGTTTACATAGAAGGTAGAAGTTTCAGGCACCCAACTTGAACTTTTTTTTTTTTTTTGGGCTGAGGCAATTGGGGTTAAGTGACTTGCCTAAGGTCACACAGCTAGGAAGTGTTAAGTGTCTGAGGTCAGATTTGACTGCCTTCAGGGCTGGTGCTCTCTCCACTACACCATCTAGCTGCTGCAATATAATTTTTTTTCTGCGATTCATTATTGTAATAGTGGCAAGCTTCCTGTTTGAGGTGGGATCCAATTTTTCCTTTTGTTGTGTTGGATTTTTTGCCATCTTCTCTCCTAATTTCTTTACCTCTTAAGTCTTTATAGTATGATTTTGATTTGTTTCAAATTATTTTGTTCTTTTTGATTCCTTGTATCATTTTAATCTTTTAGCTTTCACTTTCAACTGCTGATTAACATTGTTAGGGCTTTGTTGTATTTTATCTTCTAAGTTCCAGTCTTCATGTTCCTTTTTTATTTTGCCTTCAGTTGGACAATATGGAGGTCATATATTCCTCTGATCATAACAGATAGCTATTGATGTAGATCTCTACTTTCTTTAGCTTCTTCCATGTTTTTGTCATTTCTTCTTCCATGTCTGATTCCTTTTCTCTGAAGTATTTGTAGATATCTCCATTCCTGCTATGATCATCACCATAGCAATGGCATAAATATACTGTTGTATACAGGTCCTGAAATGTTTCCATAGTAGGTCAAAATAATTTGGAGATATTAGTATAGTTTTGTCATTCATTTTATTATAAGGTAGAATTTCTGTCTGTAGCCAGAGAAGATTTTCAGTGACCTTGGGGACTTCAACTTTTCACTCCTTAAATTGTAGTCATTCCTTGGTTTTACCTCATTTCATTTAATCTAAATTTAATCATTTAATCATTATTGTTGTTTAGTCATTTTGTGTCCATTTCCTTGGGACCCTGATGTAATTGTGCCCCCCATGACTTTTGGGGGGAAGCAATGGGGGTGAACTCTGAGAAACTCTCCTCTGGGAGAGGGCTGCCCTCAGGGAATCAAGATAAGTGATTTCATTCAGTTGGAAATCTTGGCCTGGGCTAGCTCCACTGAGTGGAAGATTAGCCTGGGACCACTCCCCTTAGCTCGAACTTAAGTGGTCTCATTCAGTTGGAGATCTCAGCCTGATATTCCTACTGAACAGCCTGAAACTCCAAGATAAGTGATCTCTTTTCTACTGGAAATCTAGGCCTGATGGCATTGACAACATTGAGGGATTCTCATCTAATTTTGAATGGAGTCTCAGACTGCTAATAAAAGACAATTCTGAACTCCAAATCTCTGCAGAAGTCCCAAGGAGGATTATGCTTTGCCACAGCTGCCTGCCAGGACTCTTGCCCACTGTAAAGATATGCTCTTCTCAGCGTTAACCTTTGTTATTTTCCCTGACAGGACCTTGCCGCTAAGAAGCCTGTCTTCCTAGCAAAGCTGGCTCTCAGTGCCAATAAAAATCCCTTTTGCCTCAGATTTTCAGGTTTGCGAATTCCTTCTCATCAGACCTGCCTGTGTCTCCAACCAGAGGGAATCCCTCACCCCAATTCTCACACCGTTAGCACCGCATCAACCCCATTTGGGATTTTCTTGCCAGTGATACTGAAGTGTTTTGCTGTTTTTTTTTTTTTCCAGCTTATTTGACAGATGAAGAAACTGCAGCAAACAGAGTAAGTGACTTTCTGAGGGTCATACACTTGCCTAGTGAGAGTCTGAGGCCAGTCAAATAGGAAATAACATACATAAAATAACATACATATCAATAGAGGTATAGAAATCTCTCTTACCCCACAGGAAAATAGGAGGGAATGGGATAAGGGAGGAGGGGAGAAGGTGGGAAAAAAGAGAAGGCATGTTGAGAGAGGGAGTGGTCAGTAGCAAAACCAGGAGAGACAGGATGAAAGAGAGAGAAAATAAATAGGAAATCTAATGAGCAATTAGCAATAGTCATTGTAAAAAAAATTTCCAAGCAAGTTTTTCTGACGGGATAGTATTGTTCCTTGAAAAATGATGGAGAAAAATCTTGGAAAGTCCTCCATGAACAATCAAATATACTGTATGCAATGTAATAGCGATGTTCTGGGACGACTAGCTGTGACTTTGTTATTCTCAGCAGCACAGTGAGCCTCCTACTCGGAAGGACTTAGGAAAAATCCTATCCGAACCCAGAGAAGGAACTGGTTTATAGCTCGAAGCATCCTCTATTACACGCGCCAGCTCTCTCTATTAAAAAAAAGACTCTGAGTCTGGACTTGAACTTCCTGATTCCAAACCCACTGCGCCGCCCACTGCACCACCCAGTTTTTAAAAATATTTCACCTCCCGCATTATAGCTATTTCTCTACTTATAATATTTCTATGGTGATTTGAGGTTACAAAGCTTTTCACACATGGCATATCATGATGGAAACTGAGTTGTGGTACGATGCCATATTAGGGATGGAGAAAAAAACAAGGAAGCCTGAGATGTCAGCTAGCTCCGGGATGAGATTAGCTTGAGCTCAGTTGCTACAGAAGAGATGCTTGGGTACAGTGCCACCTCGTGGCTCACATTGATTCTGCAGCCTGGCGAATTCAAATCCCTTGACAATTTTTTTTTACCCATATGATGGTCCACACGCGACAATATTTCAAGCGAAAAACCACATGATGGCTATTTTTAACCCCTTCCCCACATAGAGATGCTGTTAGATGTACACAAGATTATATGCATTTATATATAACACATCACATTTTAGAACATGTCATGGGAGCATACATATCTGGAGGGGTCTCCTTGGGGCGCTGGGCCCCAGACTCTCAAACGCTGGACTGCGGTCTCGTAACTGGCCGTGGGCATCGGGATGATTTATTGTCAGTAAATGTTTTATTGCTGCCTGTCACACTTGGGACTGTGTGAACATTTCTTGGATGGAAGGAGGTCGTGAGGGAAAAAGCAGAGGAGGCCCTGCCCTGTTGAGTGCTTCCTGCCTCCTGCTCTCCCTGCTTATTGTCTGGGACACTGACCCACAGAGGTCACACAGGCGAGTACCAAGCAGTGGAACTGAGACCCGACTTTCGGCTCCCGATGGAGCCGGCTCCTCACCTGGCTCCATTTTGAGGAAGTGGAAGGCAGAAGAGGGGAGGTAGCTTTTTCCAGGTTCAGACTTGCAGCTTAGTGCTGCCCTTAATCAAGGCCGTTTCCCCTCCCGGCCGTTCCTCGGTCCTGTACCTGTGGCATCCCCTGCCCGTTGCCCGGGGGGTTGAGGCGGGACCCTGGACTCACAGGATGTGCCAGGGAAGATCCACGACGGGCCTGAGGAGGCTACATACGAGGACTTTCTCAGAGCTGAGGGGGGGTTTGCCGGGAGACAGCAAGTAGGCTCACCTGGGCGATTCTGAGCGTCTGAAGCGACAGCTGCTGGGCTTTGGGGCTGGCACAAGGTATCAGAGCAATCAGGCCTTTGTACACCTGGTGCTGGTACTTGGGGTTCCCGTGGACTAGAGAGTCCAGCAGGATCTGCACCTCCTCCTGGGTGTCTTCGCACTTGGACTTTGCCATAAATTCTGCAATGGATCGCACACCTGTGGGAGGGGAAGCAGCACATGTGTCAGCAGTAAAAAGGGAATCCCTGGGCCATCCCTGACAGCTCGGAGGGAAGCCAAGGCCTTGGGCTCCGGGGCCGGGGCTACCCTGGCCAGCTCAGAGCCGAGGTTCCAGGGCTAGCTGCCAGTGGGCGTCGGGGGCAGGAAGCCGGTGATCACAAGTGCTCCGCCTACCGTAGCTCTCACAGATGAGCTCCTTGTACTTCCGTCCACAGTTGGTGACCATCTGGAGTAACAGGATAGCCTCCTTTTTGTCCTCTTCCTTGACTTTCTCTAGTCCAAGGATTTCCAAAAGGGTGAAGACTCCTCCAACCTCAAGGAATTCCACCAGGTACCGATTACTAGCCGGGACAGATCACAGAGTGAACACAAAAAAGGAAAGTTGCCCACTTTTTAGCTGGGTACCTATCCTGAGAGATCCCAAAGGGGTTTCCAAGAGGGCCCCGCCCTTCTCCACTGGGAATTTGTCCTGACTGAGGGGCAAAGCCTGGTTTGGGGCTCACACCCCACCTTTGCCATTTACGTCTATGTGGTCTTGGGCAAGTCTCTCCTTCTCTGTGGACCTCAGTTTCCTCTTCTGTAAAATGGGGTTGGCAGAGGGAAGGAAGGTCCCAGCTCTGTAGAGCCCTTATCCCCGGCCCCATCTGGGACGTTCCAGGGACTTCGCCTGAGCTTCCCACACCGGTTTCTCCCTCCCTGTTCTAGATCCCTTCCAGACTCACCAGCTCACGGCGGAGAGGAAGATGCCGATGGACTTAAGCAGCTTTTTTAAGCAGGCCCCAGCCATGTAGCTGGATGGCTGGGTAAGGAGGAACACTGCGAGCAGCATTGCTGGTCAGCCCTAGGTAGAACGCTGGGCTCCCATCTCTCCCACCCAGCTGCCCTCATGGCTTGGCTGTCAACAGTAGAGATGGCTAAGCTAGAGCCAAGGACGGGAAGTCAGAGGGGGAGGAGCCCTTGATAACCAAAAGAACACAAGGTAAAATACTCTGCAACCATCCCAGGAGGGCTGGGGACCGGCCAGCTGTTGTTGCAAGGGAACACATGTTCTGGTGGGACAGAAAGCTTCAAACTGGCAGCCAGAGAGTCTGGGTTCAAATTCTGGCTCTGTCACTTGCTAACCGAAACCCTGGGCCATCAAACCAATCAATCACCAAAGGGCAGCTAAGTGGCGCTACAGGGAATAGAAGCCCTGGATCAGGGTCAGGAGGATCTGAGTTTGCCTTCAGACGCTTCCTAGCTGGGTGACTCTGCACAAGTCTCTTAACTCCAATTGCCTCCAACAAAACAAAACAAGAAACTCTACTCTTAAAAAAGAATCACTCCCCAAGCAATCACTGAGTACCAGGATGGGCCTGGGTCCATGCTGGGCTCTGGAGAGGTGGAGACAAAAGAAGGAAGTTGCTCCTGAGGAGCTTCCGCTCTACTGGGGGAAATCCTCAGTTTCCATAAGATGAGGGTGGACCTTGAAGGCCTCCTCAGGCCTGTGTAGCTCCAGCCAAGCCTCCTGTACCCCCTCCCCTGCATCCCAAAGCACCAGATGCATCATGGGCTTTTCTTAATCTCAGTTCCCAATAACATTTTTTTAAATGACTCTTTACAAAGAAGTCAACAATGAGTGACCAGAGAGTCTGTGTCTGGGGTGGGGGAGCAGCCAAAAAGACCAGCCAAGGATGCTCAGACTCAGTTTCCCCAGAGAGCCACTCATGAATCCTGGAGGCCGAAGGATGATGGAGCAAGATTTGTGTACCTCTGATTGGGGATGACTGTCTGGGCCAGCCTGGGAAAGAGAGCTTACCCCATGTGGCCTCCCCACCTGGTCCCCAGACCCTTCTGGTGCCTTGAAGTTCATAGCCTACTACATGTCCGGGAGGGGATGGGGGATGAGGGAACTATAAGGGAGCACTTGTCACATGACTAATTAGCCTTAGAGCAGGAGTGAAACCCAGAGCTTCTGCCTCCAAGGGGAGCCTGCCCTTGCTACTCCATCCAGGTCTCACTGTCACAGAGCCCAGAGGCATCTCATCTAGAACCACTGTATCTCCAGAGAGCCTGAGAAGGGGCCATCATGACCTCTGCCTGGAGCCCTCTGGAGAGGAGGAGCTCACTCTCAGGGACACCCTGCACCTCAGATGCTGCTGTGGACGCCCTCCCAGCGGAGGAGGGATTCCACAAGCCTCACTGGCCAACAACAATCATTCCTGCTGATCAAGCCTCTCAGGGCTCAGGACCTAAGGGCAAGGGCAGGAGATAAGCTTTCCTGTCCCCGGCTGGGCTGGGCCGGGCCTGAGAGTGCAGACGCTCAGAGCTGGCGCTTTTCCAGCTCCTAGGACCTGCCAGAACACGGGGCAGAGGGCTCCCCTTGTCCTCTGGCCCGCCTGCAGGTCCTCCCTGCTGCCCCAACATGGTCACCACCCTCTCCACACGGACTCTCGGCTCTCCCTGATGCTGCTGCCCAGCCCCTTTTGTGGGGTCATCATTTCCATGATGCCCTGGATGTTCCTTGAACAAGACACCCATCTCCTGACTCCTGACTTTTTCTCTGGCTGTGCCCCCTGCCTGGGGTGCCCTCCCCCCTCATCCTTGGCTCCCCTGGGTTCCTTCCCGTTGCACCTTCTAGGTAAGCCTTCCCAGATCTTTGGATGCTCTGGAGTGTCAGTTCGGGCCTGGAATACTTTTCCCACTGGAAATGGCCTCCACCTTTGCGGCCTCTCTCCCAGATCCTCCGCATTAAGGAGGCCATCCATCCAGGCCAGCTGGGCCTCTGTTCTGTTGTGTCCCCCCCCAATTAGACTATAAGTTCCTCCAGGGCAGGGTCTTTCTGCTTGGCTTGTATCCCCGGAGCTTAGCACATTTCATGGCACAAACTAAGAGCTTAACAAAGATTTTTTGACTGTTGACTAGAACACTCTCCCTGCTTACTCCGCCTCAGGCTCCCTCCAATGGAGGAAGATTCCTGGGGGGCAGCATCCCCCCAGACTTCCTCTCAAGGCCTTCTTCAGAGCTCTGTCATGGATACCTCAGAGCCCTGTGCCAGGTAGATAGTAGGTACTAAATAAATGTTTATTGGTTGAGAGCGTGGCTGCTCTGACAGATTTTAGCTCAGCCCTCCCCCCAGCATCTGAGGGCGCAAGAGCTTGGCTACAAAGGATACCTGAGCCGCAGCCACGTGGTCAGCCGCGCCAGGAACAAGCTGGCCCCTTGGGAAAACTCCTGCTCCAGCTCTGGGGCTGTCTTGCTGTGGTTGAATCTGATGAACTTGTCCAGGATGTGGCACCTGGCCACGTTGCCCGCGTTGTCCCACTCCTGCAGGAAGCCCAGCAGCCGGCTGATGGCCGCCTGCTCCTTGATCGAGGTCATGAGTCTGCGGCTTGCAGAAAACCTGTGGCCGAAGGGAGGCAAGCCGGTGGGTCGGCTGGACAGAGCCCACCCAGCACCCAAAGGCCCCGGGGCGACCATCGCTGAGGCATTCAGCCTCCCCGCCTCCAAGGGCTGCCCCATTCATGCTTTTTGGGGGCTCTGCTGAAACTAGCGGCCGAGGATGGTCAGCCTCTCTAGGTGGGGGTCCCAGTCACCCCATATTGGGCTCCTTCCGAATATGGGAAAGGGGCTTCCCTGGGCCTCACACGTGGGCAACCTTGTATGCTTTATTGGGTCTCCCCACGCCCTCTTTTTCTTTTCCCTTTTTCCCTCTGAAGAAGTTCATCCAGGAGCAGGGTGGGGGGAAAGTTTCTGTTTCCTCATTGGCTTAATGGGCTGTGGCTTGTAGGAGGCTGTGTCCTTGGCAGAGTGTTTTCAGTGTATCCTTTGGGGGAGGGAAGGTCTAAAATAAACCCGTTTTCCAAAAATAGTTGTGATGGAAAGTGTTATTACCCATAACCAATGTTAGTGGTGATGGGCGTGAGGCGGGCGCTCCTCTTGTGTCTAACAGATGACTGAAAGTCATATTTCACATTAGCTCGGGCCTGCCGGTGATTTACAGAATATTTGGGCAACATTGCTCGCAGGGGCCCCGGCTGGGATGGAGAGAACGGCTCGAGAGCAGGGAAGACGTGCACTGCACTGAGACCGCTGGGCCTAGAATTTACAGCCCCATAAACCGCCTCTGCACCCTCACCAGAGATCTAGTTAAAAGGACTTTACCGTCTGAAACACCCTAAAATTGATTCTAAATGAACATTTCCTCACACGGATTTGAGAAATTGATGGGGCCCTGCTCTCAGCGTTTTATTCGGGAGCAATGATCTGCCCTGTGTGGGAGAGCGTGGGTGCACGGCCACCCGTCCTTTCCAGGGACCACTCCCGTGCCCTCCTCCCTCCCAGAGGACGCTCAGTGGGGGAGAGCCTTGAAAGCAGTGGGCAATGGGCCACCCCCGAACCCCAAACAAGTTAGCCCCCCGGGTGCCTGTGGAGGCAAAACTGGGAAGTCCCCAGTCACCTTGAACGGCTTGGAGGCGGCTGGCCTGGTCCCACCCTGTGAGAGCAGGTGGAACAATACCTTCAGCACCTCCCTCCCCCCAAAGCTGGAAAAGTGCCCCCTGCCCTCTGTCCTCTGCCCTCTGACCCCCAGCCCCTCAGAAAATACAGAAAATGACTAAAGGTGAGAGAACTTGGAAGACCTTGAAGCTTCTCCCCTCACCCCCAAGGGCAATGATATTTTACACAGTTGTCCAGCCCAGACAACTGACCTGCTTCCCTCTGGATCAGCTCTCATGCATTTACTATTTGTGTGATACTGACCAAGTGCCCAAAGTCTTTGGGCCTCAGTTCTCTGTCTATGAAATGGGGACTCGAGCTCCCACTCACAGAAAAGGCCGGAAGGTTTGCCAAGTACCTAAATCTGCTGTTTCACCGATTCCCCCCCACGAGCCTGTGGAGTGGGTGCTTCTGGGACAGTAATTGATGATGGCTTCAGTCACCGGCTGGTGGGGAGGGGTCAATGTGTACACCCGATGTACTCCAGGTGTGAGCTGTTAGGCAGTCTCTCCTAGCAGCCTGCTTCAGTCTGCCTCCCTGAGGTTGCCTCCGGTTCTTGGAGAGGCCTTTGGGGGAGCAGAACAAAGCAGACTCCCTCCACAGGAGAGCCTTTACAGCCCTTGGCCACAGCTCTCTGGCTCCCCTCCAACAGATCTTCATGAGAGACGTGAACTCAAGGCCCTTCTCCATCTTGGTCACCCTCTGGATTCTCTCCAGCTCCTCAAGGGGTTTCCTCTGATGTGGAGGGCCCAAGACTCCGGGTGTGGGCCTTCCCAGGCGAAGGATGGAGGGGCTGCAGTTCTTTATCCTCCGATGCTCTGTCGGGGCAGCCTGTCCCACACTGGGACAGTTCTCTTGGTTAGGAAGTGCTTCCCGACTGTCTAGCTGAAGTGACCCCTGTCTATTCCTCCTGGTCTTGTTCCTGGGCATTGAACAAGGCTCATCGATCTTTCCCGAGAGCAGACGGTCTCATTTGTCGCCAGATCTAGTCTTGATTTCACCACCATACACATCATGGCCCCCTCAGGGGCAGGAATGAACTCCATCCTGCAGATTGCTTCAGCTTTGCTGTAGTTGAGTCGGTTCAGTCGTGTCCGATTCTGTGACCCCATTCAAGGTTTGCTTGCCAAAGACCCTGGAGTGGTTGGCCATTTCCTTCTCCAGTGCTTTTCTTCTACACATGAGGAAACTGAGGCAGCCGGGACAAAGTGATTTGTCTAGGATCCCACAGCTAGTAAGTATCTAAGGTTGAATTTGAACTCGGGGCCTCCTGACTCCAGGGCTGGCACCCTATCCATTGTACCACCCAGCCGCCCCTCAGCTTTGCTACTCACACCTCATTTGCCCCCCTCATTTGCTCTGCTCCTGCCTTCCCCACCTCCTCTGGAGTGCAAGGTCAAAGCAAAAAGCTCTTCCCTCAGCTTCCCTTTATAGAAGGCTAAAACACAGCCACAAGCTGTCCCATCTCCCTGCCCCCCGCCCCCGCTTCCATTTGTACGTTCTTTCCCCATTAGACTGTAAGCTCCTGGAGGGCAGGTATAATCTTATCTATATCCCCATGGCTTAGTGCAGTGTCTGGCACACAGTAGGTGCCTAATAACTGTATAGTGGGCCACATCATTGTCTTCTCTGAGCTATGCGGGGACACTTTATTCACCTGGTCTGGACCAGCTGCTGACTAGAATCAAATATAAAATAAGTCTCTTTTATTCGGGTCCCTTCCTTCCTTTCCCACCTTCTCATCCTGACTGCCACCATCATTGTGTGAGCCTGGACTCTTCCCATCAGAATATGAGCTCCTGGAGTTTGGGCCTTTTTTTTTTTTTTTGCCTTTTTTGTAACTCCAGACTTTCCAGCAGCTCTTAGCACACAGTAGGTGCTTAATAAAAGCCAGTTGATTGGGAGGGTGAGGTCTGACCACTAAGAATCCTGCAGGAGAGCAGGGAGAAGGGAGATATCAGGTTGGGGAGTGAGGAGGGAGGTGACACTGGCTGCCAGGTTTTCAATCCTGTCAAGTTTAATGTTTAAACTGCTAGAGAGTTCTGTGACCTGGGATTCAGGGAGACAGATGTGCTGACACACCACTATGACAGGACAAATAGCCTTCCAACCTCTGGCCTGCTCACTGTCCCTGGTGGGGCAATGGCCTCCCAGGGACCTTCTCTTCCACTCTGATCCCGGGGACTCTTGGCTAGAGCTTCAGGGTGACCTTTGGACATTAAGGTCCAAGGGTGCATTTCTACTTGCATTGAACCTGTCTCCTTGATAAATGCAGGTGCCCATTTCATAGATGAGGACAGAAAGTTCCCTTCAGGGAGGAGAGGGGGCTGGTGGGAAGCTGCCCTACGTCCTAGAGCCGGGAATCCAGCCCAGGCACATGAGCTCCAAACCCAGGGCTTTATCTGCTCCTGCTCTCCCTCTGTCCCCATCTCCCTCCTACACCAGCGGCCTTCAACATCAGTTGGGGAGTGAGCCAATGAGGCTTGGGAGATGTGGGGCTGCAGCAGGAGAAAGGCACTGAGCGCCAGGACTCACCAGCGTTGCTGGTTCGGTTCTGGGTCACACTATTCAATAAGGGGAGGGGTACAGAGTGATGAGGGGAGGTGGCGAAGGAGCAAGATTACACTGTGTGATGAGGACTGTTAGCCCGGAGAGGAGAAGGGGAGTCAAGGTGGGGGGACACAGAAAAGTGAAGTCTTTGCGAAGATCAAAGGCGAGCTGGCTTGGAAACTAGGACGAATGCAAACCTCATCTGTTATATTTTCAGTTTCCTCTGCAAGGGGGGCCCACTGCTCTCTCTTTGGCCCATCTCATTAGCTCTCGGGGACTCGACCACTATCTCTATGCCTCTCACAACTCCAAGCCCAGCACTCTGTCGTGGGCTCCATGGTCTCCTATTTCCAGATGCTGCCTTGACATTTCCACCTGAAAGTCCTATTAGAGATCTCAACCTCAACATGTCCAAAATTATTTTTCTCCCAAACCTTGTCCCTCTTCCAAACTTCTGTCTAATTGATGTTTCGAGATTCAGGGCAGCCCGATGGTGGTTAGAGCACCAGCCCTGAAGTCAGGAGGACCCGAGTTCAAATCTACCCTCAGACACTTAACACTCCCTACCTGTGTGACCCTGGGCAAGTCACTTAACCCCAAATGCCTAGCCAAGAAAAAGTGTTTTGAAGATTCAAATATTTTGTATGTTTTACTTTTCTATTTCACTAAGTGACTTTACCATGAATTAAATATGTTCTGGCCAACTGGTAAAAGTAAAAATATTAATGGAGGTTCATGTGTTTTTGATTGAACTTGAGTTAACTTGTTGGGAAGGGAGAAGTGAGAGAGTCAGTCAATAAATACTTATTAAACTCCCACACTATGCTAAGTAATCTGCCAAGCACTAGGGATACAAAAAAGAGGCAAATGCATGCACAAAAGGAGCCCTCCTTGCCATTTCTACAGCATCCGCTTTGGCCTAGACCCTGTATGACGGAATGCTTCTCGTTTGTTTCAGTGCCTCAGGATTACTGCTTTAAGAGCTGGCTGTGGAGTCCGGCTCCTCCTCTTAGAGCCTCTTTGAGCCACACTTTGCTGATGCTGTTTCATCGGCAGCTATTGATTAGAAGTGGTCATGCAGTTTTCCAAGTTCCATATGACCAGGGGTTCTCAAACTACGGCCCTTGGGCCAGATGCGGCCCACTGAGGACGTTTATGTGGCCCCTGGGTTATGGCAAATGGGCTGAGGGGCAGAGACATTGTGTGAGTTTTTGTTTTTACTATAGTCCGGCCCTGCAACAGTTTGAGGGACAGTGAACTGACCCCATATTTAAAAAGTTTGAGGACCACTGCGATATGACTGAGTACTGGAATAGGAGAGTGAAGGCAAGAATCCTCCTGTTCTCCGACTCACTGGGTGGGATAGCAGCTTTTCCCTCTGTTTCCTTTTTCTAGGTCTTACCTAGATTAACAAACCATTTTTCTTTTCACTTTAGGCTTCAGCTGCAGGAAACCTGTTGTATTATCTTGCAGGGATGGTGGACGGCTTTTCTAGATGATTCATGTTTGTACTTTAAAGTTCTCAGCTCTGGTCTTTTCATCCAAAATGCTTGGAAATCCTTTAATCCATCAAAGATCCATTTCTGTCTCCAGTAGGATTATGCTCATGGTTCCAACTGTAGTTCCTTGAACTACTTGTTTTTGGATGATTGCAGTTGGATTTTGGCCATGCCCTTTCCTTTTAGAAAGGATTCTGTATATTACTATCTGGTTTTAATAAATTTAGGCAGTTTATATTTATCATTTCTTAAACTATAATGTCCAGGTTTTTTAAACCATGATTTAATGATTCTTAAATTATCTCTCTTTGATCCATTTACTAGGCCAGTTTTTTTTTTTTTTTTTTGATAACACAGATTAAGTTTCATTCTATTTTTTTCAGGCCTTTGGTTTTGTTCTCCTATT
Source organism: Sminthopsis crassicaudata (assembly GCF_048593235.1). Lineage (NCBI taxonomy): Eukaryota > Metazoa > Chordata > Mammalia > Dasyuromorphia > Dasyuridae > Sminthopsis > Sminthopsis crassicaudata. Next base: position 29,303,177 of record NC_133620.1, read on the forward strand.
TCTAGCTATCTCACTGAGCCCTTGATTTCTCTTTGAACTTCTAGTTTTCAGGGATGCCTTCTTCCTTTTTGGTCTTTTTACATTTTACAGGCCTCCACATTACTCTTCTATCCAGGGATACTCTTTTTCTTTCTGTTCCTTATACAGGATGATGCATCTTCTAACTCCAGGGTTTGCACTGTTAATCCTTTATGCCTGAAATACTCACCCTTATAATCTTTATCTCTGAGCTTCTCTAGTTTCCTTTAAGACTTAGTTCAAATCTTACCTTGCACAGGAGGCTTTTTTTGGTCCCTGTCACTGTTACTGCCTTCCCTCAGAGATTACCTCGCACATACATGATCTATATTTTATATGGACATAGTTATTTGCATATAATCTCCCCCACTAGAATGTGGGACTGTTTTTTGCCTTTATTTTGAGCAATTAGGTGCTGCAGTGCATAGAGTGCTGGACCTGGAAGCCAAACACAGTTCAAATCATGCTTCTGCTAGTTACTGGCTGTGTGAGCCTTCAAAAATCTGTTAACTCCTGTCTAACTCAATTTCCTTATCTGGAAAGTGGGGCTCATCATAGAACCTACCTTCCAGAGTTGATTTGAGGTTAAGATGAAACAATATTCTTTGCAAAGTTCTATATAAATGCTAGCTGTTATCATTTATAATAAATTGCTTTGCACCTGTAGCATTTATTTATTTATTTATTTATTTTCCCTGAGGCTGGGGTTAAGTGACTTGCCCAGGGTCACACAGCCAGGAAGTGTTAAGTGCCTGAGACTAGATTTGAACTTGGGTCCTCCTGAATTCAGGGCTGGTGCTCTATCCACTGTGCCACCTAGCTGCCCCAACCTGTAGCATTTAATAAATTACTTCACAGTTTGCAGTACTTAACACATAGTTAATAGATGTTTATTGACCTGATGTCAAATCCAGCCCTCTTTCCAAAGCACCAAGTAACCTCTTCCAAAGCTGTCAAAAAATTTTTCCTAAGACATAGGACTGACCAAATCATAGCCCTATTAAAAATCTTACCAATGACTCCCCATTACCTTCCAAAGAAAATAGAGGAGCCAGCCTAATTCAACATCCTTTCAGTCTGACTCCAACATGTTCCTCTCCCTCACCTAACCTTACTCTTTCATGTTCTCTAAGATCCTGGGCCATTTGCTAGTCCTAGATCTCCACCTGCCAACTCTTGGGGCTGTAAAGGTTCTTTCCACATCAGCCTCCACCTAGACCTGTTGCCATGGTGAGGCAGTGGGTATACCCCTTCTTGGAGCACTTGTTGGAAATGTTTTAGTGGAGATTCAGCTATGGATGTTCACGTGTGGGTTCAGATATCTTCGAAGGCCCTGAGATCCTGGGATTCTGCGGAATCTTTTTCCTTCTTGGGCTCATCTTAAGTATTCTTCCAGCTGGAAGTGATGTGGTCCTCCAGTTAATCAGGCTTCCTTCCCTTCCTTCTCTTCCTTCCTTCCTTCTCTTCCTTCCTTCCTTCCTTCTCTTCCTTCCTTCCTTCCTTCCTTCCTTCCTTCCTTCCTTCCTTCCTTCCTTCCTTCCTTCCTTCCTTCCTTCCTTCCTTCCTTCCTTCCTTCCTTCCTTCCTTCCTTCCTTCCTTCCTTCCTTCCTTCTCTTCCTTCTTTCCTTCCTTCTCTTCCTTCTTTCCTTCCTTCTCTTCCTTCTTTCCTTTTTTCCTTCCTTGGGATTAAGTGACTTGCCCAGGATCACATAACTAGGAAGCATCTGAGACCAGATTTGAACTCAGGTCCTCCTGACTTCAGGGCTGGTGCTCTGTCCACTGCGTCATCTAGCTGCCCCTAATCAGGCCTTTTTGATGAACTTCTTAGCTCACAGTCATGTACAGCTTCCATTAGAATGTTTCCTGAGGGAGGCAAACACCCAGCCTTGTCGGTGTATTCTCCCAGCATGATGCTGGGCCTTCCACAAAATGCTGAAGTACCCATTTGGGATGGCATCTCTTGGCCCCTCCAGCACAGCAAACCTACTTATCCGTCTAGTTGGTCTTCCACTTTCCAAAGAAGTAATGGCACTTCTGGTGCCAGGGCTAGCATTTTGTAGCAGGAGCCCTCTCTTTGGGTTGCCCTTATTGTGTGTGAAGCTCCAACACGACCCCAAGAACTCCAGAGGCTCTTGTCTAGATAGATTTGCTGGGAGCTCCCACACAAGGAGAGCAGCAAAAGGCATCCTTGGGGGCGGGCGTGAGGCCCGGGAGTGTTTTGTGACCGAGGGAAGGCAGAAACCCCGCTGTCAGCAGCAGGATCACCATGGGTACCCAGGACAAAGTGGTCACCATGCTTGGTCAGCGACACTGTGATTGGAGCTAACGGCTCCTCTGACAACACAGACATTCTTTCGTCACAGCCAAATGGCATTCGGTAAGGCAAGAGTGTTTTTTGAAATGTCAAGGAAATTATTTCCAATTTGATGCTTACAACCAGAGGCCCTAACGATCAGAGGAAACGAGAAGCAAACAAATTAGTGGTAATGGGAAATGGCTTCTGGAAAGCAAGATTTAATTTATAGGCAACTGATCACAAAGTGGAATATTCAGTAAAACCGTCTTCAATGGCTCCACTGGAAGAGCTCAGAGGGAAGGGAAGTGGAGCAGAGTCCTCCTTGGGGCAAAAAGGACTCCCTAGACCCAGAAGATGAGGAAAGGAGGCCTTGAGAGGAGAAGGGTCAAGAGAGCAGCAAGGCCCTTCCCTAAGGTTTCAGTGAGACTGCTCTCTCTTGGTCCATCTCCTAGCTGCCAGGCTGCTCCTTCTCACGGTTCTTTGTGGGGCTGCTGTCCCTACATTCCCTAACTGTAGGCTCCCTCCTCCAAGGCGCCGTCCTCTCTCCTCTCTCCCTGGGATCCCACCGGCCCTGGGCCGTGACTTTCAGATTTGTTGCTTTGGTGCTGGCTTCTCTTCTCAGCTGATGTCCCACTCCACAACTGCCTATTGGATATTTCCAACAGTATGTTTTATAGTTGTCTCAAACTCATGTCTACAAGTGAAATCTGAATCCTTCCGTCTTCCTAACTTCCCTACTTCTATCCAGATCCATGCTTTTCTCTTAAGTCAACCTATGTGTCAACCTGATATCCAACTCACCTCACATGAACAATCCAGATCTCTGGCAGGAGTCCTCTCACCCCAGTGCAGTATCTCATCACCTCCCACCTGGCCTGGCTTCCTAGTCTCCCTGCTTCTAGTTCTCCCCTCTCCACCGTGCCCAGATTGGGGCCGATGAACCTCTTGGATTGTATCATTACATCCTTACATTTCGTTCATTCATTCGTCTGCTGGATCCATCCAGTAGAATGTGAACTTCTTGAAAACAGGGAGAGAGAGCAACATGTGCTGGCAATGCCAAACTTCTCCCTCAATCAACCAACATCACCTCTCAGATCATGGTGGAGATAAGCAAAGAACCTGAGTCAAAATTCTTGGCAACAGTAGATGGCATAGATGGCAACACTGCCTTCAGTGAGGGGAGAAATCACTAGGAGCCCTACCTTATTTGTCACCATCAACAAATGGTGACCAGTTTCCATGGATGGGTTTCGATCTAAGAGTCCTAAGAGCAGCAACATTCCTCCACTCCCCCGGTCCCCTCGGCCCAGACCGTTGGCTCTGTTTACTCCAGTGAAGGTATAGCCTGGACAATGCTTCTGTGGTGCTGTAGCCACAGATCCCATCGCCAAAGAGGAAAGTTCCCATCACCAAAGTCTTTAGGTTTGCCAAATGGTTCAGCACCAGAAGCAGGTAGGATTCTATCAGCGCAAATGGCTCTGTAGAAGTCATGAGAATTTACTTTGCTGTTGTGCACCCAGAGGGCCGAGGGGCCTTTTCCTTTGGCTTGTATAAAAGTGAGACCTTCCCTTCGTGTTGTCTGTCTGTTAGAATGGGGGCTTGTTGGAAGTGGGCCGGGTCTTGCTTCTTTATTTGTCTCTCAGTGTTGTACAGTTAAGCACCTGGTCAGTGTTTTCTCACTCACTTCTTGTATCTCCATCCCTTGGCAGAATGCTTTTAACTTTAATGAATTCCTGCCTTTTCCCTTCACTGATTTCTTTGCCTCTCTGGCACTTTGGTCCTTAATGGATGTTTAGGGACTGACTGTTTTAACTGTAAGCTGTCTCTTCTGAGATCCAGTGTCCATGATCCCATAAGGCTTTGGGACCCGAGTCTCTGCTTCATCTCAGGAAGCATAAAAGTGGGGAAGTTTTGGAGGCAGGTGGTTTCAGAGATTTCTGGGAGAAAGAGGCGCTGCTGAGGTTTGGGGTCTGCTCCGACCTGCAGGGATGGGGACATGCAGACGATGATGGACGCTTTGCTCCTAGACCTTGGGCTGGTAAAAACAGCAGCAGCCAATTTTGGGCCTCTCATCAGTCCGTGAGGCGGAGAGTACTGCTGACAGAAACCCCCCAAAATGGCACCTTCCTTCCTATCTTTTGGGCAATTCATCATCTCAACATCTACGCCTTCCCTAGGCCCTAGAAGGGCCAGCTAAGGTCGGACTCGTGGCCTTCTTTCTGTGGTGGGTTGTGAGGAGACAATTTCTCTCAGGTCACAGGTATGGGGAGTATTTGCCACTAACGTATGTCATGAGGCTTTTATTTAAACATCATGATGAGAAGCCCTGTGGTAAATCCTGACGAGTCTAAAAAGGGGGAGCTTCATAAGGTGGGGGCTCTGTTCATCTGTCACAACAGGAAGGAATGGTTCTTGCCACAAACATTTATTCAGGGTCTATCACGTGCCAGGGCCTGCCTTGGGCGCTGGGAGAAGACAAAGTCCTTAAGGGATTCCCCCCTCCCCAAATCTGGCCTCCTCCCCTAGAACCTTCTCTTAATCCCTCTTCTAAACACATCATTCCAGCCCCTTGGACATTCCCCCCCTCATAACTGCGGGGATTCCTGAGCATCAGAATATGACTTCTCCCAGATCTGGCCTGGAGGCTGTCTCCATTCTGCGGGATGTAGTCCTTCAGATGCTAGATTACGGCTATTTTAACCTCCAGTCCTTCACCTGACTCAGGCTCACATGACACAGACCTCAAGGCCTTCCTTATCTTGGCCGCTCTCCTCTGACATATCTGGACCCTTCCTAGGCCGGGCGGCTCAGAGCTGGGCCAGGCCGACGATGAGGACGGAACAGAACGGACCGTCCCCATCTTCTCCACAAGTCGGAGACACTTTGTCAACAACTCTGCACCGACTTCCGCTCCTTTACCTGACTCTAAATCCAATGATCTCTTCATACACGATTGTATCGGGAAGGTCAATACTGATGCTTTCTTCGTGGCCAGGGCCAAGGACGACATTTCCCGTGATGCTCAGAGGCCAGAGAATACTACTTCTTGGACTTTATTTATTTCATATTTTTCCCCAGTTACATTCAAAGCAATTATATATATATATATATATATATATATTTTTTTTTTTTTTGATTTTTGAGTTCTAGGTTCTCTCCCTTACCACCACCCACAATTAAGAAACCAAAACAAAACAAAGCAGTGCTTCTGGACTACACTTTTTTCTCCCCTGAGGCAACTGGGGTTAAGTGACTTGCCCAGGGTCACACAGCCAGGACATGTGAAGTGTCTAAGGTCACATTTGAACTCAGGACCTCCCGACTTCAGGGCTGGTGCTCCATCCACTGTGCTAGCCAGCGGCTCCCAGACTACACTTTCTAGAAGACCAGCATCTAGCCCAGGATAGTGGTACCTATGGGCAAGGACTCTGGCCCGGGAGCTCCTGGGAAAGGGTTAGAGGAGCTGGGAGAAGCCCGGTTGTGGGGGTGGGGCTGCCTCGCGGAAGGCTGTGCTGGAGAGAGAGGCCCGGGGCGTGAATTCCCCGAGACCCACAGTGGGCCACACGGAGCCGGGCCTCCGACAGCGTCACTTCCACGGATAGAAGTTGGTTTCTGGCGTGGGCCCGTGACCGTGACAAGGACTCTCCTTTCTGCGTGTCCAGGCTCGGGGCGGAGGCCCCTGTGGGAGCACTTCCCAGGCTGCATCTCCATGGCTCATGGCACACCCACTCCCAAGGTTCTGGGCTCAGCGAGGTGCTGCTGGGGCCCCCAGGTCCCTGGCTCCTCCCCCCGGCGGCCGGCTGCCCCCACTGTGAGGCTGAGCACCAGGGCGGGGAGGGGGGAGGCAGCGGCCCAGGGCCTGGTACTCCCAGGCCCTTAGCCTTAGCGCCTCTCCCTGGGCCTGGGCACTCCCTGCTCTCTCAGGCGCCCTCCTGCCTCACCCGCAGGCAAAAAGGGCAGTTTGGAGTCAGGAATGACAAAGTCTCTTGGTTTGGGGGGAGGGGCGTAGATTAAGGGAGATTAAGAGTAGGTTAGTAATTCCCCTGAAACCTGTAAATGCTCATATGGAGTAAAGAGTAAGGGAAAGAATAACAAAAAAGCATTCGTCAGTGTCCTAAGCCTTGGGAGTTTACATTCTTATAGGGGAAGTCCACACACATAGATGTATACATAGATATATATGGGGGTGTGTCTGCAGATAGACAGATGGACAGACAGACATGCAGACATACAGACAGAGACAGAGGGACAAGATACACAGACAGACAGACAGATGTGGGGGGGCATGCTGGAGTGTTTTGCTTTGCAATGTCACCAGATGACATTTACTGAGGGCAGAAATTCTCTTTTGCTCTTTGGTGTCCCCAGCGCTTAGCACAAGGCCTGGCATACAGTAGGTGCTTAATCTGTGCTTGCTGTCGGACTGACTGCTTTGTGTCCCTGATTCTCGTCTTCCCTAAATACTTCGGCAGTCCCTACAGTATGGGGAGGGGTTGGGGCCCAACGGCCGGGCCTCAGTTTCCTGATCTGTACAAGGGGCTGGAGTCGGCGGGGACCCCGTGGGGCTCCGAACGAGGCCGCCCCCAAAGTCTCAAGGGCCTCCCTATCCCGGAGGGTCCCCAGAGATCCTTAGGCTTGCTTACCTCACTCTCCCGAAGGAAGCTCTCCGAGGGGCACTCCGCAACACCAATCCGGAGTCTCGCTGCCGGGCAGCAGCCAATGGCGACGCTCTCCGGGCCTCCGGGGTGGGACATCGTGACGTCAGGCGGGGCGAGTGGGTGCAGTTGCTATGGCTGCGGACGCGACGACCACGAGCAGGGGCGGAGCGGCGCCGTTGCCATGAAGCCCGGGCAGGTCACAGTGCGATCCTAATCTCTGATTGGGTTGTTCTGGGGTAGGGGGTGGGATTTCCGGTTCCCTATGCGGGAGGCGGGGCGAAGAACTGGAAAGGGAGGGTCCCAGCGTGCGCGGAGCCCCGACCCAGTCCCGGGCACAGGGGACTCTGGCCCGGGAGGGAGGGAGGGTTCCCGGGAGGGAACCCTGGAAGGGCCTCGCCACCCGCCATGGGCTCCGACGACTTGGACGTGACCATTCAGATTCCGGAGCCGGTCTCGCGCTCTCAGGGTATGGGGCTGGGGGCGCGTGGCGGGCGCAGGGCTTCTCTCAGGGGCTCCTCCCCCAGCCTTTCCTCTAGCGGGGCTCGTACACACCCACGCGCCCCCGTGGAGGGCGCCCCCTATGCTCCCCCGCACGTAAACTTTGGCATGTTCTAGGAGTGTCCCCAGTGCAGACCCCCCCTAGCCCGCGGTTCTCCGTGCCCCCCACGTGCACTTCCCCATGCCCCCCTCTCATACCCCCTTGGGCACGTCCCCAGAACACACCCGTCCTGTGTGGGGGTCCCGGGCCCCGCGAGGGGGCTCTTCCGTGCACCCCCCGGCCCTGAGGCTTCTCCCGGGGCCTCTGAGCACCTGTGGGAGTCTCCCTGCATCCCGCCCCCCCCCCCTTGCGCCCGATGTCGGGATACCTGCTCCACAGGCTCCCGGCCTGCTTGTGGGGCCCCACGGGGGGGGGGCGCCTGTGTCGGGACCAGGGCCTGGAGACAGGAGCGCTCCGAAGTGACCAAGCTCCCCCTCGGGGCCGAGCCCTGCTGACCCTGGGAGCAGCAGCGTCCTCAGAGGTCAGCCCCGGGCCTCTGCCGCCGCCCGGCTCCCGGACGCAGCTCTCTTGGCCTGTGGACTTCGGGCCAAGGCTGCTGTGGGGGCCCGTCTTCCCGGCCCCGCTGCCGCCCCCGCCCCCGCTGGCGCCCCGGCCCCGCGGCTCTGGGAATCGCGGGCGCTCCCCGTGGCTCGGGATGTTTCCCTAGGACGGGATGGGGGGGTGCGCTGTCAGGAGCCAAGCGCTCTGCTTCTCTGAGGGAGGGAGCTCGAGGCTCAGGGAGACCCATCCGTCAATCTCAGGCCTGGGGGGGGAGGGGAGGAAGAGGGGGGAAGGGACCCTTCGGGCCCCAGGTGTCTGATTCAGGGGGCGGGGCTTAACGTCCCCTCCATCCAGCCCCTCCCCGAATGTCTGTGTGCGTACATATGTGTGTGTGTGTGTGTTTATATTATATAGGTATATGGACTTTAAGCATTTGATTGGACATTTACTCCTATTCACTCTTAATAAAGTCAGAACATTCTAGTCTAAGCTCTTTTTGGGTCTTTGTCATCCAGGCGGGAGCCAGCCCCCAGCTGTGGGTCAGATCCATTTCTGCCCTCTGAATGGTGAGTTTAGGAAAGGGGAGGGACTTCCAGCGTCCATAAGTGAGAGAAGGAGGGAAGGCCCAGAAAGGGAGGGTCCAGCACAGAGAAATTGACTTTTAACATTTAGTATTTTTAACATTTTAATGTTAAAAGAAGAGTTTTTCTTGGAGGGGGAAGAGAAGTGACTTTGAACCCCCTCCCCTCCATTCCTGTCATTCTCACTCTGTCAGTCATGGAGCAGTGGTGAAAAGCTGGCCATGTGCTGGGCAGCTGCAGACACTGAGGTAACAACAGGCCCCGTCTGCGGGAAGCCGATGTTTCGGGGGACAGCCATGGGGACAGACACATTATCCACTAATGCAGCGAGTAGAAGAGTCAGAGGGCGTGAGGCTTGAAGAGGGATGACATGGGTGTGGATAGTGAGGAGGGCCTTCTAAGTGTAGGGAACATGGAGACCGCGAGCAACTGAGATGGCCGGCGTGGCCTGATTCCGTTGTGCGGATGCGGGGGACGGGGGAGCAAGTCCAGTGCGGCTGGGAGGTAGGGCGGAAGCGGACTGTGAAGGTTGTAAAAGCGAAAGGGGAGCACGGGGTAAATTCAGAGAGGGGATGCTTTGGGCACAGGCTGAACCGGCAAGGTCTTTGTGTTGGGGGCACAGAGCATCCCAGAGTCTCCCCGTTCACAGCCAGATTGCAAGAAAAAGACGTCTCCTCTTACTATCCACCTCCTTACTCCTTTGTTTCTCAGACCTTTATGTCATCTTCCAGGCCTTGACCCCTCTGCATCACCTGGGAGTTCCTTGTGGCTATACCCGGTCTCTTCCTCCACCTCTTGGCAGTTTTGACCTTGGTGGTCCCCTGCTCCAGGGACCCGTGAGACCCCACACTCTTGACATCCTCTTCCTGCTTGTCTGAGCATGGTGGGAGGTCACCCTGGGTCGGGTCTCTCTGGGGCTAGCTGGGGGACCGAGGCCATGTGACCTTTTTTGTCTTCTCTAATCAGTGGAGTGGAGGTCGTCTTGTGGGTTTTGTTGTGAAGTTTAAAGGAGATAGTCTCTGCAAAGCTCTTAGCCTAGTGCCTGCTACATAGTCACAGCTTAACGAATGTTCCCTTCCTCTTAAACCCACCGACGACTGTGGATCCCCCTAAAGCCCTTCACAGTCTGCTCCGGCCTCTGGCTTTTCTGACATGGTCCTGCTGGTGGAAAGGGCTTAAATCGAACCATGAAGGAAATTAGGGAGGGCATTCTAGGTGTAGGAGGCAGGCAGTCTGGCCAAAAGCTTGGAGGTGGAAAATGAAGCTTTTTTTTTTTTTTTTTTTTAATCAAGTTTTTATTAAAATGCCTACTAGTTGTCAGGCACTATGCAAAGCACTGACAGAACAACTGCAAAGAATGAAATTGTCCCTATTCTTAAGGAATATATGGATTTTATAAATGTGAGAAAACAGACCCATGGCTTAATCAAAATGAGGCCTTTTGGATGGAGAGCAAGGAGGAGGCCGACTTGAATGGGCCAGAGAGTGTGAAGGGTGCCAGAGAGGCTGTCGCAGCAAGGTGGCAGAGGTTTGAAAGGCCCAGCAGAGGCGTTTGTTCCTGGCCTCGGCAGTATCAGCAGCCACATGGCACCTTTAAGAACATCGGCAGCCGAGTACTGGGTGAAATGGCAGGAGAGCCGGAGCCCAAAGTCTGTGGCCGCAGTCCAGGGAAGGCCCGCCCTCAGAAAGGCCTGGGGTGAGTGGAGAGGAGGAGAGCACGTGGGGAGGAAGACAGACTTTCAGTGGAGAGACTGGATCTGAGGGGAGTCCAGGCAGGCCAGAGAAGCCATAAAAAGTGCACCTTCTCTGGGAGCGGCCGGGCCGGGCAAAGGCCGCTGCTTTGCTTCTGTTTTCTCCATGAAGGAGACTGGAAAGGACAGAGCAGAAATGTAAGAGGAAGTTGATACCCAAGTTATGTGTGGACTGAAAGAGCCCTGAGCTGCCTTGGGAGTCCAGGTGAACGACACTTTTGGGGAGTCCCTCACACTCGTGGCTCGAACTGCTGAGTCACGTGGAGAGGATGGACTCCTGCGGCTGTGGGCCAGTGAGCCTGATTCTGGGAGGGCTGTGGACCAAATAAAGATGTGATTGGGAATGTCTCCCAAAGGAAGCAGCGGCCAGGACCGCTGTGACAGACTGCCCGGCTACCCTGCGAAGTCAGGGGATGCCAGAGATAATCATTTACCTGGAGTTTAGCAGAAGGCTTGATAACGTAGCTAGGCCCTGTTCTCCTGGGAAAGATGGAGAGATAGGACACAATTGGATGGGTTCCAGACAGGCTGTGTGACCGCGCTCGAGTCTGTTAATGGTTCATGTCAGCAGGCAGAGGCCTCCCGGGGATCTGTGCTTTTTTACCTGCTTATCAAGAATTTGGTTAAAGGCCAGAGGTGCTTATCAGATGTGCAGCTGATACAGAGCTGGGAGGGAGAGCCCGCTTGCTGAGGAGCTTGGCAGGCCACCCAGAGTGCGGGGCTAAGCTGGATAAAAGGAAATCCAATAGAAGTAAAAGCATAAGGTTAGGTTGGGTAGGAAAAACAATCAGCAGTCCAAGGACAGCGCAGGGGAGGCTTGGTTAGACAAGAGCTGGCCCAGAACTCCGGCCTCTCTTTGGGGCGACTGGAAGCTCAGAGGGTCAGCAGGTTGGTGGGGCCGCCCCCGAAGTTCAGGGAGCTTGGCTTGTGTTAGGGAGGTCACGGTTCAGGAAGAGGGAGGTGGTGGGCCCTGTCTGCTGCCCAAGGCAGCTCTCCTATGTCGGGGAAGCTCAGGGCCAGCCACTGTGATGAAGGACCATGAAATCCCATGAGGATTGTGGGAGTGTTGGTCCTGGCACAGAGTGGGGAGAGGGCCGAGGGCCTTCTTCCTTTGTGAAGGTTGGTCACTTGGACTCAGGGCTCAGAACCAGGAGCCAAGGAGGGAAAGGCAGAGAGGCCCACTGAGTCAGGATGGAGAGCCGCTTGTCAGGTGTATTACCCAGGATTCCATTGGGGGTGGGTGGGGCTTGAGACTTTTGGACTCTGCTGACTCCCGTGGCTCTTTTCTGTGATTTTGTCTTTAATGGATTTCTGGCTTCTTTCCTGCTCATCTCCCCCCACCTACTGAATATTATTTTTTTTTCCAATTACATATATAGTTTTCAACATTCATTTTCGTAATGAGTTACAAAATTTTCCCCTTCTCTCCTTTCTCCCCAAGACTGCAATCAATGATATGTTATACACCCGCAGCCACGTTACACTTGTATCCACATTAGTCATATTGTGAAAGTCCGGCTCGCCTTTTTTCTGGCTCTGTCGCTCCTCTCTCTGGGATCTCTCTTGGATTTCCTCCTTGGCAGTTTTCGTCTTCTCTCCTCCTTTTCCATTTAAAGCCCCTTTGATGCGATTTGCAAGCTCCTTGGAGAGTGGATTTTGCTGGGTGCCCTGTGCCTCTGAGCAGGGGCTGTCTGCTGGCCCAGAAATAGAAAGCCATTGTCATCTACTGTCTTTGAAAGCAGTTCACTGTTCCCTTTCCAGATACCTTCCTGTCTGAACCCCTTCCCTTCGGTAAGCGGCCCCAAAGGGCGTCCAGCTTCTGTCCCAGACCTCCCCTAAGGGGGGCTCTCTAGGCCCTGCTGGCAGTGGATCCTGGCAGTGGGCGGGAGTGATCCAGTTGGACGAGTCTTGGGAGATTCTCGGTGACCTTTTAAACCTGTTCTCAGCTTACGATGCTGGGGCCCCTTGTTAATCCTCGGTTGATGGCTTCCCTGGCTGAGGGGTGAGTGGCAGACATGGCAAGGACGGATTTGGCCTTGAGCAGCCAATGGACTGCAAAGGGAGTGGGGAAGAGAAGGAGTGGGGCTGGCAGAGCTGGCAAGGAAGGGCTCATGGAGAGTGTCCAGTTCCCTCCCACTCCTGTTTTATAGAGAGGACCCCAAGGCTTAGGGAGGAGGGAGCATCAGGCACTAAGCCTGGGAAGGACTTCAGCCTGGCCCTCCTGGAGCTTTTCACCCAATAGGAGGAGATGGGACCCAGCGGAAGGAGCCCAAGGGCCACATGAGGCAGGGATGGATGGCAGGGGCCGAGTGGAGCTTGGAGCTGGGCTGGGCTTTGGAGTCTGGAGCCCAAGGAGGCTTCCTGGAAGAGGTGGAGAAGGGAGGCAAGGAGTGAGAACAAAGGTGTTGGTAAAAGTCATGTGCTGAGTGGGGGACGGCAAGGAGGCTGACAATCCGTACCGTATGCTATAGTAGACTCTGAATTGTGAGCAAGGAGCTTTCTTGTCCAGGACTCAGGGCTCTGTGATTCCGCATCACACCCTGGAAGGACTGGCCAGTGCTACTCTTCGTGAGGCCAGGAGGAAGCTCATCGCGTGGCCTGGCCCTGCCGCCCCTGGCTCGTCCCCAAGGATTTGCACCTCTCTGGTTCTTATGACCCCTGGGACGGTGGTGTCAGTGTGGCCGGGGAGCCAGGGGGCCCAAAGGCCCAGGTCCCCAGAGTCCAGCCCTAATGCTGTGTGCCCCTGCATAGGCTAGTACCAGAGGGTTCTGTGTGGGGCAGAGCTTCTGGATAGGTCACTTCCTTTCATTTCTCTTTCTTCCCCTGTAGACCTGGGGTTCAAAGGAAGGAAGGTTTAGCTCCGGAGTTAGAGGATCTGCATGATCCTGGCTGTCTCAGCTTCTCCCTGGGCTTTCATTCCCCATCGGGGAAATTCTCTGACATTTCTCCCTTCCTCCTGAGGCTGAAGGCTCCTGGTCAGGGCAGTGTTCCAAATTGGAACTTTGGGCCTGGGCTGCTTGCTTCCTCAGCTATGAAGTGGGCATGTGAAAGGGAGCCCCGCCCTTGCCCGTCATCCTCCTGGCCCAGATCCGGAGGTTTAGATGGCAGAGCTGGTGCCGTTTGCCCCCGATTGAGCTGGCCAGAAACTTTCAAAAAAATTAAGTTGCCAGGAAAAATGTGCCCAGGAGCCAGGGTGTGTGGTCAGGGAGGAAGCACCAGCCTCGGGGTCCCAGAGATTTGCCCGAGGGTCTGCAGGTGACAACCGCCCCTCACTCCCAGATTTTGGGATTCCATTAATTTCTACAAGAGCATGCTGGCGCTTGTAGTTCAAGGGTCAACGATTGATATATTGACTCTCTTTCTAACAGAGCCTTGAAACTTACAGGTCACCACTCCCTGGTCCCATAAATCTTAGTCAGAAGCTGGAGGGCAGCGTCCTTTCTTTGTCCCTTTCTGGTAGTGCCCTTGCTGTCCTGGGAGAGCCACCGGGGCTCCATAAGGAAGGGACCCTTCTTAACTCTGGCGAAGCAGCCTTGGTTTTTCCAGGAACATGGGGTGTGTAATTGTGTGTGTGTGTGGGGGGGCCCTCTCCAAGCAGATGGGGTGGGGTGGGCTTTTTCCTGATGCTGCTGTGCTCCCAGAAGGGTTTGTAGACCGCCCCCCCTTCCTATCTCTGCCTCTCATCTCAGAAACAGGGAGGTGACCCTTCTCTCTGGCCTCTGCCCTTGGCAAACCTTACTGGGAGGATTATGGACAGCCTGGATGCCAGGACTTAATGAGGACACTGAGAGAACAGAGAGCAGTAGTGGAGGCCGGCAGGGAGGGGGAAGGGCCTGCTTTGTGAAGATTATCTGAAGGGATTAGGACGGGTTAGCCTGGAGAAGGGCATGGGAGCCTGTGCAGGAGGGACCTTGTACTTGACCTTGGATGACGGAAGTGGGAGCAAGGGGGAGGTGGTTGAGGGCCAGGTTGAGGTTTGTTGTCAGGAAGGCGGCTCCCCAAAGGAGAGTGTCCCTGGAGGTCTGTGCACAGCCCCTCACTGACGTGCCCCGAGGGGAGTTCCAGCCAGGGGTGGATGGGCCTGGGTGCTGCTGAGCTCCCTTCTGCTGCCAAATCCTGGTCCACGAGACACAGGAAAGGTGACCAGAAGAGGTGGGCTCAGGCTGTGACACTCCTCAGCCCCTTCCAGGCTTGTTCTCAAGAACCCCCCTTATTAGCAACAGGAGGGAAACCCCTCTTAGAAGCCCCCGGGCCTGCACCTCTCAGGCGGGGCCCTCTGCTAGGCATGGGCAGGGAGGCCTTTTACTTAGAATGTGGAGGCCGGCCTCTCCACTCTCCTTACTGGAGGATTGAGGATTCCAGTTCCGGGGCTACTCCGGGAGCCCCGCTTCCAGAGCTCTCCTTCCCACTGCCTTTGTTCCTGACAGACCCTCCGCTGCCCCCCCACCTGCCATGGCCGTCTCCTCCACAAGGAGGGGCCTCGAAGCTTGGAACGCCACGCCGGGGAGCTTCTTAAGGACGAGGGTTGTTGCATTTTCAGTGACTCTCAGTTGGCATGTTAGAAACTTGTTTGTGGAGTTGAATTTTTTGAAACATTAAAGTCGAGGACGTGGCCAGGGGTCGGAAGCTCCGATGGAGCTTTTGGGCTTTTCTGGAAGCTGTCAGCGGAGGCAGCCTCTGACGTGTTTGCCTCGGCTGCAGAAACCGGCCCAAGAGCCGCTTTGGGTGTTAGACCCCCTGGGGGCCGCGGAGCTCACGCTGGCCCTGGGGCTCCATTCAGCCGTCGGGGTGTCCGGGGGCTCCCCATGCCCCATACTTGGCATTCAGGTCCTTCCCGATCCCTCTGTCTGGTGAGAGTGGCCCAGCTGACCCACAAACAAGACCTCTCTGTCTTAGCTTTCTGCACTTTTTCTGCTGCCCCCACCTCTGGGATGCCCTTCCTCACCTCTGCCTCCCGGCTTTCTTTAAGCCCCAGGTAAAATTCCAGCTCCCCTTAGACACCTCCCTCAGCCCTTCTACCCCCCTCGGTTTACCCCTTGTGCAGGTTTGCCTGTTGCTCCTCCCCCTCTCTCTTTTGACTCTTTTTGTAGCTCCAGGGTTTAGCCCAGTGCCTGGCACATGGTGGGTGTTTTTATGAATGTGTACTGGCCCACTGGCTTTACCCTTGATGGCTCAGTGCAGCCCCAGGGGACACAGGTCTGAGCCTACCCTTGCCCCCCAGGTGGCCGTGGCTCTGGAAGACCTGGCAGAGGAGAGGCTGGATGGTGTGATGGACAGTGCCGAGTTGGGGCGGGGTGGGGGTGCTGATCTCGGTGCCCTTCCAGCCCCGACACGGGGTGCGACCTCTGGGAGCTGTAAAGGGCCGGCCCCACTGGGCTTGGCTGACTTCAAGCTTACAGGTCCTGGTTGGACGTGAAGCCCCCGAGGGTCCCTCTCAGCTCTAGGCCCCGGGCACAGGATGAAAGCCTGGGTGTGATTTGTGGGGTCCCGAGGCTGGTGGGAGGAAGGGCAGAGGGCACAGCCTGCCACGGGCCTCTTTTCTCAGGAGGAAGCTTGATCCTGGATTATATTTCAGAAACAGGCATAGACCCAGAGAGAAGGGAGAGAGGGAATCAGCAGCCGGTGGTGATTCTGCTGGGCTGGGGAGGCTGCACAGACAAAAACCTGTCCAAGTACAGTGCCATCTACTTCAACAGGGTGAGTGAGTGGCTGTGGCCACTTCCTGCCTGCCGGGAGCCTCGACGGCCCCTCAGGGTCCCCCGGCCACTTCTCCCTCCTTTCTGGGCTGGGAAAGTGGGAGCAGGAGCTTGTGTGGGGACAGCATTGGTTATGGACCTGCTGTGTACAAGGTCCTGTGCTTGGCACACTGAGAGAACAGATGCTGCCCTCAGAGAGCTTCCGTGCTGGACAGCACGTCCCCTGCAGCCAGGGCTCCCGGGTGGGGAGCGGGGGGTGGCAAATTCAGCAGGAGCCAGGCCAGAGACAGAAGGGCCGCACTCCTCGGGAAGGGGCCCAGAGCTGGGGTGGCTGGAGGGGAGGAAGCTGGAGTCAGTATGGGGGGGGGGCGGTTTGAGAGCCAGGCCAAAGGGGTTTGGGGAGTGGCTGAGGCCGGGAGGCCAGGCTGGGCTTAACTCCTTCATCTCAGGCCTGGGGCCATCGGAGCCCGCAGAGCCAGAGGCTCTGCCTAGGGTGGCCCTTCTGGGAAGAGAGGCTGCCCCAGCAGCAGCTCACTGGGTGAGGGGGCAGGCAGAGGGAGCTCCCTGGGGTCACCCCGACTGGGTCTCCTCCCACAGCCGGGCACTTGGAGCTTTCTCCCTAGGCCCAGTGGCTCAGCCTGGGAGACTCTCTAGCAGCATTTGCCTGGCCCTGTTGCAACCCCGACAGTCCAGGATTTTTGTTGTTGGCCTGGTTTCCTCTGCCCCAGAGCTTTGTGAGGGGGAGGTCTGTGTTCATGCTGGCGATGGGGTTTTCTCTTCCCCACTGGCCCGGCCTCTGCCTCCTGGGCTCTGCCCTGTGCTTTCCCCCAAGGTCTTCCTCCATCCAGATGAGGATGCTGACCCCGAGAGGCTCACAGCCCCAAGAGCCCCCCCCTGCAGCCTGGGGTGCTGTCCAGTGTAGAGGGGAAGCAAATCCCTTTTTCTGTTGTTTCACTGGGATGACTGGGGAGCCTTAAAAAGGCATTTTCCCCAGGAAACAGATGTGACAGGCCCTAGATGTGGAGCAGGGAGCCCTTTCCCCAGTCACCTGTCCTTTCCTGTGGACTGTGGACACGGTAATGGAGTGGGACCCCGAGTGCCCTGTGGAGCGGCCTCTGGGTGCCTTCCTGGGGCTGACCGCTGGGCCCAAGCCCATTCCTGGTTGGCTGTTTGCTTCTGCCCTTTGGGGGGAGAGTAGCTTCTCCTCAGGCCCTGGACTAGGGGGCTTCTGCTCCACTCCCCAGGTCAGGGCAGACCCACCCCATCCTCTTTCATCCCCATCCCACCTAGTCAGGTCCAGGCACCACTGAATGACCCCCCCACTGAGCTCTGCCCTCATTGGTCAGGGCGTTGATGATTGACAGGCACTCAGCCTGTCAGTGAGTCCCTGGCTAGGGACTATTCAGGGCTCCCTGGGAAGTGGCCTACAGTCCCAGCCCTGTTTTGGGGGAGCAGAATAGCAACAGCTTTCAGAGTAAAAGGCCTGTGTCATCTGCTTCCTCTGGCTTCTTCCCCCTTCCCCTTACGTCTGTCTCGGGGGGCTGCGGGCCTGGGCATGTCCTCCCCTGCCCTGGCCATACTTCTGCACAAGCTGCCCCGTGCCCAGAGCACATCCTTCCCATCCAGCCCAGAGCCGCCCCTGCAGCAGGCCCTATCCCCGTAGGGCACCGGGTCTCAGCCCCCTCCCCAATTACAGTGTGGCTCCTGAGAGAATGGGAGCTCCTCGAGGTCAGTGGGGCCCGGCACAGAGTAGGTCCCTAAGTGTTTGGGGGTCAAGGACTAGGAAGTCATGTCCCCATGTGGTGGGGGAGCAGCCCTCCCTGCTGGGGAGAAAGAGTTTCCTGGGCAGGAGGATCTCTCTCTCCATCTGTGAGGGCAGATAGGCTTGGGTTCCACAAGGGAAGGCACAGAACAGAGAAGGGACTTCTCCGCAGGGTCTCTGTGATTCATGGCCAGGGAAAGATGGCCCCAAGGGCCCCGGGGTCCTGCCTCCTGGACCTTGTGGACAGAGCAGTTGAGCTGGCTCCCCTGGGCCGCATAAGCCTAAGCCTAAGGCCTTCCTGCCCCCCCCCCAAGGGGAGCTCAAGAGAAGGTCCAGAGGTCCTAGAGTCTCAAGGGGGCCCCAGATGATCCCGTCATATGCTGCAGTCTGACCCACACCTTTTCCTTGCACGGTCCCTGCTGTTGGGGGAAGGAGCTTAGGGCTGGGAACTGTTGGGGACCTTATAGAGTGGGGGGGAGAGAAGGAAAGCTAGACGCCCCCTTGGGGTTCAGCTGCCAGGCTGGAAGGGGGAAGAGAGGCAAAGACAGAGGGAGGGGCGAGTGCGGGGATCTTGGAAGGGGCAGCTGGGTCCTTCTGGGGACGCTGGAGGGCCTACTCTTGGCACTGTTCCCAGCCCCCTCCCCGGGCCATCTCTGCCCCCTCCCTATATCCTCCTGGTTGGGGACAGTACTGAGGATGCAGAATCCCACGACTGGGTGCTCCAAAAGCTGAGCTACGTTCTAGACAGACAGTGGTCACTCTGTAAAAGATCCAGAGGTCCTAGTGGGCTGCCAACTCTCCCCCCGCCCCACATTGGGGACAGCATTGAGAGGAGCACCCTGAGACCTCAGCCACATCCTAGGCTGGGGAGGAGGGGGGAAGGGAAGCACCCCCTATCTGAAAAGGAGAGCCCAGTGAGTGTCTATGATGGTGAAGGGATTCCCTGGGGGTCCTTGGAGGAAAGGAAGATGCTGGTCCTGGAGGGTCCCAGGAAGGGGGAATGGGTGGCCCTCTGGTCAGAAGTGGACTGGTGGGTGCCGGGGAGGAGGAGCCCAGCCAGGGGGCGGGGCCTGCCCCCGGCTCCCCTAGTTCCCCCCAAACCAAACCGAACTGCAGTGCTCTGCTGCTGGGAAACTCTGGGAGGGCCGGCCTGCTTCTCATTGGACTGCACCTGCAAAGAGTAGGTGCTTGATGTTTGCGGAAGCAAACTTCTGAAAGGCCTCACAGCTTTCTGAACTTGCCTGGCTCCAGCTTTCTAAGGGTGGGGGGTGGGATGGCGTGTGGGGGGAGGGTCCTGCGGAGCAGTGACCAGCGGCAGAGCTTTGGAGCTGACCTCGTGGTTGGGGGGGGTTGTCTCTGGGCCCCACAGGGATGCATCGTGATCCGCTACACGGCCCCCTGGCAGATGGCCTTCTTCGCGGAGCCCTTTGGCATCCCCTCCCTGCGTGGCCCCGCTAAGAAGCTGCTGGAGCTGCTCTTCGACTACGAGATCGAGAAGAAGCCCCTGCTCTTCCACGTGTTCAGCAACGCGGGGGTCATGCTGTACCGCTACGTGGTGGACCTGATCCACACGCACCGCCAGTTCAGCCACCTGCGCGTGGTGGGCACCATCTTCGACAGTGCCCCCGGCAACAGCAACGTGGTGGGCGCCCTGCGCGCGCTCTCCACCATCCTGGAGAACAAGCGGCCGGCGCTGCGCATCTTCCTGCTGCTGGCCTTTGCGCTGGCGGCCATCCTGGTGAAGCTGCTGCTGGCCCCCATCACCGCCATCTTCCACATCAACTACTACGACGCGCTCATGAAGCAGTCGTCGCGCTGGCCCGAGCTCTACCTCTACTCCAAGGCCGACCGCATCATCCGGGCCAGCGACATCGAGCACATGGTGGTGGCGCGGCTGGAGCAGCAGGTGCTGGTGCGGGCCGTGGACTTCTCAGCCTCGGCCCACGTCAGCCACCTGCGGGACTACCCCACCTACTACACCAGCCTCTGCCTCTCCTTCCTCTACAACTGTGTGCACATGTAGGGCCCCGCCCGGCCTTCCTGCCCACAAATAAAAAGGGGCCCCCCTCCAGCTCGGGCTGTCACCTCTGGAATATCTGCTCTGTTCCCTTAGCCTGGGCCCCCTCCCATTTCTCCCTAGGAAATCACTTCCGGGTCTGGTTCCCTGCTATGGCCTTGGCAAGGAATTCTTGCACCATTGTCCTTCCAGCGTGATGTCTCCCTCCCACTTTTGTGTCCTTTCTAGATGTGATGAGGAGGCACCTGGAGCCCTTCCAAGGGTCCAGAGAGCTGTGTGGGATCACCCCAAGTGTGCATCGTGGGGGCTGGAGAAAGAACAAGAACCTGGGTTCTAATCTTGGCTGTGGGTTATTGGGGGGGATCCAGAACTCTCCTTGAGCTGCTTCCCAGCACTTCAGAAGTGAGTCACCTCTGGCAGCCCCAGGATCCCCCAGAGACTCCTCTGGTTCCACATGCTCTACTCCCTCCTTGGCCCCTAAGGCTGCCTCGGCCCTGGTGGTGTTCCCCTATGTGGCCAACAGGTGGCACTGCTGCCTAGCGTAGGAGGGCTGCTAATGGAGGATGGCAGGGACACCGAGTGGCAGCAGCCACATGAGGGTGACAGATGCCCACTGGCCCATCGGGAAGCCCAAAATGCTGACATCATGGCCAGGAGCACTGGGAGTTCTGCTGGGAGGGCAGCAGTAGCTCCCAGCCCAGCCCTGGGAAGGGGAGAGGGAGAGGGGTTGGCAGAGAGGGGTCAGGGGAGAGAATGAAGAATCACTTCTTGGAGGAAGACCCTGCCCAGCCTTCTCTGGCCTAGAAAACAAGTGTGACTTGGCCAAAGTCATGGGTGGGGTTACTCTATCAAGAAGGGGGGAGGTCCTCTGGGGAAGGCCCTGGGGAGCAGCTGCACAAGTGGTGGGATTCTCAGTCCACCAAGGCAGAGGCCCCAGGCAGGGTGGAGGGTGCTGGACAGTATGTGGGCATAGCCCCTCCCCCCACCTAACTTACAGAGGTGTACCTTGGCACATTCTGCACCCACAGGTGCCAGTGACCACAGAAACCAGAACACACCTATCTCTCCCCCCCCCCCCCCCCCCCCCCCGCCCTCAGGGCAGCCCACTGCATTCTGGGATAACACTGATTCTAACAGGCCTCTCAGCCTTCCCTACTGCCTCCTCCTTCAACCATAATGTGTTCCTCTGCACGGCTCCCCTTCCTCCTGAGACTTTTCCGGCCGGCCCAGCGCCCTCCTTCCACAGCGAGGCCCCTCGAACCATGCCGATCCTTTCCACAGACACCTTAGGTACAGGCCCCCATGTCCCCTCGGGCCTTGTGGGTCACGTAAGAACAGCCACCTGGGGAACCAAAGCTTGTGGGCAGGGCTGCCCCTCCCTGCTGTGAACCTCTGCTCAGGCCTGGGCACCCCCTTAGCTGTGGATCTGGAGACCTGGCTTCCACCCACCTCTATCACTAGCATCTCCTGGGCTTCAGGCCTCCCTGACCCCCAGTCTCTGTTTATCTCTCTGGCTCAGGTGACCCCTGGTGGCTTGGGTCAGGATCTTCCTATCCATCAGGCTGCTCCCGAATCCCCACTGACCTCTCACCCTGGGCCTGGGCGGCTCGATGGTAATTGGGTTTGGACTTGGCCCAGATGGGAAAGTGGCGCCTGTGACCCTTTGAGGTGCATGTGGAGCTGGACAACTGCAAACATTTGCTTTTGCTGGAGGCCAAGGGCAGAGCAGTGCGGGCCCTGGGGAGACCCTTCCTGCCTGGCTTGCGACCCCGAGTCTCCCTCTTTACAGACAAGCCAGACATGTCCGCCCCCAGCGCGCTCGGCCTGGGGCCCCTCGGAGGGTGCCAAGAAAGAGCCCCAGAACCTGGCCGAGGGAGAGGCTGAGGCTCGGCCACACACGGGCGTACACTGGTTTAATTCATGTCAAATGTAGTTTACAAACAGGAAGGACAAGTACCTTGGCAGAGGATATACAGACACAGCATCACAGCACAGCGTCCGCGGGGGCCGGCAGGCAGGGGCTGGCAGGCCAGGGCCAGGGCGCTTGAGCCCCTCCCCTCTGGAGGGTCACTGCCCCGGAAGGGACTCCCACTCCTTCCTTCTCAGCAGCCCAGGCGCCTGGAGCGGTCCCCCCTCCTGGAGCTGCCGGCCCCCGGGCCTAATGAAGAACTATACACCACTGAACATGAAACCACCGCTGGCAGACACAGGGGACCAGTGTGGGGAAGGGCTGGGGCTCCCCAGGCCAGGGCCTCAACCCCCCTGCCTCCTTTCAGAAAGAAGAAAACATACAACCCGGGGAGGGGCAGGGTGGGGGCGGGGAGGGTCCATCCCATCTCTACACAACATTGTAAACATACAGGGTCTATGTTACATGTGCTTGTCTGGCCTGTGTGCAGGTCCATCCGTGCGTCTGCCCAGACACACACGGGCAAGAGGGGGAACAGAGGTGGCCAGGGCTGGGCGGGGGTGGAAGGGGGGCTGGGCGGCTCCACCCCCTCCACTCTGGCTCCAGAGTCCCATGTGCACGCCTGTGTACACGCGTGTCTGTCTCTGTGGGCGGTGGGCAAGCGGGGCTGGGGGCGGGCTCACGCCTGGTCCTGGAGTCTGGGTTCACAAGTAGATGCGCCGTAGGTCCCCTGGGGCTGTGATGGTGTTACACTGGGGGCACAGCTTCTTGGCTCCCTGGAGGGGAAGAAAGGAAGGTCAGGGGAGGTCTGGTGCCCTCTGCAGTCAGGGGGCCTGGCTCCCAGAGATGGGAGGCCATCCCCCTCCCAAGGGGGCAGGTGCCTGATGGAGCGCTCCTCTCGTTGGGCCGCGATCCTTGCTCTCAGGCCCCTGAAAGGCAGGCGGTCACACTCAAAGTTAAGGGACAAGATACCTTCGATGCCTGGGGGGCTCAGGGCTGGCTGCTCTGCCTAGATAGACTTTTCCCCATTTGCTATTTCTGATTGTGGGGATCCCCTTCCCTTGTGGTCCGGAGGGAGTGGACGCTGCAGAAAGGCAACAGGAGCTGGGGAGGGGAGTCAGGGATTGCTCAGGCACCCTTCTCTCTGAGCTGAAGAACCAAGTGGCTCGGGCCAGGTCTGGAAAGCCAGGCAAAGGGAAGGCGGGAGACACCACCAGGATTCACCACCAGGGGAGGTGAGCCGAGGGATTCTGGCACAGTGTAAGCTCTCCAGCTCCCTAGGGAGGGCTATCACTTGGGGGAAAGGGGACAGGACATGTCCTATACATGTGACTAGGGTTCAGAGAGCAGGGATAGAGGGCGCTGGCATCTGGGCCAGGCCGGTCCACAAGAGCAGAACAAAGCCAGGGCCACAGTCTTGGCACCTGAGGTGAGGCCAGAGGATGCAGACTTGGGTCCAGGCCCCAAGCAGGTGGAGGATCCTGAGGGCCTGCTGAAGCATGGCTGGGGGTGGGTCCCCAAGCATGGGGGCTAGGGCCCTCTAGCCCTTGGACACGTGGCTTCCCATGGGCTTGTGGATGGGTGGGAAAGGGCCAGCCCAGATGAAGGCCTGGCTCCGACACAAGGCCCCTTTTGTGGGAAGGAGTGGGGCCGTAATCAGAACAAGGCAGGCTTGCCAGGCCCAGCTGGGCTGTTAAACCCCACGGGTCCAGCCCCCACGCTGGCTCCGCGGCCCTAACGAGATCACACGCCTGACTTTGATCAGGCCACAAAGGCCCAGTCGCTTCTCTCCAGCTTTTATTGCGGCTTCGGGCTACGTTTTAATGGTCACACAGAACCCGCCTGAGCCGGAGCCGGAGCCGGGCTGCAGGGCCTGTAATAACCACGGCATGGTCATGCAGGGAGGGCTGGCCGACAGATGAGCCGCGGCTTTGTAACGGCTTCTCCTGCCTGCGCAGCGCCCCGCCCCAGATGGGGACAAAGACTGAGGGCCGGCGGTCTGTCTGACAAAGATCTGGGAGTTTTAGTGCCCTGTGAGCTCCGTGAAGCAGCAGGGGGATGGGCAGCCAGTTCAGTGACTGGGGGCTCAGGGGGCTCCAGGACCACGAGGGGACGGTCCCTCTGCCCTGCTCAGCTGTCCTCTCGGGGGTGTTCAGATGGAGGAAGCTGTGCTGAGATGCAATGATGTGGCGGAAGGCCACCTGGGAGGGGCTGGAGGTTTTGACTCAAGAGGCCAGAGTGCTGCTTAGTGGGAAAGGCTCCAAAAGGCTGTTTCAAATGGGGGGGGGGGGGGATTTGCCCGACTGCTCTGAGCCAGGACCAGCCCCAGGAAGATGCCGATGTAAGTTAGGCCAGCTTGGGAGGAGATAGTGGTGGGGGCCTAGGGGGCCAGGTACCCATTACCTTCTGAAGAGGGAAGAGGAGACAGCCAGCAAGGGTCCCAGGGAGGGGATGGGAGCCAGGATGTTCCTATCAGAACAGACCCACGATGGGCCCTGGAAGGAGAAAGGAGATCCAGCTCCTGCCATGTTGGCCCAACAGGCCTGGGAAGCTCTCCCCAGGATGGACAAGCTGAACCTTCCTGCTCTGAGCCAGGAGCTGGGCCAAGCGTCAGTGCCAGGGGAAGCAGGAGCAATGAGCACATCGGGGAGTGTTCAGGGGAGGGCCTCTAGGATCTGGCATTTCATCCATGAGGTGGAGAGGGGCCTGGATGGCCTCTGAGGATGAAACCAGCAAGGGAGATGCTCACTCTCAGCAGAGCAGTGGGCCAAATATAACTGTAGAGTCCTAAACCAGGGTCCCAAAAATCAGCCTTGTAGACAAGCAAGCCACAGAAAGCAAGGCTAGTATGACAATTGGGGGGATAAGAGGTGGCAGTGGCAAGGTCAAGGGTCAGTCAGCCAGGCCTGGCAGCCAGCTGCATTCGATGGGGCTGGCTACGGCCAGCTCCCCAGGCACAGGGGAAACCCCGGCACAGAGAACACAAAGGCAAGAACTCAATGGGCCCTGCCCTTGAGGGGCTCATGTTCCACTGGATGTGTTTAAGCCACTAAAAACAGAAGATCCACAAGGTGATTCCTGAGAATGCTGTGGGCACTGGCACCTCCAGGGTTAGGCCGCTTGTGGTGGCCAATGAACTGAGCCTGGAAGGAAGGTATGGCTTCTGGAAGGCAGAGAAGGAAGGACACTCCTGGCAAGGAGCACAGCTAGTGCAAAGACCTGGAGGGGTAGATGATGTCTAGCAACAAGCAAGGTCTACACAACACGGCAGAACACCACCCAGTGATGGGTCTGCAGGGGCCCGACTAGGAAAGCTTTTGATGCAGATTGGCGGAATCTGCATCTGATCCAAGAGCTAAGAGAGTACCGCTGGAGACATTTATGAAGAAGGCAGCCAGGTGCTGGGGATGGACTTTGGCAGATATGAAAAGGAAGGACCAGAGGAGAGAGATGTGAGCCATAGATAGCAGGGGTGACCACACCAATCTCAGTACTGAGGGAGGCCAGAGTGAGTGTAGCATGTAACTAGAGGGAAGGGAGGACCTGGGGTCACCCCAAAGGGACAGGTCTAGGGGACGGAGGCGACAGTATGCCTGCCATAGAATGTCTACGGGACATCTGGAGGAGAGACCCCAGGTTGTTTTGGAAAGGCTGAGTGGGAGGAGAGCGCCCTCTGGTGAATGCCGCCAAGGGCCTTTCTAACACTGCGGGCCAGGGGTCCTGTGCCACATCTTGGGGGCATCCAGGGGGACACAGTCACCAGGCAGATGGAGCCGGGACACAGAAAAGAGCCTAGTGCACATCCATGCACGAGGCTGCTAACGAAGCCCATGAGAGCCAGCAAGATCACCAGGGACTGGGTGTGGGCCGGAGGCCTGCCATGCTTGGGGTGGGGTGGGGTGGATGGACCTAGGATGGAGATGCAGCAGAGATGGAGGGGCAGTCAGAAAGGTGGGAGGAGAGTTGCCAGAGTTATCTGGGAGAGGAAGCGGTCTGGAGAAGCCACTGGCCCGGGCACATAGGAGGGTCCCCATCAGCCTGTTGTGGCAGATGGAAGGGATGGCGGAGGGGACCAACCTGGGCCTGTCTGTGGGCAGACAGGCAGGAGCCAGTGCTGGAGGAGCACCAGGGCCAGGGTGGGCGATGAGAGCCAGGCTCCAAGCACTGGGCCTTGAGGAGATCCAAAAGGTAAAGCTGAAGGGAGGAGGGAGCACAGTTTGGGAGGAGGGCCAATGGGCCCAGGAAAGTGTCTGTGGTGGCCAGTAGCTAAAGGAGTGAAGTGGTCACATAAAATCTGGGATGTGCAAGTCAGCTCGAGGAACCCCTGGATTTGGGAGGTCCAGAGGAAGAGAAGTCCAGGCCATGAGGCGGGACTGGAGCCCAGGGGAAACTCAGCCTGGAGACAAGACGACTTGGGGGGAGGGGGTGGAGAGGAGGGGCAGTTCTGTGGCAGGGGCTGGGCTCAGAGGCAGGGCCGGGAGCACTGAGTGCCCTGAGAGCTGTCCCAGAGGGGGAGGCCTCCCTCGCACTTTTGGAGACAATTATAGAAGCTTTTCCACAGCTTGGAGTCTTTGGGGCCTCAGTGATCTTTTGCAGAAGGGAAAACCGAGGCTCCAAAAGTTGGCAGTTCAGCAAGATTTGGTCCCTCTCCCTCATCTTTTCCATCAGGTGTGGGGATCAGAGCACAGCCTTTGGGGTTCTTTCCAGCTCTGGGCAGCACCTCCCACAGAGGGTGGGCTGCTGCTACCTTCCTCCCCCTCATAGCTTACCAGGGTCCGGAGCCAGCACTCCTCACAATGCACGTGCCAACACTGGATCGATGTCAGAGGCATCGTGTAGGAGTCCTGGAGGGTGAGACGAGAGGGCTGTCACTGCCAGGCCCGGCTCTTCCCCCCCACTCCCTACCTGGGCACGGCCCCACTGGAGGAAAGCACCCCTTTTGCCCTCCAACCACCCAAGCCTTGGGGTGATCCTGAGCAGGCAGGCCTCTCACCATGCAGATGAGACATTTGTATCGATCCCCACGGGACAGCTGCCGCTCCAGCTCCCGCACACGGGCCTTCAGGGCCTCAAACGTGGTCACAGCTGAGTCCTCGGTGATCCTGCAATAGGGACAGGGTGAGGCCAAGGCAGTCAAAAAGCATGGCTGGCCCCTCCCCCTCCCCGCCCTGCAAAGATCCTAGGGTGGGCCCAAATCCAGGAGGGAAGAGATGGGGCCCGCCTCCCTGGCATCATAGAGACTGCTGGCAGCCAAGCCACCTGTGAGGTTAGGTGGTGGGGGGAGGGGCCTGGATGCAGCTACTAGGCTGGCCGAAGGAAGGGCAGACAGAAGGCCGGAGCTTGGGGCCTTGCTTAGAAATGCTCGCCCTCCTTGGAGGCAAAGGATTAAGTCAGCTCTCATCACTTCCTCAGAAGATGTAGATGGGAAGTCAAGCTCTTGTTTCTTCCCAGGTTGGGGTCCCTGGCCTTCCTGGTTGCACCAAACCCACATTCTTCCCAAATTCTAAGTTGTCTCAAAGAAGACCATCTAGAGCTTGCAGCCGGCCTCCAGGGGTAGGGAAGGTAGCTCCCTGACCTCCACACATCTGAGATACCCCTCTAGTGGAGTCATAGAAATGTCGCCCCCTCTCACAGTGACTGACACATGACCTAGCTTATGTCACAGGGTCAGCGCTACGTGGGTCTCCATGCCCACCCTTCAGGGAGGTCCTGGAAGCCCACCCTTGGGTGATAGCCTATAATCATCAGACAAGGCCCTTCAAAAGCTCAGACCCCATCCGTTCCCCAGCCCAGAATAGAAAGCCCTTTGGCTGAAGGCAGAATGGATAGCTAAGCTTGGGCCAAATAGTCATGAGGCTCTTCCCAGATTAGATAAGATGTGGTTGCCTGGCAGGAAAGCAGGTTTCCCCATGAGCCAGTCTGCTCTGTTCCCCCCATGGGCCGGTCTGCTCTGGTCCCCCAATCTTGGCGCACATGGAAGGCCTCCCGTGCAGCTGACCCTTGGTGGCCAGCTCGGGGCTCTTGGTGCTAGCCCGGGAAGGTGTCTGCCTCTGCAGCCCCAGCTGGGGTCACCCCTCTGCTGCTGGGTGCCAATTACAGTGTAATTAAACTGCTCAGTGCTCCCATGTAAATAACAGGGCCTGACATGGGATTTGTAATTTAAAATGTTAATGACGCTATTTATCCCCAGATTTTGCCCAAGGAGAGAGAGCCGGTGCCATAAATCCTTTGGCCTGTCCTCCCGGCAGCACCTCCCCCTTCACGCACCCCCAGTCCCACCTCCCAGTCCAAGCCGAGGGCCTGGATGCCAGGAGAAGGTCAAATGTGTGGGCCTGCTCACATGGAGTCCCAGGCCCCAGAGGAAGGCCCCATCTCCAGAAAGGGAATGGGGCTGCGGGGCTGAGGGGAGAACCAGTTTCAAACAGAAGGTGAGCCTTAGAGCCTTCAGGTGGGAGAGTCAGGAATGGGGGACTAGGAGAAAAGAGGGTCCTCAACTGGCTTCTTCTGTCCCCCCATCCCACTCACTTTTCCTTGCCACCCCCAGAGGGAGCAGGATAAAAGGCTTTCTTGTATTTCCTGAACATTCTCTGGGCCCTGAGGTCTCCCGAGTAGGAACATGGCAGGCACGGGTCCATCAGTATTTGCTCTCTCCAAATAGCGCTCAGCCAGAAGCTTCCAGGGTCACGATTTATCCTGCATGGCCTGGCTTGTTTCTTCTATAACTGAGCTACTTGTCCTCCCAAGAGGAGCCTGAGAGGTAGAGCTGGGACTGTTTCCAGAGAGAAAGGGCACTTGTACCCCACGCCCAGAGTCCCCAGGCAGTTATATGGGGGGGTTGCCTCACCTGTCTCCAGGTTCTGGGTTCCCACTCTCCCCAACAAAGGTTCCATCATTATATCACAATCCTTTGCCAGACCCCAACTTCCTCTACCACTGGGCTAGTGTAGCTGCCCGGTGGGCAAACGGCATTGGGATGCCAGGCCTGGGTACCAAAACTTGGCAATGGAAGCCCTGCCACTTCCGATTTACCTTAGCTGATGGGTTTCCTCTCCATGTCTCTGTTAAGCCATACCTGTTCCATTTAAGAGACTAGCAAAATTGAGCCCCGAACCGAGGGGTAGTCAAAGGTCAGAGAATGCGGAGGCTGAATGAGGTTTTGCTTTATGACTGGCTGGGGGCCAGAGGCCGAGGGAAGGGGGAGGAGGTCAGTTCTACCAGGAGATGGGGTCTTTTTCACCTCACCCCTTCCAGTCCCCAGACCACTCGTCTCCATCTCCTACAGAAGGAGCTGCTGGGCTCCCCCAGCACACTGAAACTGGGTGTCTGTCTCCATGCTTGCTTCTTGCTTCCCTCCCTCCTCCTTTCCCCTGGGCTGGCTCAGAGCACGGAGCTGGGAGCTGGTTTCTACGGGAACCATGTGAGTGGGATCCCACCAGGAGGCCCTGCTAGCAGGGCTGGGATGGAGCTGTGCCCACGTCTGGCCCCTGGGGCACCCTCTCTACTGAAACACCAGCTGTGTTCAGCACCCCTGACCCCCGGGGATGCGGTGGGACCAACGCTTTGTAAGACTGCCATTTCGGAAGAGAGAAAAAGCCAAACCCGCGGCAGCATCTCCTGCTCTCAAACCTTCTTAACCCAACGAGCGTTTCGCCCGCTGAAGCATGCCCGGCATGAAGTGTTCTCCAAAGGAGATAATTACAAGCGGATTGAATGCTTGGCGGCAGCGGTGGCTGACTCAAATCCCAGGTTTCACACACTCGCCTTGCCTACTGGGGCCTCCGCTGCCTATTATGCACGAGGCTTTGCCAGGCGACGAGCACGGAAATCAAGACTTGTTTTATAAAACGTCCCCCCACCCCCTGCACACAGATACCACCTGCCTGCATGTACACCCATCACACTGGCCCCCATGTCAGCGGCCCGGTCCTCTCCAGGCCCGGCCACACAGGACAGCCAGTGGCCCCTGGGCCCACCTCCTTCCCTGATTAATGATGTTGTCTCCCTGATTTATGACCGGCTCCTCCAGATTAGAGTTCGCTCCCCTCCCCCGACCCCTCCCCAGCCCCCATTCGGAAGGCACAACCACACTCGGCTGGAAATATTAGAGAATTATTAAATAAACATTCATACGTCATGTCTCTTCCCATCCTGAGCTCATCGGCGGCCTGGTCGGCCGCGCGGGCCTGTTTGCCTTGCCGCTGACACGGAGCAGCTGGAGTGATTCATGGAGAGGCTGGCTAAAACGTTTCATGTCATATATCATGCTAGCAGCGCTCTCTGCCCCGACCGAGATAAACTGATCAACCACAACGGGCTGGAATGAATTTATGACAACAGAAAATTGAGGAAAACAAATGGGAGGTGACCCAGTGGGCCAGGAAGCCAGACTCGCACGCTGGCCTGCAATCTACTCTGGTGGCAGGAAGCAAAATTGAACATTGGCCCTCAGAATGAAGATGCTGCCTTTTCCCCCATGTGACCCTGACTCCCACGTGGGAGCCGAACTTGGGCAGCACCTCTGGGGCAAGGAGGGGGCACCTGGGGCACCTGCAGCTACCCCACTTGCAGGCCGCCAACAGGGTGGGATGGGGGCTGCGGCTGCCCTTCGGGTCAGGGCACAGCTTCGGGGACCAGAGCCATGAGCCAGGATGCCCTCCCTAATTTTTGGCTATCAAGGGTGGACGAGTCTTTCCTCATCCCTAAACCTGAGCGGTGCTCAGGCAACTGTCTGACCATGGGAAAGAAGCTTCACCTCTGGCCCCACAGCTACCGGCACTGGCAGCGCTCCCCTGACCTCCCCCAGCCACAACACCAAGGCCGAGATCCTAGCTACGAATGACGAAGCCCAACGGTTCTGCCTCAACTTGCCGCGAGCAACACCCGGGACAAGAAAAATGAAACCAATTTAGCTCCCGATTAAGAAACAGAAACTGGAGATGAATCAGCCGCTGCGGCTGGGCCGGGCTGCCATACATCACCGCTCGGCGGTGGGGCTCGCGGGCAGGCGCTCCGGGGCTCTCAGGCCGGGCCCGCTTATCAATCCAGTCTGGGCAGCCGCAGGCGGCTCCCTCTCCCTTCCCACTTGCTGCTCAACCCAAGGAGGTGCCTCTGCTGCAGGGAAGGACCCTGACACTCACTTTTCAATGTCGCTGTTCTTGCACGTCTTCTGCATGGCAACCTCCTGCTTGCTGCTCTCGCCATTGCTCGTGGAGGGCATCTCTGCTGGAGAAGGAGAAGAGGCTCACACCCATCCTTGGCCCCAGACCACCCAAGGGCAGGGAGATGGGCGGGCAGAGAGGCCGCCAGCTGCTGGACAGCTCCTCCTCAGAGTGATTCCTCTCCCAGGCAGGGACGCCCCTGGTCCCAGAGGTTGAAGGGAAGGCCCTAGAGCAGGGGCCCTGGCTGCTGGACAGCTCCTCATCAGTAGTCCCCAGCAGGAGCTGGCCCCAGCCCTTTTCTTCCGAGGCTTCTGGCCAGGCAGCCTTCCTACTGCTTTAGTCTCAGTTCCCCCAGTGAATGGGGAGCAGGGGACGGATGTTCTGGGGGGCCGTGCCTCGCAGCAGGGGCAAAGGCAGCTGAGGTTCTTGTGTCCCTCCCCCTGCCGGTAGGACTAGGGCTGCGGCTGCCCCCCCCTCCAAGTACAGGACTCACCATCGCTGGCCCACTTGGAGAACTCTGGTGTTATCCGAGTACTGGGTGTGCCGCCACTGCAAGGAAAGTGAGGAAGCAGTGAGACCTTCAGGCAGAAAATGGGGGAGACCCCACTGAGGGGGGCTGCCCCAGCAGTGATCCACGTGGCCTCCACGAGGGAGCAGCAGCTACTTTGAGCATCCCCCTCTCCCCACCCTAGCTCCATGCCTAGGAACTCACTTTAGCACAGCTCCTCGGAGGGCCTCTCTCTCTTTGGCTTCCCCTGGCTCCTCACCAGTACACGGAATGATGTCAGCCTCAGTGTACCTGAACCCAGGTTAAGGTAAATATTGCCCGGCTCCAAAGCAAGGCCCGGCTCACTAGGATTTGTCAGTTGGAGGCCAGTCCCAGGACCTCAGCAGTTAGGCTGTCACATGATGGGTAGGAAGTGACTGGGGAGGCCTCGCTTTGGGCGGGCATGGGGGGTGAGCAGCCTTTTCAAGTGCTCTAAGGTTACAGTGTACAAAGTGGAGTGAACAGGCTCTGCTCACCAAGACTGGGCGTCTTTGACCTAGAGACTCCCCAAGCCCTTCAAATGATTCCTTTTGTGTAGGTTTCCCAAAGCCCAAGGATGTCCCGCCCTCCCCTCCCTCACATGTCCTTCAGGATACTGGGGCTTCCCATATTCCAGGGTATCATCACCATCCACATCCAGGTCAGCATCACTGTCGGGATTCTCTTTGCCGCTGCACATGATGAAGCCAGAGCCTGCGGGGAGACAAGAGGGCAGGGGGTGAGGGAGGCAAGGCACCTACTTACTGTGTGCGAGCATGTGCCAGCAGCTTCTGGGAAAAAATCCAGCAAGATAGAATCACTGCCGGTTCTGAGTCTTAAGTGATCCCTGATAGGCCCAGCTTCTCTGGTCTGCCATTCAAGGATCCTTTTTACCCGCTGACTGTCAAGCCTCCCTAAAAAGATGCTCCAATGGGCCTTAACTCACCTCATCTTGCTGTTCCCTACCTACGAAAGCCCAGCTCTAGGGCCACACTTTCTTGGACTGCCCTATTCCTGGGCAACTTCTCCCACAGCACACTGCAAGGGGCTGACACCTTTCCTCACCAGTCTAGCCTGGCTTCCAGAAAGGGCTCTGCGTTGTCTCTAGGATCCTCAGAGAAAATTTAGAGGAAGGATTCTGGAAATCCATGAAGAGACACAGGATATATAAGCCAGGGCCCTGCCAGCTCTTTGTTGCAATATTTCCATATCAGCTCAAAACCCTGCCTGCTCACTGGCCCACTTACTCCCATTCTGCAGATGGAGATGCTGACTCTCTGAGGGCCAGAACTGAAGGCCAAATGGGCTGCAGGCCTTCCCCTTAACTTCACTTACACATGTGCCACCTTGCCTGGAGGGCAGACCAGAGTAGGCTATGCCCAAATGGGGATGCCCTGCTATGCCGTGGCTGGTTCACCATGACCCCGGAGGCCCAGCTTCTTGGTTCTGCCTCAAGGTCCCTGCCAGCAAAATCACCAAGCAGCTGCTCAAATATTTGGTGTCTGAACTGCCTGCCATTAATTATTCATCCCTGCCTCGTTCAGACCAGATTCCTGGACAAGAGCAGTCACACACTGATAGGGAGAATGGCCCCAGCGGGATGCATGCTCACACCTGCTCCTTCCCCTGGACCCTGGGCCCCTTGCTCCTGGAAGCCACTGGCCCACGATGGCCACATTTGTAGAAACTACAAGACACCATTGGGAAGAAAGAGGCTTTAGATCACACCATGTCCTTTGACGGCGGTGGCAAGCTTCCGTATATCCCATCTAGGGAAGCCACGGGGCACTTCTTAACTGTTCACCTACACTCAAAGAAATGGGTCTTCAAAGAGTCAAGATCTACATTCGAGGGGCAGACATCCACCAGTTTTGTCGAATGACTTGTTTGGATGATGCAGGCTCCTGGGCTGCTCTGGAGATCAGACTGCCTATCAAAGCCCTTTTGGGAGGGAGGGAAGCAGATGTGTTGCCCCCAACCCCACTCCAGAAAAAAGGCAATAGACAGCTGGCAGCCATTTCTGAGGGTCTCCCAGCTGGCCAGGTGTATTCTGAGAAGCAATTTTGGTCTCATTGGTGAGTGGCACCTCCATAAACCCTCTGACAGTTTGGGAGACAAACTCCCCCATCAATCAGGATATAGCTATTAGGATTGCGGCAGCCCCCCCAGCCCCCACCCCAGCACTGTGTATACACAGCTTTCTGGGGGCCGCTGGCCCGACGCTCACAAAATCAAGTTATTCCTGCTTCTGCCAGGGACTGCGGAAGCCGAGGACCACCTTCACTGAGTGACGAGTGATGAGGTCAACTTCATATCCTCCTGGCGGCTGTTCGCCTGCCGCTGCCCGCTCAGGCAGGGTTAAAGGGGTCTCAGCTTCTTGGAAACGATTTAAAATAAATACCCCAAAGGTGTTTAAGAGCCCCAAATCATTAACAAACTCCACCTCGCCTTTCAAGTGCCCCATGGCCTCTCTTTTCCTGAAGCCTGTAAACAAAGCAGCAGAGCAGCCAGCCTATGGTCTAGCCTCCGTTCTCCTGGCGCTCCAAGGGCTGGTCTGAGAGGGGGCATGCCGCTTGCTCCCTGCTGCTTGGCTCTCACCTGGATGGCTCACAGAGACCAGAGTGGCGTTCTCAGGGCTGCCTGAGCCTAGCCTCGGCTCCATTTACCTTTGCCCAGACTGTAAGCTTGGAAGCCTTAGATAGACCTGAATTGGAGACCCCCATTCACACACCCCTGCTGCCGATTCCCTGGGCAACCCTGGCCAAGTTCTTTAAGCTGCCACGGCTCAGCCGCTCCTCTGTAAAAAGTGAGACAGATTAGACTCTTTCAGGTCTGGGATCACATGATCTCCGAGTTGGGGATTCTATGGGACAGCCTAGCACTTTAGGTGACAGATGGCATTCCCTCAGGCCCCCCTCCATTCCCCCAAACATTTGACAGAATCCTGCCTAGTCTATACACACCCTGCTCCCTGGCCTGTTAAACTTTATTTTCTTAATGAAATGTCACTCGCTGACTTCTCACAGCATTCCAATAAAAAGAAATGGTTGTAAAGTCATTTTATGTGGATCCCCAGATGGCCCCCTGGCCGGGAAAGGCCGCGAATCTCCTTTTTACCCTCAGCTGTTGAAATATCCCAAAGTAGCATTTGCAGACAAGATGGCCTAGGAAGCAATCTTTGCCTTAGAGGGGCTGAAAGGAAGCTCGGTCCCCTGATCCAGATAAGGAGAGATGGGCCACAGTAAGCTTTCCCCCCAGACTGCAGGAAGAAGGGTGTCTCCCCCATCTCTGGGTCCTCAGAGACCTCAGCAGTCAAAGGAGGCAGGAGCAGACTGGTAAATTTCTTTTGCTCTAAATCCTGGTACCCTGGAATGACTGGGGTCTACGCTCAGGGGGTGAGTGGAAGAACGCTGCTTGATGGCTTCTGGAAGGAAGAAGTGAGGCTCCCTTCTGCAGAGCTTGAAAGCCGCGTTAGGTGCTCCGGGACTACTCCTGCTTCCAGTTTGGGATTCTCAACCCAGCTCCCCAATAGTGAGGGGGGAAAAGGAAAACCCCAAAAGGAGTAGCCTTATCCTTCAATTTCAGGAGTTGGGCCCAACTCCATCCCATGGCAAGCAAGACCTTGAGATTGAGCTAGGAGAGGGAAGAATGGGTGCTAAAATGATAAGGTCTAAATTTCATAAAATAATCTCCTCTCGTCCAAAGGAATTTTTTTTCCTGGACCAGTAAGAAGAAAGTCGGTGTTAATTTAATCAATTGATCAGCATATTGATTGAGAAACCGGAGATGTGTGTGAGCTTGGAGCAGTAATGTCCTGGAATCCGAGACCACAAAAAAAGCCTCCATTGATTTCCTCACCTGCTGCCCCAAGCACAGGCGGGGGAGGGCCAGAAGGTGAGATCCCCATCCCCCCTTGGTGGGATGCTGGGGGCCAGCAGGGGCCGAGCTAGACCGGGGCGTCGGCTGCAGATGAGTTTCCAGCTGAAATTAGTTACCGATGCCGCCGTGGTGGCTTGTGTAAACGCCATCGATTGGGGCCTGACAGTCCTTGGAGCCGGCCCGGGCGATGCCGGGACAATCAATCGGCCGGCAGTGTCTGTCACCTGCCACTTGGCTGAGCAGTTGACAATGCAATTATCCAGTGTGGAGGCAGGGAGTTGGCGTGTGTCAAACGCAGTTAGCCACTTTCCGGGCACCACTCGATAATGCGTTTCACTGCCTCACTTGCTGGCGCACGTCAGAAGAGACACAGACAGGCGGCGACGTCCGAGCTGCCAACGCCCCGGCCTCTGCTTCCTTTTACCATCTCTGACTCGACAACCATGGGCGCCCACGCCACCCACTGGGCCAAAGGCCAAGGGGCCCGGCAACTACACCACACGCCTCCTCCTCCTCCTCCCCCTAATCCCCAAGTCTCTCCTTAGCATACACGACAAAGGCAGATGCTGGCCATACAGCACCTGCCACCTCTCAGGCCGGACAGCAGGGGTGGCAGCCGTGGCCTCTGCCACAAGGGGTAGGGAGTGAGGAGCCAGGCTGCCCCTGCTGCCCCAGAGCTGGCAGGTGCCACGCCATCAGGACCCCTCCTCCCAGGCCCAGGCTCGCTGCACCATCTGTCTCCACCAGCTTTTCACTCGACTGGGCCCAGGGTAGCTTTGAGATTGTGTTGTCCTGGAACGAAAGGTGATTGGGGCCTTCGGGGCACGCAGCCTTTGCCTGGCTCCTCTCTGAGAAGCTGGGCATTCCCAGGCTGCCATGGAAAGGTGGCTGGAGCTGCCCAGGCCAGGTCTGCTTCCAGGCAGACTGTTCTTTCTGTCCCCAGCTTGGTGATGGGACCCAGCACAGGCTTCCCTGATCCCTTGGCTGAGAGGACTCCGAATCCTCGGTGGGTCCCTTCCACCTCCACTTCCTGGCTTGTCTCGGGAGATTGCTCCATCTAGCTGCTTGTGTACTTGGAGTCAAGGCTAACTCTTTCCTGAAATGGGGTCGGTCCATTTCCTG
Organism: Sminthopsis crassicaudata; assembly: GCF_048593235.1. NCBI lineage: Eukaryota > Metazoa > Chordata > Mammalia > Dasyuromorphia > Dasyuridae > Sminthopsis > Sminthopsis crassicaudata. The sequence goes on from NC_133620.1 coordinate 29,339,592, forward strand.
TCTCTCTGTGCGAGGGAGTATGGTGGACAGGTGGCTGTGGTCCCACGAGCCCAACAGGAGACAACTGGGACTCCACCAGAGTAGGAACAGGAGCAGGAGCTAAAGAGGACACTCCCAGGGATGGAGCCCTTCTCAGGGAGGCTAGTCCCCCATTTCAGAGAGGATCCTGAGGCATAGAGGGGAAGGCACTCGCCAAGGTCCACAGGGAGTCTGTGCAGAGCCTCGGGGGTCAGTGCTTTTGAGCTTGTGTTCAGTTTCAGGGAAGGCAGCAGGGCTGTGGCAGGAGGGAAACTCACTGGCCCCCACCGTAGATGGAAGCTTTGCCTGTGATTGTCACTGTCCTGGGCTGGCCCTTCACTATTCCCCCCAGTTTTGGGGAAGCCTGGGGGAGCCCCAAGGTTTCTCCGCATCAGGTGGGGCCCGAGGGGACCTCTCTATTCCTTTGTCTCTGTGCCCCCTCAGACCAGGCATCTCTTCCTATCTTCAAATCCGCAGCTGCTCCCCTGGGCCTCCCCCTGCCCTGAAGCTTCACTGCTCCCATAGCAGCAGGAGGATCATTTTCAAGACAACTGATGGGTTCAAAGAGAGGAACTCCCAGAGGCTGGGGGGAGGGGGCTTGAGGCGGGAAGGGCCTGGCTTGAGGTAGGAGGGAAGAGGATGAGCACTGAGCAGGAACTGATCCCCAATTCTCCCGTGCCGTCCTCTGCCCCATCAGGTGCCTCTGTCCCTGTCTGTGGCTGGCTCTCTCTGAAGTCTGCTGGACAGCTTCCTCAAGCTGGCGTTATCACTCCCTCTAACCGGTCTTGGCAGGCAATCTAATTCCTCCTGAAAAGGTCACCGCCATTTTAACTGCCTTTCAATCACATTACGCACGCGGCCGCTCGCCCGGGCTCCCAACCCAAGGCTCGAGGCTCGGCTCACGGAGAAGCGATCGATGCCCTGACACGAGTGTGGCCCCGCGCCCCCCAGGACCACGCCTGCAGCCCCCCGGAACAGCCGGCTCGGCGGCAGCACCTCGGAGGCAGGCCTTTCGTGGGCCGCGGTAGCTCAGGCTCCAGAGCCTCCCGGTGGCCTGGCGCTATCGCGCTGGCCTCAGAGGGGCCCCTAGCTCGCTCACTTTCCTGCTTCCCCGCCACTGGTTTCATGTCCTCTCATTGATCCCCATGTAAAACAGTGTTTCAAGCGGGCTCGCCTTCTGACTGTGCTGAGCTGGTTAAGAGATGACAGCGGCTTCTATCAGGAGAAGCATGCGCACTTCTCTGTAGATAAAGGAGCCCCCGCTTTTCAAGTCACACACACAAGCCCATGCTTTGAATCCTTCAAAGACCGGCCCCTGTTGAGCCCCCCTTAGGAATTCTTTAAAGCGAGAACCTTACAGAGTGACCGTTGGGGGCCAGAAACGTGCAGCTCATTGGTTTTTTCCAAACCACCTCAAGGCACGCCATGTAGAAGGCGTCTTGGGATGGGGAGCTGGCCAGCACCACTGCAAGGGACAGGATGTTGTCAGAATCCCAACTCCTGGGAGCAAGAGCAGCCCCTTGTGCCTTGGGAGGTTCCTCCCACCACCAGCTACGCCCCCTCCTGTGCCCACATGCCCGGGAGAACGTTGATGGAGCAGTAAGAGCTTCTCTCTACAGACAGGGGGCTGGGCTCTGGGAAGGACCCCAACTCTCCAGGTCAAGCCAGCCTGGTCACTGCTGGGATCTGGCAGTCTTGCCAAGGGATCATCCTGTTTCCAGCAGCACAACGAGAGAGAGGGCTAGCTTCAAATACCTCCTCAGACGATTCCTTGCTGTGTGAGCCCAGAAAGTCGCTTAGCATCTCTGTGCCTCAGTTTCTCCATCATTAAACAAAGCTATGATGGCTTTGAAAAAGCTCTCCTGGGTTTAGTGCCTCAGTTTGCCATCGGCGCACAGGGACTGCGTTTCCCCCCCTCCAGATGAGAGGCTGAGATAAGAGACCAGATTGGATCCGAGCCATTTCTCAGCCAGGGGAAGAGAGAATGAACGAGCCCCTTTTGGCCTGCCGGGCTGGTCTCCCTACTGCTGGGATCGGGGGTGACACAACTGGCCCCGGGAGCTGGGGCAGCGCTCTCTCCGGGAGCTGGAGGTAGCTGGGAAGCAGATGGCCTCCCTTGCTGACCAGCCCCCTGGGCAGTGCTAGGCAGATGCACTCAGAATCCTCATCTAGCTTCTGGAAATCCCAGTTCTGCTTTATACCAGGCCCTTCCTCTGTGAGGAGGAGGATCCAAAGGTGTGCGCCCTCCTTGGGAGATGGCTCGCCTCTCCTAACAGCCTGCTCATCCTGGGGCTGGCATGACACCGCCGGAGAACACCGAGCCCTACCCATTCCCCACAGAGCAGGGTCCATCTGTACGATCAGGAGCCAGAAGGGGCGTAAGCCTCCCCTTGACCCCACACAGGAGCAAACCCCAGTCTCCAAGCCTGGTTGTGCCCCGGACATGGCTGAGGGGGCCCAACTCTGCTCTCCAGTTGTTGCTGCTTAAATTATACACAGACATGGGAGACGTGGGGACGTCTCTCCAAATCAAGAAAGGCCCAAGGTCTCTGCCATGGCCCGTGGTCCCACCCACTCCCCTTGGGGGTCTCAACGTCCAGCGCCTCAGCCCTGGGAGCTTGGAGAGGAAAGCTGCATAGCCAAGCTTCCTCCTAGGTCAGGCTGAGGGCGAGGAGGGAGAGGGGATGGGCCGGGAACTAAAATTACATTCGCCAATAAAGCTCACAGGAGGTCAAATTTTGCCATAACTCACTCTTTCCTCTGTAACTGATTTCTCTGACACTGAGAACAAGGAGAAGGAGGGAAACATAAAATGTGTTTGTCTGGGAGCCCTGAGGGCCCGAAGCGCTGGAGGTGTGCAGCGGGCTGCTGGATTCTCATTTATCAACCTTAAAAGGGATGGAGTGATAAATGCATAACCGTCCCTTTAATATTTGATGCGGGCGCTAAGCCGCCTGAGCTGTCACCTTCGATGCATCAGCGGGGGCTGATCAAGCCGCTTTCTGTCGTCACCCCCTCCCCACCCGCCGGCCCGGGGGCCGTTAATATGCTCTGAGCGTGCCTCCGGCCCCTGCGAGGACCTTACCTCGGAAGCCGCCCTCCAACAGGGTAGTGGCGCGTATCCTCTTCTGCCCGCACCACTCATACTCTTCAAAGCGGGTGCTGTTCTCGGTCTCGATGTCCACGGAGTCATCCTCAGTCACACAGGAGCCTTCCCTCTGGGGAGGCAGAGCAGGCAGGTGGGGTCCCGGGTGGGGCGGAGGCTGCCCGGCGGGGCACGGAGGCATGCCAGGGGGCAGCAGCCCTGCCCCTCCAGGACATCCCGGTCTGGGCAGGGGAATGGGGGCGGGGGGAGGGAGGGCGCGGGGGCGGCAGTGGCACCTCTACCTGGGAAAGGCATTGCTCCACATGCCTACTCATCTCGGGCTCCGATCCTGCCAGGGGGCGGCTGCACAGGGGACATACCTGGCCTTCATCCTGCTTCCGACGCTTCATCTTCCCAATTCGAGCTACACAGAAAAACCAACCACAAGGCACCAATGACACGGGCCCCGAGGTCCCTTGGAGGCACGGGGCCTAGAAGCCCAACGGGTGGAGGCCTGGGAAGGCAGGCTCTGTCCTCCCCCACATCCACCCTCCAAAGTGCACTCCCCCCACCCCAGGTTACAAGCTCTTCAGAGGGCGGGGCTGAGAGGGGCCTTGATCTCCCCTCCCACCCTGGGCAGGCAGTGGCTCTGCCTGGGAGCTTGCTGGAGGGCATGGCTGTGCTGGCCATGCACTGGGCTGTCTGGGCACACAAGGAGCAAGTGGCTGACTTGAAATTTTTCAGACCTTGGCCTAAGCATTCATGTAGTTCAATATTTCCCCCAGAGACTGAGGGAGGAGGAGGATGGTTTACAACTATTTGTCCCTAAGATTATTACTCCCATTTTATAGATGAAGAAACTGAGGTCCCACAGTGATTTTGCCTAGGGTCACACCTGATCTTCTGACTGCAACTAAGACTACTGGCCCTCTCACTGTATTGTGCTGTCCCATTTTACAGAGGGAGAGACTGAGGTCAAGGAATCTCTGACTCAAAATAACAAAGGGTCGCTTATGTAGAAGCTTTTGACTGGGCCCAGGTGCATCCTGGGAGCTTTGTGCTCCCCAGAGCCCCATCACTTCCAATCATGGAGGAAGGGAGGGAGTGGCCTCAGAGGGGGGGGGGGGTTGTGGGCCAGGGAGCCTGTGGCAGAGCTAATTAATACTGAAAGAGCGATCATTTCTAATTAGTTCACTGATCCCTCTCCTCCTCCAGCTCGCCAGGCCCCAGAACCCAAGAACTCAGGGAAGCAGGGGCAGCACTTGGGGGCTGGGCTGGGGGCTCCTCCCCCCAGACCCCACCCCGCCTGCTGCCTTCTCAGCTTCTCCTAGGACAGCTTCCTGGGGACCTGGGCTCTTCCCTGATTATCTCAACCTTCTGCTGGGAGGTGAGGAGTTCACTAATGTTTATTAGCATTAATAATGATGATTAGGCTGTCAGAAGACCCTTGGAGAGCCACCAGCCCAGCCCGCCTGCCTCGCCTATTACTGATGGCTCAGCTAATGGGAGGGGGAGCACATGCTTAACCCCTTCTCAGCTGGGCCCTCCGGCCCGGGCAGGCGAGAGAGGCCCACAAAGCTCCCATAGGGCCCGAGGACCAGGAGGTGGCGGGGGGGAGGGTGCCCTGGCTGACTCCCACTTCCCAGAGCTCCCCAGGGATGGCTGAGTCTCGGTCAAGCTACCCATGGGGCAGGCCCACTGAGGCCCGGGGGGGGGCTGAGGGCACTTGCTCAACATCATGAAAGGAACAAATGACTGGGGCAGGATACGATCCAGGTCCTCAGGGCTCTCAGCCCACACTCCTTCCACTGCCCTGCAATCTGCACCCACCGCCCAGGGGCTGGGCCGCATGGAAGGCTGGGGCCAAAGAGACCATGTAACGTGGTCAGACCCGCTCTCCCCTCTCCCTGTAAGGTCCCAGTCACGGCCAAGGGGCTGGGATGTCCATGCCCTCTTCCTTCCATCTCCCAGCAGATGGGGGACAAGGCTGCCAGTTGCTGGGGGCACAGAGACCTACTCTGACAGCAGAAAGTTTCCCTCATTCTCCCCAATGCTGGAGCTGCAAGGACCTTATGGATTCTTATCCTTATTTTACAGAGAAGGAAACTGAGGCACTGACTGATGCACTGCCACCTGCCCACCTTCTGGGCTCCTGTGACCCTGAGGACAAAAGGCACAGTCCATGGGACTCAGGAACTGCACGGTTCAGCACGGTTAGGGCCCACTGGGGTGATTTGGGCAGCACTTAGCACACGGTGATGCTGGAAATTGGCGAGAGGTGAGAGGTCAAGATGGGTGTGCCCTTCTGTGAGTCGCGGGCCAATGTCTCAAGTGTCTGAGGCTCCTCTCTGCGTTCGGCACCGGGCCCACTGGGCTGCCAACCTCAAACCAGGAGCCATCACAGCCTGGGTGGAAACTGCCAGCAGCCCGTTGGCTTCAGGAAGACTTGGAGGCCCTGAGGTATAGCTGGGCCAGGGAAACGGGCTCCAGGGCATTGGCTCTGGAGAAGGAAGGGATCTGGGGATCATCTTCCACCAGGGCGGGGGTGGGGTGGGTGCTGCTGAGAGCCAATACTGGGGCCTGCCTCTCTGTTCTTCTAAATCTTGCCTCTCCCTCTGGGGCTCTCCCGGACAAGCCCAAGGTCCTGGCAGGAGGTGCTCAGTGATGAAGGGCTGCAGGGAAGGAAACTAGTGAAAACCCGGGGGGGTGTGTGTGTGTGTGTGTGTGAAGAAAGCCACCTCCTCCACTGGGCCGGGCCAGGCTGGCTGGCGGCGTCTGGCTTCCGAACGGCCTGCCCTGTGCTGCCGCCGACAGCGGTGGGCCTGCCTTAGGAATCTTGCACCAGGGTGCCAGGGGCCCAAGCGTCAGGAAAGGACTCCCTGGTAGTGGAGAGAGCTTTAGAATCGGTGGATAAGGCCTTTGCTATTTGCTCTTTGTGAGATTTAGGGCAAATCCCTTTGCCTCTGTGGGCCTCAGTTTCCCCATCTGTAAATTGAAGGTATCAGACCTGCTCTCTAAGTCCTTCCCTGGCCCCCAGGTCCTCTGCCTTGCAGCAGGTTTATGTAAATGAGTTCTGTGTGTATGAGTCTTCAAGAGCCACGGCCTTCCGGAGGCATCATCTGACCACCTGGCCACTCTTACTGAAAAAGCTCCAGTGGCTCCCCGCTGCCCGGGACAAACCCACTTAAGCCCTCCATGTGTTGGTTCTAGTCTAGCTGCCCAGATGGACTCACTATTTCTTCCCCTTCCACGTCCCACACTGCAGCCAAACTGACCTCCCTGCTCCGGCTCAACGTCCAGCTTTCTGCCCTGAGGTCCTTCCCAGCCTGTCCAAGGCCCGTGACCAGATCCAGGGGCCTTTTCTCCATCCCCAGGCTTCCTCCCCACCGCCCGGGCCCCGGTGCGGCCTCAGCTCGTCTGCTCCCCTCTCTCCTCGCCAGGTTTTTGCGGCTGTTCCCCTGGCTGGGCCTCGGCCTTCTCCCCATAGAGTCTTTTAGCTCCTCTCAGGAGCCATCTCTGCACCGACTACGGACTCCCGGGCTTCTCTGTCCAGCCCTCACCTCTCTCCCAAGTTTCAGTCTCACATCTCCATGTGCTTAAGGAACATTTCAAACTCAACCCGTCCCAGAGCGAGCTCTTCCCTCAGATTCTCCCCATCTTTGTCATTTCCTCATTGCTCTGGTGGGGGTGGGGCGGGGGGGTTACCACCACTGATCTTCCAGTCACAACCTCGGCCTCATCCCCATCCTCCATCTCTGCCGCCCCTCCCCCAACCTGTCACCAGTGGTGATTTCTGTGCCACCTCTCTGGGCCTGGCTCTTCCCTCAGCAGTCACACCTCCCGCTCTGGCCACTGGGGGCCCTGCCCACTCCCGTTCCTCCTCCCCTCAGCTGCCCAGGGGCAGGGCTGACCATCCCCCTCAATAAGCTTTGGTGGCTCCGGCCTCAACAGAAGCCTTTCACAGGTTGGGAGGGGGGCTCCCTACCTTTCCCTTCTTCTAGTGACACTGGCCGGCCTGACTCCAGAGGTTTTCCCAGGCTGCCCTTGGCTTGGCTTAAATCCCACCTCCAGCCAGAAGCCTTTCCTAATCCCTCTTAATGCTGCCCCGCCTCCCCCAGGCTCTCCAGTGCAGAATTAAGGACCTGACACTTAGTAGGTGCTTCAGCAGCAGCTGCGGCCTCCTCGGCCTGGTGCCTCAGGGATCCCCGCTCCCTTCCCAGCCCTCGGAGACGGTTTTTGGGCTTACTTTCCTGGGAATGGGCAGAGTGGAAGCTCTGGGAGGGTGAGTAGGCTTCCTGTGTGCCTAGTGTGAGCACTCAGTGTCCTGTTTTTTTTACCTGGACCCATGATGTCATCGGTGTGGAAAGGGAGGAGGGGAGGAGCTTCTTTAAGTGATGCTCCTGGGGCAGGTGGAGGAGCTGAGTTCAAATGCTGCCTCAGACACTGAGCATTTACTAGCGGTGTGACCCTGGCCTAGTCACTTCCCCCCCAGTGTAGCCCTAGAAGGGGAGGGCCCAGCCTAGAGCAAGGGCGGTCCCTGGGCCAGGCTTCAGAACAAAGCTGGGGGGGTGGGGGGGTTGGGGGTGTCCCGGGCAGGGCCCACGGGAGCTCCCTAGCACAGCTCGGGGTTAGAGGCAAAGGCCCCGGGTGGACATCCCGGCTCCATCCTGGCGCGCCCCGCGGGCCTCAGTTTCCCCTTCTGTAAAACGAGGTAGTTGGGCCCCGTAACAGTAGTTATGCCCAGGGAGTCGGTCCCCCGGCCTCAGAAGCGCTCCGAGGGCCTGCAGCCCCAAACCCCCCGGTGCCCGCGTATCGCGACGGGCGCGCAGTGTCGCCGGTGCCCAGGGCCGGACTCACCATTCAGCCGGGTCTGCCGGTTGGCTCTCACTCTCAGGAAGGTCTGAGGGGAAATCCGGGCGGACGGCGCGGCGGAGGCGGCAGCAGAGCGGGGAGGGAAGGAGAGGAGCACAGTGAGGTGGGTGAGGTGCGATGGGGCGCCGGCCCGGCGAGGCCCCCTCCCCTCCCTTCTCCGGGCCCCTTCTCCCTCCCCGGGGCCGCCCCCGCCCCTCCCCCCAGGCCCGGCCCGTGTCAACAAACCTACTTCCTCCCTCCTGCCACCGCCCACGCCGGCCGCCCCGTTGCGCCCGCGGTTCCGGACCCTCGGCATAGCCGCCCCCGGCCCCCGCGCCGCCGCCCCGGCCCCCGCCCGGCCCCGAGGCCGCCGATGCGGGCGGATTCCCCGCGGCTGCCCGGCGGCGGCGCCGCCTCAGCTCCCAGCAGCGGCGGCGGCCATGTTGGCCCTCGTCATGTGACCGCCGCTGCCGCCGCGCGCCCGGTGTGAGAGGTCACGGGCAGCGCCCGCAGGGGGCGGGGCCGCGGCGTGCAGGCACCCTCCAGATGGGGGTAGGGGGAGCGCCGGGGACCCAGCTCCCTCTCCTTAGGATTGGCGGTGGCCGGAGCTTGGCTGACCCCGGCCTGCTAGGCCTTCTTGGAACAGCGCGTATCTATGTGGGTCCGCCAGGGGCCTTGAATAGGAGACGTATCAAGGGGCAGTAACTTTAGGGGTCTGCGAGTCCGCCCCCGCCCGTAGTACGGGGAGTGTTCGCCTGCGGCCGCCCGCCCCGCCCCTCCCGGTCCTCTTAGAATGAGAAGGGTCCGTGGAGTCCGACCCCGCCCCGTGACCAGAACGAACTATTGTGTGTCAACCTTCGGGCCCTTAGAATGGGAGGGCGGGGTGTCTGTCACGCTCCCCTCCCCCAACCCCCCCAATGTGATGTATTAACCCGCGGTCTGAGGGGCTGACCCCGCCCCTTAGAGCTGGGAGTGCCTTTGTGTATCGGGCCCAGGGAACGAGACGTAGCCCGAAGGGTCGGCTGCGGAGGGGGCGGTGTCAGTCATTCCCCCCTCCCCCCCCCCCCCCCCCGGAACGGGATGTACCGGCCCGAGATCCGCGGGTCTGACCCCGCCCCTCAGGCAAGGGCTGCCTTAGGGATCCACCATTGGGCCCTTAGCTGAAGTGTCCGTACGTATCACGTTCTGTGGGAGATGTGTCCGTGTGTCAGCCGCGGCCCCTCAGGTTGGGACGCAGCCGCTGGGGATCCGCGGGGCTGACCCCGCCCCCGAGGTGGCTCAGCACTGGTATCCCGCGGGCTCCCCCGCCCTCCCCCTCCGATGTTTACCCGGAAGCGTCCGCCCGGGCCTGCCCCCACCCCCCCCACGTGATTACCGGCCGGCCCGCCCGCCTCGAGCCGCTGGTGTTTTGATGTGACCCGGCCGGGCCGCATTGCTTAGAACTTGGTGAATGTGGTTTTCGGGCTCGGCGCGGCCTGTAGGGGGCGGTCTGGCTCTGACCCCCTCCAGAGTTAGACGGGCCAGCCCTCCGTCGAGGGGGTCTCAGCCCGGTCGCTGTTCTTGACCTCAGCCCTTTATCTGGCCCCCAGCCCCCCCCCCCCCCACGCTCTCGGGCCCGGTCTGGAGGTAACTCCCCGGCAGTGTTTCTGGTGATATGACTTGCCCCTTCCGGCCTCCTGTCACTCACTTCCTACCTAGGAAAGTGCCTAAGCTCTGTGCGCTAAGGACGAAAGCTTCAATTTGCAGGACCCCTGCGGCTGAGCCGGAAGGTTCTGTTCCCCGGGGTCCCGCTCCCCTCAGAGCCTCTCTGACCATCACCCCTGGGTTTCCAGCTCAGTTCCTCCGGCTGCACAACTGTGGCGATCTCCAGCTTGTCTTCCTCCCTGTAGCTCCCTTTAGTGCCTAACCTTTCAATCGTACTAGGCCCAACGCTGTTCCTTGAGCCTTCAGCTGCTGGCTTCTGCTCAGCACCCCTGTCCAGCTCCTGGCCACCTGCTCCAGGAAGCTTCCCCTTTTGCTTCCCTGCGCTCCCATGATGCTTTGGTCAGCACCTCCCTTCAGGGACCTCCCCCCCAGCTTGCTGGTCTGCACTGCCATTGTGTGAATATGATTAGTCTGTCTAGTGAGGAGGCCTGTGAGCCCACAAGGTGGGAATCCTGACTTCCTCATTCAGGCCCCGGGGGACCCAAGGCCTGGAAACAGCCAGTCCCTCGGGGTTGTGAGTGATGAGGAAGCAGAGACCCAGAGAGCTCCGCCTGGCCCAGGAGAGACGGCCCGCTGAGGATGGATGAGGCCGCTGGGGAGTCAGTCTCTGCCCCCCCATCTCTTCTCTGTTCCAAACCCTTTACCCAGCGCTTCCCCTTGTCCCCACTGTATGACATTCAAAGCTTCTGCCTCCTGGTCCCACCCCAAGTTGTCATAGGAAATAAAGCAGGAAGAATACTTTGCAGACACTATGTAAGTGTCATTGATCCTCCTCTTCATTATTATTTACTTCCCAGGCTCAAATTCATTTTTTAAAGCCCTTCAAACCTGGCCCCAGCCTCTCTTTCCATCTCATTGGGTGTTGCCTACTACACTCCGTGATCCGGCCAAACGCAACATCTAAACTCCATGTCTTGTCACTGGCCTCGGGCCGGCCCCGGTCACTCCCTCCCTCCGGTCTCTTAGGCACCCCGAGCACCACCGGCTGCACGAACCCCCGAGTGCCCTTCTGCCCCAACTGCTTGTGGCCACTTGGCATGGAGGGATGTCTCTTTGTATTTGTACTTATACGTGGGACAGGGGTGCAGCATCAGACCCGGAGTCAGGAACACCTGGGTTCAAATGCAGCCTCAGACACCCTGGACAAGTCACTTCACCTTGTTTGCCTCTGTTTTGTCATGTTAAAAAATGAGCCGGAAAAGGAAATGACAACTGCTCCAGTGTCTTGGCCAAGGAAACCCCAAGTGAGGTCAAACAATTCTCATTTATGCCTTTGCCATCTTTCTCATCAGCATGCCCTCCCTGGGAGTTGTTTCGGTCTTTGTGTCTGGATCCCTCGCGCCGCCGGCCAGGGCCTCGCCCCCAGTGTAGGACTGGGGACGGCGAAGGGCACAAGGCTTCTTCAGCATGTGAAGGGACGGCTGGCCAGGACAGAGCCCTCCTCGACAAGGCTTGGGTGCTTACAGGGAGCAGGGGAAAGGACCGTGGTGTGGTGGGGATGAGACAGTAGATGGAGGAGAGCAGGAAATGCTTCTCTTTTTTGTTCCCTAAAAGATGATCTTTGGAAAAAGGACGGTAAGGCAGGGCTTTAGAGAGGGCTGGACAGATTCAAGCGGCTTGGATCAAATGGACTAATAATACTTCAGCTACTGAAGGTGAGGTCTCTGAAAAGCTTAGGAAAGAGGGTAGAGATTCCTCAGGCCTGAGAAGGGCAACCGTTTCCCGATCTTTCCAAAGAGGGGAGGCTTCGGTTACTGGCGGCATCCTAAAGGGATCCCTATAAAGGGATGGCTTGGGAGCCACTCATGAGACAGGATTTTGTGGCGCACTTTAAGGGTTCCCGAAAGCCCTCTTTAGACATTTCTACTTCATAACCATGCTGGGGATAGTGTGACAGCGGTTATTACCTACATTTTACACATGAGGAAACTGAGGCTGACATTGCCATAGTTGCACAGCTAGAAAGAATCCAGTCTGGAATTCAAGCCCAGAGGACTCTCCCCTAGTCCGGGATACCTTGCTCCATCTAGCCTAGGAAAGGGGATTTCAAGAACCAGCCGGCCCCCTCAGGACCGGAGGTGGTCAGAGGAGCCAGACTTCCCTTGCTGATAGGGCTCCTAGACTGGAAGCTGTAGTGTTGACATCGGGATGCTCTTGCAGAAGAGCTGGGCAGATAGAGGTGCTTTGTAAATGATAGGCCATTTAGGTGACTTTGAAACCAATTAAATGACTGGATCCAAAGAGTCTTCACGAAAGCTTAAATGCCAACTTTTTCTTCAGTGCAGTGACTTAGGAAGCTGTCTGCTTTAGGCCTGTGAAGTATGTCCTGTCTCTGTAAAATCACTCAAATATTGTGCTTGCTCTTGATAGACCCTCCCCCACCTATTTCCTCATCTGGGAACAAATCTCTTCCTTCTCTCTTTAGAAAGTCAACTCCCTGAAGACGGGGCCCGTTTCCTTTTGGCACAGTGCTGCTGCAGGTGGATTCATAATAAATGCTGGTTTATAGACTGATCACGTTTGCAGGGAACCCTGAGTTGACAGGTTGATACCAAAATCAGGATTTTCACAGTAAGGCTAGGCTAGAGCAGGGGCGGAATCTAATAAAGCAATTGAAATTTTTTAGGGATAAATGGAAAGTCTTTTTCTTGGATTTTTAAAAAAATGACTTTATAAATACAAAATGGGACAGGACTGGATATGAGACAATGATTTGGGGGGGGAAAATTTAGGGTTTTAGCGGACTATAAATTCAGCATAAGCCAACAGCGTGACGAGATCGACAGAGCCAAAGCTCTCCTAGGTTGTAACAGAAGAGGCATAAACATCCTAGGGTAATAACGTGCTCTTAGGAGACTACCTCTAGAGTACTATTGCCTGAAGTTTTGTTGTTGTTATTTAGTTGTTTTTCATTTGGGTCTGATTCTTTGTGACCCTTTTGGGAGATTTCTTGGCAAAAATACTGGGGTGGTTGGCCATTTCCTTCTCCACCTCATTTTACAAATGAGGAAACTGAGGCAAACAGGGTGAAAGTGACTTGCCTAGGACCACATAGCTAGTAAGTGTCAGAAGATACATTTGAACTCAGATCTTCCTGACTCTTAAGTCCAACATTCCCTCTTTCCTGTCCTCTTTCCCCCTATCCTCTCCTTGCCCCTTCCTTTCTCCCCCTTCCACCCTTGCCTTCTGGATCCATTTCTCTGTCTCTGGCTGTCTCTTTTTGAAGAGCTCCTCCAAACCTCTGAATTCTCTGACACTGGCAAAGATGGGTCAAAAAAGCTACGACGGGTGAAAGGTTATCTGAGATTCTTTCTAGTTGGGTGTGTGATTCATTGACTTTCCCCTCTCATCCTGGCTCCTACAACATTTGCAGTCTCTCCCCCTGCCTTTTTGGGTAGACTCTCCCAAACCATTCCCTGCTCAGGCTCAACTCCATCTTCTTGGATGTCGTGGCAGTCACAGATTTTAGGACCCCTGAGCTTGTGAGAAAGAAGCTTGAAGCCCTTTTCTCTGGCCCTGGTCATTGTGAGAGGGAAAAGGGGAGGGCTTGCTCCATCACCCTCAAATCTCTGCTGCCAGACTTACCTTTGGGTCAGGAGCTTTCCAGGCTGTCAGGCCTAGTTTGGGCAGCAGCCTGCGTGGTGGTCATGAGCTCCTGTTCTGGTTACCTCCATGCCCCTTCGGCTGAGAGTGGAAATAACCAGGGCCAAAGCCTAGGGGTTGAGTTCTCGGTGCCTGATTCCTTCCCATCTTCCCAAGGGCCTTCCAATCCTCTGAGACTCTCTAGACAACCTTACAGAACCCCACTTTGGGCCTGCAGGTGTGTTAGCCTGCCCTTAGGAAAGCCCTCCCTCTAAGCTAAGCTGCCCTTCTGACTCAATCTTTAACCAGGGGTTAGAGGGGTCATCCAGGCCTACCTCTGAGGGACAGAGTCAGTGGGTTCGGGTTTGTGGGAGAGACAGAGATCCATCCTCCTTTCTCCCCGTCCCAATCCCCCAGCTCTGGGGCAGGGGAATGATGGACTCATTTGCTCTCATCCCAGAAGACTGTTGCCTTCCAGGGAGTATAGCATGCCGGGACCCACCTGATATCTGTCAGAGTGGTGCAGATCATCTGAGGAATGCGGAGAGGCTGTGGGAGAGTCCCCTTCTCGCTTGATCGAAGCTGATAACAAGAGAGACTGTAGGAAGAATAAAAACAGGAGGGGAGGTTGGTAGGCTGGGACACAGATCCCTCCACCCTTCGTAATCTTCCCTTGGCGGTGCGGCTGGAAGGTTTGCTCTGTCTCCTCTGTGGGCTTCTGGCACTCCCTGAATGCTGGGAGACCTATCTCACTACAAACCCGAGAATAATTGTCTGGTATATGACCATCCTTCAAAACCCAGTTCAAATGCTATACACTATCATGAGTCTTCCTCAATTTCCCCAGACAGAAGTGTAGATGTCAACATGGATGCCTCTATTTCTCAGGCATTTTAAGGCTGAGAAAGCTCTTTGAGGGAGCAAGTGGGGGAGCGCTGAGAGTACCCCCACTGCTCAGAGGGGAGCTTGCAACTCTGCCAGGGGCCAGGGGGAGGATTGGGGTGGGCGGAGGAAGTGCCTTGCTCAGGCTCACTGGGCAGTCTTCCTTCTTCCGGAGCTCCACTTAGGGCTGAGGGCTCTGACCATAATCTGCCCTGGACTTACATAGGAGTTCCCTTGGGACCAGGGCGGGAAGATTTATTCCTCTGAAGACTGAGCTGGAAAGGACCTCACTGGGCCCAACCCAGATCTGAACAAGCAGCTGAGCCCGGGCATTGCCAAGCGGCTGTCCGGCCTCCTTGAAGGGCTCCGATGGGCAGGCGCCTCTGCCACTGCCTCTGTGGGCAGCCCATCCCACTGCTGGACAGCTCCCCTGTCCTCTCTGTTCCTGGGCCACAAGAACGTCTTTCACATAGTTAAAACCCAGCTCTCAAGTCTCCTCTCCCTTCTCCCCAGCTCAAGGCTCCTCTCCTTCGTGGTCAGACTTCCCCCCTAGTCCCAAGTTCCCAGCACCAAGGACCCAGATGGGCTTTAATGCTCAGAAGGCTAGACTTCTCAGTTTTAGGGTGCTAAACCCAAGGGGCCTCATATCACAGGTTCACCCCAACACTGGGAAAGTGACACTCTCATCCCTGTCTCACAGAGGAGGAAACTCAAGCCCTCCAAAGGAAGGGACTTATCCAGGGTCACACAGCTGGGAAGCAATGCTGCCTAGTTTGGGATCCAAAGGTAGGGCCTCTCTCAGGATGGGGTCTCCTCTGCCTGCCAACAAACTGTAGCTGTCCAGGGCATTTCTGCTGATGGATTGGCAATCAATCTCATCTCTTATCTGAGATCAGGAGAAAGGGGATGGAGGGAAAGACAAAAGGTCAAATAGCTTGCAGGGGAAGCTTGGGTTCAGTGATCACCGCTCTGCAAGTGAGTCTCTCTCCTGACCCCTAGATTCCGCCATCATTGATTGCCTTTTGGTCTCACAGAGACACCTTGAGCTCAGCGTGTCCAGAGCAGTACCATCCTCCTCCTCCTCCAAAGCCCCGGCTTTCGCCTCTTCCTGGTCATTGACTAAGCCAGGCCACTGGCTCCTTTCCTCCTGGCCAGTTTCTCAGCCTCCCCTTTGAGCTTGGGGAAGGGGCTTCAGAAGCTGCTGGTCGCCATTGGAAGGCCCCGAAGCACAACAATCTCCGAGCTCCCATTTGGAAAGCCCCGGCTCATCTTACTTCCTCAGACTCAGGCTGGCGTGCAGTGACACAGCGCTGGGTCTGGAGCAGGGGATGCTTCCGGGACAATCCTGCGTGGGATACGCGCAGGCTGTGTGACCCTGGGTAAGTCACTGGATCTCTGACCACTTCCCTCCCTGTAACACGGGACTGACAACTGCGCCTCCCTTCCTGGGTGAGGAGCAGATGCGATAACTCGGGGAATGTGCTTTTCCAACCCCACGGATGGGATCCACGCTTAGCCTTGGCTCTAAGCCTTCCGGGGGGAGGGAGCGCTTTCCTAGTTGCCGGGTCCATTCTGGGGCAGCTGGAGTTGCTGTAAGTTGGTCCTGATGTGGCTCCATTGCCCCCTGACGTGGCCCGGCCGCCGGGGCCTGTCCCTGGCACTCACTTTTCTCCAGGGGAACACTTTAGATCTTTGCCTTCATTTTTCCCAAGGCCATGCCCCCCCACGCTGACCCCCCTCCCTGGGGTGGCTCTGGCCAGGCTGACCTCGATGCCTGAGGCGGCGCTTTGCTACTTGGGATCATCCTCTTTTTGGGGAGGGTCCGGCTGGCCCAGTCCTGACCCTTGGAACGAGGAGTGTTGGGAGCGAGGAAAGGCAGGAGAGCCCGTGGGAGCCGCAGGGAGAAAGCTCATGCTCCTGCCTCGCTGGGCTTCCCACGAGCCCCGTTGCCGCCTGTTCCACAGGAAGGGAAAGCCAAGAACGCTGCCTTCCTCTCAGAGCCCCGGGCCCTTCCCCCATGCTCACAGAACTTGGAGCTGAGAGGAGCCCCTGAGTCCGGCTCCAACTTCCTTATTTTATAGAGTGGGAAACTGAGGCCCCGAGCTGTCAGGGGACATCTTCCCAGAAATGACACTTGAACCCAAGCCCTCCGCCTCTCGGCCCAGGACTCCTTCCGCCATCACGTCTCCCCCTGCTTCCCTGCCTGGCTGGTGAATGAGTGCCTCTAATCCAATATTATTATGTGAAAAATGGCCAGCCCCACCATGGAGACAGTAAATTAAACGTTATGTATTAGTTTTTAGCGGGGAGGCAGGGGCGGAACGCTGGGCCCATTTATTCCAGAGCCTCAGAGATGACCTCTGGAAACAGGCGAGGCTCAAACCAATCCCCGGACCGTCAATCTCGGCACCTCTTCTGCATACCCGCTGCTTCGATTAATAAATTGTCTATTTCTAAATTGTGCGGAAGTGCTTCCGAGCCAAGCGGGGTCGGGGCAGGTGCCGGGGCCTGTGCTGGGCCCCCTCTCTCCTCTCAGCCGAGGGGCCGGCAAGAGCCGAAGCGCCCCTCCCTGGCAGCCTGCGGCTGGAGAAGACCCACTCCGGGCTGGGGGGGTTCTCTCAGTGCCTGGGAGAGAACTGCGCTTGGCAGCCCCGCTCCCCCCGCTCATCCTCCCTCCTTTCCTCCCAAGGTTTTCACCAGCAAAGCCCCACCCCCACCCCCACCCCCTTGTTTGAAATCGCTGGTGACAGCCCAAAGAAAGCAATTTGGGAAAGAGAGAGAGGTCATTTATCCTCTATCTCCTGGGCTGAGCGGCTGGGATGTGACCCGAATTCTGCCCGCATCCTCAGGCACCGCGAGGGTCTGGGGTGGAGGTGGGGGCTGGGCTGCAGGCTGCCACAGTCTCTCTGCTCGTGGGCTTTCGGCGGGGAAGGGCCAGGGAAATTAGGTGGGAACGGGACCTCTGTGCTCTCCCGGTCTGGCCGGAAGGAGCTGCAGGCGCCCTGGGCAAACCCATCGCATTCTGCTCGGTGACTAATACTGTCCCAGCAGCCTGAGAAGCCACGGGAGGGAGCAAGGACCCGGGCAGCGAGAGCCACTCTCCGCCCCAGCCTCTGCAGAGGCTCAAGGACTCCTCTTCCTACCTGGGTCTCCTCAGGCTCGGGGGAAGGGAAGGCAGGGTCTGTCAGCCTTTCTCTGACAGCTAACAATGCTCCTGCCTCAATGCTGCCCCCCCCCCCCCCCCATGCTCTGGCCCCTGGCTCTAACCCTAGCCAGCAAGGGACCCGGGCGGGGAGGACGGGGACAAGAGGAAGGGCTCCTGGCCTTGGAGTGAGAGAATCCTGACCTGCTACCTCTGCAAGCTTGGCCCAGCTCCTGCTTCAGTTTCCTTCCCTGTATTCTGAGGGGATGGTGGGTAGTGGGATAGCGGGCCCTTTCAGCCCCACTTTGGGGGCCCTGCCGAGGAGTGCGTGATCTCACTAATTCCTTATGCTTCCTCTGCTTCTCCTCCTCCTCTTCCTCCATCTCTTCTTTCTCCTCCTCTTCTTCCTCTTCTACCTTGACTGCTCCCACTTCCTCCTTTTCCTCCTCATCCTCTCCTCTTCTTCCTCCTCCTCTACCTTATACCACCTCTTTCCTACCCATCTCTTCCTCTTCCTCTCCTTCTTTTCTTCCTCCTCCTCTTTTACCTTATACCACCTCTTCCTTCTCCCCCTCCTCTTCCTTTTTCCCTCCTCTTCCTCTCCTCTTCTTCCTCCTCCTCCTCTACCTCTATGCCGCCTCTTCCTTCTCCCCCTCCTCTTTTCCTCTCCTCTTCCTCTCCTCTTCTTCCTCTTCTTCCTCCTCCTCTACCTCTATGCCGCCTCTTCCTTCTCCCCCTCCTCTTTTCCTCTCCTCTTTCTCCCCTCCTCTTCCTCTCCTCTTCTTCCTTCTCTTCTTTTTCAGACTCCACTTGTGTGCTGCTGCTTAGGCAGCACTAGGCAGGCTCCCCTCACTCCTCCTCATCCATCTATCTCTTTGTGGAAGGGAGAGGTGAGGGGCCCCCGGGGAGGTGATAAACCCTGAGAGGCAGGGCCTCCCCCTCCGCCTCAGCCGCTTCACACCTGGGGCGAGTGGAATAAAAAAAGGTCACCAGCGCTTTTTAAACACGGGCACAAGATCGGGAAAATGTGCTTGGGAAAAAAACCGCTGGCATTAAATCATGACTCTGGGCCCGGCTCTTCGCCTCATTAAAAGTGGCCTTTCGCAAGGTAAAATTATCATTGTAAGCGATAAGATCTTTAAGAAAATAATTCACGGCTTCTTCACCCTTTAATATGATGGCCGCCACTGGCTAATTTTTTTCTTAATGGCAACGAGACCATCAATCTTGTTCAAGACTTCCTCTCTCCCTCCTCCTCCTGATCTGACTCCCCCCCACAGTCTCGATGCCCACAGCCACTGCCCAGCTGCCTTCCTGAACCTCCCCGTCTTCCTCCAGAGCACCCACCGATGCCTACAGCCCCGCACCCTCTGCTGGTCCTCCCAGAGCTGGCCTGTGGCTAAGCAGGGAGCCAGAGCCTAGACCGTGGTCCCAGGGCCTGGAAATGTTCACATGTGTGTGCATTTGTACACTCGTGGGGGGGGAGTGGGGCAGAGTGAACAAATGCATCATCTGGAAAATGAACAGTGTCTTTCTAAGGATTACGGTGGTTCCTGGGACTGTCGCCTCCTCCCCCTTCATGGGCTCCCCTGGTGTTTGTGGAGGCGTAACACTGTATGTTTTTACAAAATTGTACGTGTGCATTAAAGCCTCTGGGTGTGTGTGCGTGTGCGTGTGTGTGTGTGTGTGTGTGTGTGTGTGTGTGTGGTGTGACCTGGTATTTGTCAGCACTGAGAAAATGGACCAAAATTGCCTCCACTTTAGCCATCAGGCCCGCCTCTGCCTGCTGCTCCTCTCCCTGCTTCCCCCCCCCCAGTAGTTGGGGTCATATGTGGGGAAAGGAAGGAGCCAGATGTGGTGGGAGAGGGGACCAGATGTGGGGGAAGGCTGGGTGGGGGTCATGGAGCGCCATTGACATGCACTTCCCTTTTAAGCTTGGTCATTTGAAACTATTAAGTGCTGGGTGGGGGCTGCTGCCGGGGGCAGCTTGAGCCAAGCCGGGGAGTCTATTTCCCTTAAACAATCCATCAGTGGCTGTCACCCGAGCAGCCCCGCTCCTGCTCGCTCCTGCTAGCACCCGCTTTTATCTCTGACCGCGCCAGCGCCTTTTGTGGGATTCTGCACAAAGTGTTCCCTGCCTGATGAAGGCTTTAACTCGGCTTGCAGAGAGGGGCAAATATCACTTAGCGGCTTCATGAGAGAGGCTTTGACAGGCTGCCCCCCCAGCCAGGCCAGAGCAGGAGGAGGGGGGTACAGCGTGAGGGGGGCCGGAGCCCGCCCCCTCCTCCTCAGCCGGGGGAGAGCAGCCTGCTCTGAGCAGGGACCACATCCAAGCCATATGTGGGTCCTGGGTAATCTGCCTTTGAAACTTCTCCCCGTAAGGTTTCCTTGCCCTCTCCCAGCTCCCCCCTTCTCCTTCAGGCCCCACTGTGACTTGCCTGGACTACCACAACTGCCTCCCAAGAGTCTCTCTGCCTCCGGCCTCAGCCTTTCCACAGAGCCGCCAGATGGGGGTTCCTGATTTGGCCCGTGTCCTAGGCCCTTTCCCAAAGGAGAAAGTCCCAAATCTTCAGCTGGTCATTTAAGGGCTTCTGAAATCTCCCTTGACCCTGTCCTTCCAATCTCATTTTATTCAGTGCCCCAGAAACAGCGTCTCCCTCTCCTCGGTGGGTCCTGTGGCCGGTAAGCCCTGCGGTAGTGACCCTTGGTCGGCCTGCCCCGGCCCAGTCCAGCCTTTGTCCTTTGCCAAGCTGTCCTTGCTTCTCCTTTCCCAATATGATCATCCTTTAAGACTCAGCCCTACTCCTTCCCACTAGGCTTCCATCCAGGCCCCTAGTCCCATCTCGTGACAAGTGGTCAGTCAGGGGCACCTCCGTCTCTCCTGCCTGTCTCTGGGGGCTGTGGGGTGGGCCCAAGGACTAGGCTGCATTTGGGACCACCAGTTAGTCACATATCTCCCCTCCCTCCCCTTCCTTTGCCCCCTCCCACTCCACCCCATACATCTGAGCAGAGCCCTGCAGGAAAGATCGGCATCCTTGTGTCTGCTTTAGGACTATGCAGGGGATCAGGAGGACTAGGAGGGAAGGGGGGGAGGGGAGTGGTCAGAGAAGAGAAGCTGATGGGGGGGGTGGTTAGAAACCATGTTCTAAGAGTGTTAGTTGAAGGAAGCAGGAGAAGAGAAAGCTCAGGGAGCTACGACAGCTGTCCTCGAGGAGCTGAAGGATTGGGTTGGTTGGTAGACATCAGGGCTGTCTGGGTATATGTTGTGTTCAGTTGTTTCAGTCATGTCCAAATCTTGGTGAGCCCCATTTGGGGTTTTCTTGGCAAAGATAATAGATAATTCGCCATTTTTTTTCTCCAGCTCATTTTGCAGATTGGGGGAAACTGAGGCAAGTACTTATCCAGGGTCACACAGTATCTGTGGCTGGATATGAACTCACAAAGATGAGCCCTGCCCACTCCAGGGCCTGGCACTCTTTCCACTGAAATTTTTTGCCGTTGAGATCTGTCTCCAAGGGGCGAGGGCTGCCTGAGGAGGAGGTGAATTCTCTCTCAATTACGTGTCAGGGATGTTGCTGAGATTTCTGCCAGGGTGGGGGGATGAGATCTCGGAGGGTCCATCCCCCGGGGCCTGAGTGGGAGACAGTGACTGTGTATGTGACATGATGAGCTTGTGACCCCTGATGAGTGTCCAAGATGGGCTCTGCCACCTACCTTGGGCGTGCCGGGGGCCATGGCGTCCTTCAGGAGAGAATTCTTGCTGCAAAGAAAGGAGACAGGCCGATGAACTTTCCGGTCCCAGGCTGGGAGTAGCAGCTCTCCTGGCTCCCCCTGCCCACTTCATGGCCAGGCCGGGTCTCTCTGTATCTCATGGTTCTACCTGTTTCCCTGGGTGGGGCGGGGGCGGGTACCTGCCCCACCTTTATCCTCAGTTACCTACAGGCCTCCTCGAGCTAGGGCAGCTGCTGAGGGAGAACAGACATGCAATTGCTCCCTTACCCCCAGAGCCACGACCCTGCAGACAGAACCAGACTATGGACAGCTCCCAAGATTCAAAGGGCTGACAGCTGCTCTGGGGCCAAGGGCCCAATGAGGGAGAGACCAATTCCCTCCATGCTCCTCCTTTTGAGTTGGGAGAGAGTGATGGGAGGCCCAGTCTGGGCTTAATCCCAGCATCCGTATGCACAGCCATCTCCCTCCCACTAAGCAGGAGTGACAGGAGCAAGGAGCAGACCATCAGCAGACCGTGGCCACCGAGCGGATCCCCTCCAGCCTAGTCCTTGGGCCCACCCCACAGCCCCCAGAGACAGGCAGAAGAGCCGGGATCCAGCAGAACCCTGGGGATTGGGGGAGGGCCAAGAATAGGGCCAGAGAATGGGAGAGCCAGCCAGAGCCATGAGACCCTCCCATTCACCTGGGGAAGCCAGGGTCTGCTGAGGCTTCTGGCCAGGGCGCCAAGCCCTCCTTCCATTCTCTCAGCCTCCCACCCAACCCCAAAGGCAGGGCAGCACTGGGGAGATGGAGGCTGCAAGCAGGAGGAAGGAGGAGCAGAGAGAGGCTCTGCTATCCCCACTTACTGCCTGCCTGCCACTGAAGGATCCGGGGGCTTTAAATCATGAGCAGGCCCCAGCACCGGGCCCTGCACCCAGCCCAGGCTGGCACTTTTAATTAAGGTGATTTACACCGAATTATCCTTGGAAATAAAGAGGCAGGGAGCTGCCCGCACTGAGCCTCCCCCTCCACCCCCCGCTGAGCTTTAATCTATTGGGGGAATTGTTTATCTAGCTCATTACCCAACCAAACACCGAGGCAGGCAGAGGCCCAGAGCTGCTGCTGTTGCTGCCGCACTCCTGGCTGCTGCCCCCGTGCCAGCCTTGCCATCACTTCCAGCGGCTTGCCGGGGCTTGGGGGGCTGCAGGTGGCCCTCCGTCCCACTCTGTCCTTCCTGACTCGTCCCCTGCTCCCCTCCAAAGACACAAGCCTTAGAACAGGAGTCCCCACCCAATCTGAGATTTCCCGAGGAAGCCCCAAGTTAGATATGCCCGCCCCTCTCCATGTCCCGCAGGACCCCCAGAGCTCAGGGGCATCCCGTTCTCTGCCCAGACCCTCTCCTGCCTAACGCCCCCAAACCGGACACCTCCTAGGGGATGTCCCAGCACCACCTTCAGTCAACCTGACTCCCTCTCCTGCCACACCTGCCCCTTCTTGGGGTTCCCGGCAGTGCCCTGGGTGGGGGGATGGATGGTGACAGTGACCTCTTTGATCTGCCTTGGTTGGGAGAGTCTGGGAATCTCTCCCGTTGTGGAGTGGGTGATGGGCAGGAGGGCCCCACGAGAGGGAGCCTGGGAGAGGGGAGGCCTGGCTCTTCCTCCCACCCCCCTGACCCTTCCTGGGAATCCCTCCCGCACCCAATTACAGCCTTAATTGGCAAGTCCGGGAAATCAATTAATTCGCAAATTTTTTCCAATTAAAAATTAAGATAAATCAGGCAGCCTCGTCAGGTGCCAGGGCCAGGCAGTTTGGGGGGGGCGCCCTTGGAACGCCTTTGCCGGGCGCGCTGTCAGCGGCCGGCCGGGCCGAGACAGATAAAAACCCATCGACCCGTCGCGAGTAGCTCTTCAGTTCCATCGATCAGGCGGGATTTCACTGGCTCTGCAGAGCAGAGGGGGTTGCGGGGGCTCAGGCCTGTCCCACTGATCCGGGGCCTGAGCCCCGGTGCCCTGACAGCCGAGCCGTGCTTCTGCTGGGGCTCCTGCCTCCCCTCCAGCCTCCTCGGGGGTAACCGTAGGGGAAGGGGCAGTCCTCAACCCCCCTCATCCCAAGCAGGGCGAGTTCTGCCCCACTCTCAGGCCCTGCTCCTGCCACAGCTCTCCTGAATCCCCCACTGCTCATTTGGGGGAGAGGAGGCAGGAGTCAGAGACTGATCTCTAATGCTGCTCAAAGCTCAGTGAACCTGATATTCACTGGGGACAGGGGCTTGGGGCCCTGGGGGAGACTCTGGCTCGGAGGCTCTGGGGAGGCAGGATTTGGGGAGACTCTGGCTTGGGGGCCCTGGGGGAGCCAGAAGTGATGGAAGCAGGACAGAGTAGGTCTGGGGTGAACTGTACCTGCTGGGCAGCTGAGTGAGTTTCTCCAACTCTTGTTCCATGTGTTCTTGCAGCTCCCCAGGCCGAAGTAAGACCTGGCAGATGGGGCAGGTGGGGGCCTGGCTGTCAAATAGGGCTGCTGCGGCTGCTGCAGCAGCTGCAGCCGCTGCTGCTTTCTTCTTACCTAGAGAGGCAGGGAGGCCGGGAAGGAGGCCAGAGAGGGGAACACACAAAGAGAAGGCAGAATGTTAGTTCTCTTGGGCCCAAAGCAAACTCTTCTTCCCTTGGCTCTCAGGCACGGCCCTGGCTCCAGATCCTCTCTGTTCAGGAGGCTGAGGCACACTCAGGTTCCATCAGTCTTACTTGGCTCCAGCCCCGGCCCAGTTCACAGCTTGTCCCTTCTCATGCGGCCCGGCCGTCACCAGTGCCTTTAAGGCTTTGCCAGCTGTTGCTTACCTCGGCTCCCATTCCCCAGTTATTCTTTTGCTTTTGCTTGCACTGTCCAGGTTCCTACTCCCCCAATACCTCCAATCTCACTCAAGCCTAGAACCCTAGAAGTAGAGGGGACCTCAGAGCCTGGAAGTATACAAAAATCCCTTTCTCTCCATCTTGGACCTGGGCTTTTCTAGCCTCTGTGGAAGACTTCCGTTAGGCGGGAGCTTCCCATTGCTGCGGGCCCCTTCAGCTCTAGGTCAGCTCTCCTTACTATGATGTTCCTGGTCTTCACTACCTCAGTCCCGGTTCTCCCTCTGGGCCCAAGCCCACTGGCCTTGTGCTCAAAACCCCCCAAACCCAATTTTCCCCTTTTCCAATCTCCTTTTTAAGTCTGTGTGTGTGGGTAGGATAGATCATCTCCAAGATCCCTCCTAGCTCTAAAGGTTGTGACCCTGTTCCCCCAAACCATCTCTGAGGCTTTCCCAAATGTGTCCTGTCTCCAGGCCGCTGACAACCTGACCCAGAGCCCCAGACGTGGCCCACTCTCCCTCGCTGGCTTCGGCCCACTCTCCCTCACTGGCTTTGGGGCTGGGCTTGGGCAGCCCAACAGTCACGACCCATGGGTCCCCAGGTCCTTGGTATGGGACTGACTACTCTCTCCCCTCAGCCTGCCCGTCCCTCTGCCATCCGGTGTGTGTCTCTGTCCTTGGTAGCCCCCAAGCCTGCCAGATCCCATTCAGTTCAGGCTAGCGAGGAAGCCGGGAACTAGGCAAGGACAGAGACGTGATGGGTGGGTGGGTGGGTGGCGGTGGTGTTGGGGGGGACCTGTCAGCTCTAAAGATGATGGATGGGGGAGGCAAGGCGGTGGCTGGCGGAGCCGAGGCGTTATCGGATGCTCTGCCCGTCCTACCGCCGTGGGCCGCTAATCCCCGGGCGAGGCTGCAGCCGCCCTCCTGCTGATAACCAGGAAATGGGACTGACAACAATTTTTAGCCGAGAGATTCTTCACCAAAATGCCGAGGCCGGAGGTCTGACAGCGGCTGATTGAGCGCGAGCGAGCGTGAGCCCAGGAGTGAGGAAGAGAAGGGGGAGACTTTGGAGGAGAGGGAGGGAGGCGGGTGGGGGGGCCCAGGCCTCACCAGGGAGCCAGAGCTGTTCTCTCCTTCCTCACCTCCCTCCTCGATCCTTTTAATGGGGCCTGCCAGACCACGTTCATTATGGCTGAGCTGAAGGGTGGGCTGGGGAGCTCTTCTCAGCCTCCTCGCCCCTCATTTTTGGGCCCTGAGTGCACAAGATTGAAGATTTCCTCAGCACATGGCCCCTGACCTTGGCACAGCTCACCGGCAATGTTGTCAGGGATGTTGATGGAGATTGTGAGGGCAAGGATGCCACAGAAACCTAAACCAGATCTAAACATGAATCCCCCCAAATCCCAAACCAGACCTAAACAACCCCCCAATCCCCAATGAAACCTAAATCAGACCTAAACAAGAATCCCCCAAAATCCCAAGTCAGACCTAAACACCAACCCCCCCAATCCCCAACAAAACCTAAACCAGGCCTGAACGTGAATCTTTCCCCAAATCCCAAACCAGCCTAAACCTCGGTCCCCTCCAAATCCCCAACGAGTGGTCAATTAGCCTCTGACAGAATACTTCCAAGGATGGGGAGCTCACCACCCCTGGAGGCAGCTCGTTCCCCTTTGAAAGCACAACTCTGACCTGCTGGAGTCTAACATTGTTCCTGACATTGTTCAGGACCCTCTGGGGACAAATAGAGCACATTTGATCCTCCTCTTCAGATTCTTGGGGAGAGAATCTACCAGCCCCTTCCCCACTCTCGTCCCTGTCCTAGCTGATTGGCCTCCTCTGGATGATTACCAAGGTGAAGATAAGAGTGGGCACAGGGTGAGGGAGATGGCACCTGGGAAAATGACTGTGGCCCCCCTGGGAGTGCTGGGCGGGCTTGTCCATCCCTAAGTTCCGCATGGAAGGGAAGAGCTGCTCTGGCTGGGCTTGTTACCTCCTAGGGGCTCAGACCTCAGACCTGCCCTTCCCGTGGGCATGGAGGTACCTTGCAAAGTCTCCAGGCAGTGTCGGCTGAGGCTGAGGGGGGGTGGTACCTGGATTCCTAGCCCGTGAGGAAAGCCTCCTTCCAAATGGAGGTCCCAGGCCAAGGCTCCTTTTCTCAGGGACGAGTCAGCATGTTACCCGCCTGAGTAACAAAGGATGAGGTGATCTCACTCCTCCAGCTTCTCTGACTGCTCTGGACTCTGAGCAGGGCCTCTCTTTAGCCTGGGCCTAGAACCCAGAACCCAGAGCTGATATACCAGAACAGGCTCTGTAAACACCTTATCTTTCCAAGCTTATTGCTTTGCATCTACAAGCAGTAGGTATTTAACATAAAGGAAATGAATATTGAAAGTGGAACACAGACTCCCAATGGGTGAAAACCGTACCCTAGAACTCATGGCTTAGAAACCAAGCTTTTGGTTCTTTCTAAATACTCCCGGGCTCCATGGAAACGAAGGCCATGGATGGGACAGCCTGGTACATGACAAGAGGGAACAGTTGACCTTCTTTAGTATCAATCTAGGGAGGCTGCAGAAGCCTGGGATTCCAATCTTGTCTCTGACACCCTTGAGTTTATGACCTTGGAGGGATAGACATCTTTGATCCTCAGCTTTCTATCTGTAAAATGGGGCCAGTGATGTTTGCTATGCCCCCTCCCCCCCCCCCCCGGCTTTTAGGGCTCTAGAGAAGGGGGCTGTGGTTATCACTCTGATAAGACAGCACGTCAAGCATGCTCAGCTGCCTGTGATATGTGCTCAGTCATGGCCAGGGTTGGGCCAGGGCTGGGCTGTTCAGGCATTTTTATTAATATGTCCAATACATTATCCATGTAATACACTTGTCTGGTGGGGCCTCCCGTGGCTCCAGAGCTGGCAGGTGGGGGCTGGGGGCTGGCCCAGCGAGGGGGGAATCTGAGTGTGCAGTTTGATGGATCAGTTTGCATTACCCACCCGGGCTGGCCTTCGTCTGTCAGGATTAATAGGTATCTGCGGTAACTGAAGTGGGCTGGGAGGGGGAGAGCGCATCGTGTGTATATATCGAGGGGCTGATACCAACTTTATTTATCTCCTCCCTTCCCTCGGACTCCCCTGCTCCCTCTGCCCCGGATCTGAGAGGCAGGGATGCTCTTGGTTCTATCGGTGGGTACCTGCTGAAGGACCGGAAAGATGGAAAAGATGCAAAGATACAGTGACAGAGAGATGGGAGGGAGGGAGAGGGAGAGCTTATAATTTTTACCCAGGATGAGCTCTCCAGTCACCCCCTTGTTGCACATTACCTATCCTGGTCCTGGTCCTCCTAGGGAGTGCTTCCAAAGCGGGGGCCCCTCTCTCCCCCAAGACGGAGAGCATTGGCCCATCTGTGGCAGTGTCGGGACCTGGGTTGCCTAGTCTGAGACCCCGCCCCCCCCAGCTCCTCTCCTCTTCTAGGGAGAGAGGGCAGGCAGACACCCCCCCCCCAGCATCTCCCAGGGGCATAGTGCCATCTCCCTGCTGAAATTCTGCTGCGCTTCTGGAGCTGGCTTGCCAGGGACCTCCAGGAGAACTTGGAATCCTGGGCCAGGACTGCTAAAAGCCTGATCTCTGGTGAGGGAGGGGAGGGGCAGGAACACAGCTAGGGGCTGAAGGAGCAGGAGGGGAGGCTGGAGTGGTGAAGGACTGGCGGAGCACTCAAGTGCAGAGCTGGAGACTGTGGAGGGAGGGAGGGAGGGGTCGCATGAAGCCCTTGCAGTTAGGAACCTGGAAGGCATGTGGGGAGAGTACTGGGGGTGCAGGGAAACGCTGTGGGGGGGGTTCTGGGGCTGGGGGAAAACGAGGGAGGCGGAGGCCAGGAAAGCCGAGGGGAGCCCTCTCCTCCGAAGATCAATTAGCATCAATTACCGACTTCATTTAATTGTCATCGAAGATGAATTTGTCATTTTTAGCCTGGAATTAATGGGACACCTTCACCTCCGTTGGGCTAGGCGGCGGGCCGGGAGGCTGTGGTGGGATGGGGAGGGGGGCTCTGAAAGCTGCCTGCAGCTCGGCTGGGCCCCAGGAGGCCCCCTCTGGCCAGGCCTGCCCCTGCCCCAACCCAGCCTGGTGGGTCTCTTTGCCTAGCATCCTCCCCAGTTCCCAGAGACCGGTGGCCCCCTCGGCCCCTGTCACCTTCCTTCTTTCTAGGCGGCTGGCCGTAGTGTGTGTGTGTGTGTGTGTGTGTGTGTGTGTGTGTGTGTGTGTGTGTATGTGTGAGTGGTGTGGGGTGTGGGGAGTGTGTGTGTGGGGGGATTCGGTGCTCGGGGAGGGTGCGGGGATGGGGGGGGGGAGGTTAGGCCGCCGCTGGGCTGGAATTGAATTGATAAGCACATCAGCGCCAGATAACGCCTGAAATAATGCACCGATAAGGAAATGCGATTGGATTTGCTGGCGAGCATCAGATTGGCCCCATCTGGGGCCGCCTGGAAGCGCCGTAAATTGCGCTGGGAAACCTTGTTTGTCCTTAAATATTCCTGTCGTTTCTCATTGCAGCCGACAGGGCCGCGGGCACGCGGCAGGGGATTGGCCGCTGCTCCGGGCCGGCGAAGGGAGTGGATGGGTGGGGGCGGGGGCGGGGGGGGGGGCAGGGAAAGTGAAGGAGACGTCCTCTTCAGACCCTCCTCTCTTCCCCGGCCTCAATTTCTTCCCGAAGAAAACGGGAGGCGCTGGGCTGGGGGCCCTGGGACATTTTACTGGGTGCTGGAGAAGAAGTGGGGGAGAGGAGGAGCAGGAAAGGGAGGAGAAGGGCAAGTGGAGGAAAAGGAGGGGAGAAAACGAATGGAGGAAGGAAAGGCGGGAGGGGCGAGGTCCGGATGGCCCGGCCGAGAGCTAGGCCGGTGACTTTACCTGGGAGACCCGTCCTCGGGAGGAGAAGGGCGGGGGAGGGGAGAGGAGGGAGTCCCTGCGGCCGGCCTGGCCGGGAGGGGCCACGGAGGGCCGGCGGGCGGGCCCTGCCCGGTGACAGCTGGCCCTCCCATCCATCACGCATCTGTCCACGGGCAGGGAAGAGTCTCTGGCAGAAATTGAGTTTGCCTCACAGGGGACGATTGAGCAAATTAATAGCCCATTAGCCAAGCAGTGACCTGAGAAATGAAGGTGCGGGGGTTCCTGGTCCCAGCCCCCCCTCCCGGCCGGCCAGGGTGAGGCTCAGGGTTAGACCGGGCCGGCCCGCCCAGAGAAATTCTGCACGGAAAGAGACACCGCAGCCTCTCCCGGGCGCCGCGTCCCGCGCCCCCAGTTCTGGGATTCAGTTCCGAGAGGGGGGCTCGGGCGGAGATTTATTGGCCGGTTTAGTGTCTCCCGGGCTCCCGCCCCACTCCCCCTCCTGGAGCTGCTTCCGTCCTGAGCCCCTAAATCAGGTGGCGAGATGGGCCCTGTCACTGCCCGCATTAGCCTCGTTAGCGCACTCGGAGCAGAGATTAATAGTGGTGTGGACGCCCCCCCCTTCCATCCGCCTTCCCGCTGCCCCGCGGGGGGGGGGGGCGACGCTCCTCAGAGTTCCCCCTCCCCAGACCCCCCCTCCCGCCCTACCTCCCAGCCTTCCCCCCTGCCTCCCTTCACTCTCCTATTCCCCTCCTCTCTCTCCATGTCTCCTCTCCATCTGGCTGGTCCAGCCCCCTCCCTTTCTCTCCCCCCTGTCCCTTCCCTCCCCTCCCTTTCCCCATCTCAGCCCTCTCTCCCTTCTGGCTCTCTTCTCTGTCTCATTCTGGCTCCTCTCACACACTCCCTCCTCCCCCCACGGCTGAGTGGGAATATTAATTATTGGAACCAATTGACTGTTTATACTCTGATGTTTTAACTAATCACTACTAAGGCTGCCGCCATCAATGCCCGGCTCCTCCCTTTACCCCCCTCCCTAAACTGGCGGCTGCCGGGGCCATGGGTGGGGCTTGAGATGAGAGCCCAGTGGCCGCCCCCACCCGGAGCAGTTTTCGGATGGAGGGGGCCGGCACGGCCTGGGAGAGCTGCCAGATCCAAAAGGCCAGTGCCTTTCTGGCCTCCTCCTAGGTATTTTCTCCTCCTGCTGCTCCTCCAGTCCCCTAATTTATCATCCACTCAGCGAGGCTCATTTTCCTTATGTACAGCTCTGGTGAAATCTCTCCTTTTCTCAAACACCGACAGAAGCTCCCAATTGTCTCCTAAGTGAACTGCTTGTCTGGCATTCAAAGCCCTCCGCCATCTGGCCCCTTTCCTGCCTTATTTCATTACTCTCCTCTCCGAATTCTACGATTCAGCCTGAATTTCCTTGAAGGCTCTTGCCTCTCTGCGTTTGCCGGTGTAGTTCTTCCTTCCTGATATCTCCTCCCGTTTCAGCTTTAAGTACTAAATTCCTATTCATCCCTTATAATAAAGATGCTTTCCCTGGTTTCCCGCCTCGATTCCCCATTAAGACGATGGCTGCTCTCCTCTGGACATCCTAGAGTCCGAAGTGTTCTTCCCCCTCAAAGATGCACCCATGAAATGGGCATTACAAACATCTCTAGCTTCTTTATTTCCTTTCTTACACTGTGAACATCTTGAGGGCAGGAACTGGGTCTTTTCTAAGCATTCCCTTCAATAGCATTCGGGAGGGGTTACCAAGTAGCCCAGCCCTCTCACTGTACAATAAAGGGCCTGGGTCAAAGAGGGCCAGAGGCTGCTGGTCCAAACCCTCACGTGGGAAGAGTGGCTGACTCAGCAGGTGAAGCTCACGTCACAGCCCGGCCTCCCCGTGTCTGGAGCTGACCCCAGGCCGGACTGCAATGGCTCTGAGGAGCTTCTGGCTCTACGTTCTGCGAACTTGTGGCCAGCATCTGGGCCCGCAGCCTGAGCCTGGAAAGAAGCTGGCTCCCCTTCTCCCACTCCTTTTCTCCTCCTTGGCACTCTCTCCCCCCTTATATGTCTACAGCTCCCTTTGGGTCCTTGGGAGGACCAGAAGCCTAAAAGGTTAGAAGTGAAAGGGAATTTTACTTGAAATAGGGAAACTGGGGCCCAGAGAGTTTGTCTGACCTTGACTGTTCTTTCCCAGCCTTCTGAGGGTACAAGCTGGTGTTTTACATGCATGTGAGGAGTGGTTGGAAGGGGAGGCAGTATGGGAGAGTGGAAGGAGAGAACTCGAGTTCGAATCCTGCTTCTGATGCTAACTTAGTGATTGTCATACTTCCCTGGGCCTCAGTTTCCTGACCTGAAAAAGGAGAGTCTCTCTCTGCTCTAGGAACATGAGCCTGCAGATTGGAGTCAAGAGAGCCCCGAATGTTAGCCTTTCATCACAATTACTGGCCTAAGGACCCCCCAATGCTTGGTTTGAGCCCTTCGGGCAGGCTAAGCTGAGCTGGGCCCAGCATTCTCTGACTCTTGGGCATCAGCAGCTCAGCGGCGGGGAACCGGCCGGGACTGGCCAGTAGGTGTCGCTGTGGCTCCAGGACTGCCGGGGGAGGACTGCCTAGGTCAGCTGACCTTTTGCCCTATGGGGGGTCCCGACCCCCCACCTACACTGGAGGGGGTATCTAGGGCCAGCTGAAGCCCCTCCACCTCTCCCCTAAGCACAGTATCAGCGCCCACATTTCTCCAGCTCTCAAATAGGGGTGGGTGCAATAAAGTAACCCTTGGGCTGGGCCTGCAAGTCTGTCTGTCTGTCCATCTGTCTGATGTGTGAGCTTCCTAACAATCACACTAATAACAGCTATTTCTAGAACACTTTCTAATGTGCTGGTGGGCTTGGGCCCACGTGCACCTATGTCTGTGCTTGAGGTGGGCAGGGTGTGCATGCTGGTCACCCTTCACTGAGACCCCAGAAAGCTGCCTTTCTGAAACAGCACTGACCTCTGAAATATCCCAGAAGCCCGGGCTCTGGCCTGGTCGTCAGGGTGGAGGTGGGGGGGGGGGGCCCAGCTCCGGCTCAGCTCTAGGAAAGTGATTCACCCAAACAGGCCCAGACACAGCATCTCCAGCCTTAGAATGCCCAGAGTTCTGCAGAGAAACCCACAGCTCTCCCCAATGTGACAGAGAAGTGTAGTTACCCGACTTCTGGCTGCAGGTTGTTGAGGAGGCAAGCCCCCTCCCCCCAGTGAACCCCCTTTCCCCTCCTCTGGCACAGCTCTCCCCGTTAGGGAGCTCTTCCTGGCATCTGCCCCCTCCCCAAACTGCTCCTGGTTCTGGCCTCTGGCTTCGGAGCTCTCTGATCCTTCCACCTCATGCCAAACTTTCAAACACTGGAGGGCAGCTCTCACGTCTTCCCGGAGACTTCTCTGTCCCAGACTCAGTGACTCCGGTCCCTTCAATAGATCCCCAAATATCATGGACCTCGGGCCCTTACTCATCTGGCTGCCCTCCTGTGGACTCTCCCCAGGGTGACCGTGCCTTTCCTAAACTGTGGCAGAACAAAAGCAGAGCCAAGGATGGCAGGGCCAGGGCCTCCTCATTCCCAAAAGCTCTGTCCTCCTTAGTCCAAACCAAGATCTCATGAACTGCTTGCTGTCCACTCAAACCCCCAGATCTTCTTCAGCCAAATCCCTGTCTAACCACCTTTGTTCTTGTGGTTTGATTTCATGATGCTGAGGTAACATATTTAAAGTGCTTTGCAAATCTTAGAGTACTATTAAATGCTAGCTATCATTGTTCTTCATCATTATCTATTTTTTGAATCCCAGCAGAAGACTCTATTTATCCATACTATATTGTATCTTACATTCAGGCCAATGTTCCCATCTAACCTATTAAAAATCTTTTTAGAGCCTAAGTCCGTCTTCAGCTATTCCTCCAAACTTGGTGTGATGTGCAAATCTGATAAGTATCTGATGAGGTTCAAGCACCAGATCTCGGGGCACTCCACTGGAGCGCTGCCAAGGGACATTAAAGTATTAATGACTCCTTTTGGGGTCCGGCCACTATCAGTGTGGAAAGCTCGACTCGGGACTTTCCACTCCACACGAATCTTTACGTCCTCAGGGATGATTGCAGAAGGAGCCTTACAGTATCACCTGCTTTTCCTTCACAAAACACCGGAGCATCTCCAAGGCACTCTACAGTCTACAAGGCATGTGCCTTTTACAAAGTGCTTCTATGTTTAGGAGACAAAAGCAATGGAGGCGTGTTTTTATTCTACCAAACGCTTTTGTTTACAAGACGCCTCGTAGGCCAGAGGTATTGTACACTCTTTGGTTCACAAGCTACTCTACAAAGGAAGATGAGACAATCTTTTAGTGGATATTTATAAAAATCTTATGAGGAGGGCAAGTCAAGGATTCTTCTTCCCATTTTACAGGTGAGGAAGATATTTTCTCTGGGGACTTCATGAGGGTCTAACAGCTGTTGAGCAGCAAAGTTGCATGCTGGGAGATCCAGGTTCCCTAGTTCCTGGCTGAGAGCCCTTGTCACTTAGCTGTCCTAGCTCTCTGATCTTGGACGTCCCCGACCAATGCCTGCCTCTCTGGCGGGAGGTGTCCTAGAGGCTTGAGAAGAAAGAAGCCCTTCAATGAGACATGGCACAGATGGCACTGAGCTAACTTGTTGGATCTGAAAGGCAGTCTTGGGGAAGGTCAAATCTAAGGAGAAAATGTAACCACAGATTTTGGGAATTGGAAGGGCTCTCAGGGACCAAGCAGTCTAACCCATACACAGAATCTCCATTAGAAAATAAGGAGCTGTCCAGCCTCTGCTGGGATAATAATAATAATAATGATAACAATAAATAGCTGGTATTTCTATAGTGCCCACAAAGCGCCAGACACTGTGCTGTGTTTTATAAATAATCTCTCATTTGATTCCTCACAGCAATGCTGGAATGTAGGTGCTGTTATTATCCCCATTTTCCAATTGAGGCTGAGAGAGATGATACGAATTGCCCAGAGTTACACAGCTGGAGTCTGAGGCCAGATTCCAGCTTAGAGCTTGCTGACAAGAGCTCTTTCGACTGGGCCATCAGCTGCCTGGAGACCCCAAGGAGAGGCTGCCCTGGCTCCTCTCAACCTGGGGCACATGTCGTTCTTAGGAAGTTGTTTCTAATATCCAGCTCCAAGCCGCCTCTTTGACCCTCCTCTCTCAGTATTCCCGGTTCCGCTCTCTGGGGCCAGTCCTCTCACATGACATCAATTCCGACACTTACAGGCAACTCTCATGTCCCTTCTTCACCCCCACCCTGGCCCTGAGTCTTCTCTTCTCCAGTCTAAACATCCCCAGTTCCTTTAATTCACACTCATAGGAAGTGAGATTGTTTCTTCACCATCCTGGCTAGTTTTCTCATTGTTCTTAAACTGGAGACTCCAGATGAGTTCTGATGAGGGCAGCACAGAGTGGGACTTATTCTTGGGAAGGGCCTTTCTCTTAATGCAGTCTAAGATGCCCCGGGCTATATATTGGGCACTGTGTTAAGTGCTGGAGATACAAAAATTAAAGGGGGAAAAGTCTGTCTTCAAAGAGCCAATGGGTATACTTTTGTGTATATAGGCCACGTGTGCAAAATGAATAGCACTGCACTTGTGATCTTTACAGGGAGCTCCTGGCTGGTGAGGCTGAAGCACGGACCAGAAAAAGCTTGAAGAAAGAGGTGGCGCATGAGTTGAGTCTTGAAAGAAGAAAGAAATTGAGGTGGGAGAGATGAAGAGGGAGAGAGAGAACAAGAACTAGGAGAGAATCAGGAAAGCCATTCTATAGTCAGTATCTGTTGTTATGGTTAAGAGATTTTCAATCAAATCTGACTCTTCGTGATCCCATTTGGGATTTTCTTGGCAAACAGACTGGAGTGATTTGCCATTTTCTTTCTGATTCCAAACCCAGGACTCTATTCCACCACTTAACCTTCCCAAACATACACACACACACACACACACACACACACACACACACACACACACACACACACACATATATATTTTACTGAGGCAGTTGGGGTTATTGACTTGCTCAGGGTCACACAGCTAGGAAGTGTTAAGTGTCTGAGACCATATTTGAACTCGGGTCCTCCCTACTTCAGAATGTTGTTCTATCTACTGTGCCGCAACCTAGCTGCCCCCAACATCTATTAAGCACCTATTATGTGCCAGGTACTGTGCTAAGCTATGAGCATACATAGGGACAAGATATCTGAGAAGCCAGAAGGGCATGAGGAGAACATTGCAGGCCTGGGGGATAGTAGAAACGTTTCCCTTCTGTTTCTGTCTCGGTCTCTCTGTCTCAATCTTTATTCATCTCTGTCCCTTCTCCCTCCCCATATCTGTCTCTGTCTATCTCTGTCCAACTCTTCTTCCCCCTCATATCTGTATCTCTGTCTCCCTGTGTCTCACTCCATCTCTCAGTCTCTGTCTCTTTTTCTCTGTCTATCCCTTCTCCCTCCCCATATCTGTCTGTCTGTCTGTCTCTCTCTCTCTCTCTCTCTGTCTCTATCTCTCTGTATGTCTGTCCATCTCTTCCTCCCCCTCACATCTGTATCTCTGCCCTGTGTCTGTATGTCTGTCTCACTCCGTCTCTTGGTCTCTGTCTCTCCCTTTCCCCCTCCCCATATCTGCCTCTCTTTCTCTCTGCTCCTTTCCATCTCTGTCTCTGCTTGCTGTCCTTCTTGCTTGCTGCCCTTCTGCCTGTGTGTCTCTCTCAGAGAGCCGGTACAAGGGTCCCAGACAGGAGATGGAGGGTTGTGGGCAGACTCCCCCAGTTTCAGCATAGAGTGTGTGAGGATGAGGATGACCGATATGCAATAAGGTAACAGAGAGGTTGGAAGGGGCTTCCTGTGGCTCCTCTCTGGGCAGCCCAGTCAGCTGGAATCATTGTTGGTCAAGACTGGCCAGTGCCAGGCAGCAGCCCCAGCCCTGCTCAGTCTGGATCGGCCCCAGCTCATCCCAAGAGTAGCCCTGGCCTTGATTGGCCTTCCATCAGTCCTTGTCATTGCTGGTCAGTGACAGCCAGCCCCGGTCAGCTGCTCCACAATAGGAGTCTATGGGAGCAGAAAGGCAGCCGTGTCTGTGAAGGGGCAAGGCTGGAACCCAGGAACAGAGGGGCAACTGTGAGGGCATCCAGACACGGCCTGTTACTACCACTCGCTCCTAGCCAGACTGGGCTTGGGTTCCCCACCCTTCTAGCTCAGGTGGTGCTTCTGAGAACCCTTCTGAGCCTTGATGGGCCAGACCAAGGGGGCTCAGGCAGGACTGCTTTCCTCTCACTCTTCAGGATCTTAGCCTAATGCTTCCCCTCCTTCCCCCAGTGACCATCCTCCTCTCAGAGCTTCTTGAATCTCAGGAGATGGGCTCCTGGGCCCAATCCTGGCCCGAGCCTCTCCCTCCAAAGAATTGTCTGCATTGTCCCCTCTCCTCCAGGTCATGGATCCTGAGCAGAACTAGGCCCAGAGCTCCCTTACCTCCACTATGTCTGATCAATGCTGGGCTCGCTCAGACTGTCCAGGCCCCAACCAGGGGCATTAAATGTTAATTATGTCTATTTGGATTTGAAAAATTTTATGACTTGAGTTAATTACAGGCGGAGTCATAAAAAAGGTTTCAGAGCGAGGAGCCTGCGGGCCTCATCCGCAGGACAGATGGGGATGAGATAACTGGAGAAAGAAAAAAGAGAGAGAGGGGCTCCTTGCAGAGGGCAGGGTGGGGGTAGGCGGCAAACCGAGGGAGGTCTCGGGGAGGACTAGGGGCTTATCTAGGCTCCCTGGCCCCACTCTGAGGGGATCCTAAGTGGCCCAAGGAAGCCCACAGGAGCATCTGCTAGACACACGAGGCCCCCATATCTGTGTCAGCCCCCTCCATCATGAAAGAATTATTGGGTGACCATCACAGTCAGGATCGTTTCCATGCAGCATCGCATACTCCTCACCAAAGAGCGAAAAGCAGAACTCAATTTAACCAAGAGCCAACATTGGTGAGACTCCTACTGTGTGCTAGGCCCTGGAGACAATCCAGGCAAAGAGGAGCCAGAATCTGTGTAGGAGAGGTGTGGATTTTACATGCTATTCCAGTTTTTCTTTTATTCCAACACCATTCTTGTAAGACACTATTAGGTAACCAATATATAGCAACAATCTACAGAGCAATGAGACCCAATCAAAGGAATTGGGAAGGAAGAAAAGATGGGGGGTTTCCCCTTCTCTTGACCTTTCCTCTCATCCAAGATGGTTGGGGTCCTTTCCCTGTAACCTTCCTGCCAACGTTCCTTTCTGCTTCTCCCTTGTTGGATGATCCCAATGTCCCCTCCCCAGTCCTTTGGGAGGAAACCCAGAATCCTTTGGATCACTCCTTGCTTGGCCATAAACTAAAACTGCTCTGCTAACATGGAGGAGAAGGCCTTCGCATCTGCTCTGCCTCCATGGCCTTTGGACCTCGACACTGCCAGCCGACTTTTGATGCATATTCCCACAGTCCCCTTGATTGCCTTCTGAGTCCTTTCCAGCTCCCTTCAGCTGAAACCTCCTCTGTGCATCGGCTTCCCCTATTAAAGTGGGAGCTCCTTGAGAATATGGGCCCTTTGGTCTTTCTGTCTGTGTCCCCAGGGCTTTACACATAGTAAATCCTTAATAAATGCTTTGTTCTTTGCAAGCAGAGCTGCCACTTATTCATCATGTAGCCCTGGAAAGTTCTTTCCTTGCAAAAGCCCTAAGTGGGGAGAGGGAGCTAATGTAGACAGTCAGTCCTAGTTTTGCAAATAAAGAAACTGAGGCTACGGGAGATGAAAGGGCTGCTCTTGATCATTCACACCAGTGACTGTCTGGAGAAGGACTCGATCCATTCTGTCTGAGCCTGGTCACTGAGTACTTTTATTCAGAGAATAAAAAGTCAGAGCCAAGTCAGACCGATCAACAGTGATTAAGTACCTGCTGTGTGCTGGGCACTGTGTTGTGCCCGAGATACAAAGAAAAGCAGAAAACAGTCCCTCAGAGAGACAACAGATGAGCAACTCGGTACAAAGTACATGTGGGGTAAGCTGGGGAGGATCAACAGAGAAAAGGCATAAGATTAAGGAGGAAGTCTTGCAGAAGGTGGCCAGGGAAGCCAGGAGATGGAGCTGAGGATGGAGCCCTCCAGTCACGCGGCACAACCAGAGAAAGTACTTGGGTCCAGAAGATGGACTATCCTGGGCGGGGTATGGCAAGGAGGCCCAATGCCGCTGGGCTAGAGCAGAGCGGGTGAGGGGTGAGAAGCCTGGGGAGGCGGGGAAGACCTAGGAGAGGAAGAGCTTTGAATGCAGCAGATTTGCTATTTGGCCCCGCAATTGACTGAGCATGTGGGTACCGAGGACAGATGTTCTTTTTAGGAAGATCAGTTTGGCAGCTGAGTGGAAGGTGGCCTGGACTGGGGAGAGGCAGGCAGACCCCCAGCGACCAGGGTGAGGCGATGAGGGCCAGGCCGGGAAAGCATCAGAGGAAAGAAGAGGGCATGTGGAGAGATGTTCTAAAGATGAAAACACCTGGACTTGGCACTGGTGACTTGGGAAAGAGCGCGCAATTGGCGATCCTCAGGTTGGGAGCCAAAGGGACTGAGGGAATGGCGTACCAGCATCTCGCCACCGCGCCGCTCCCTTGTAGGAAGGAAAATGAGGAGAGGGAAGGGTTTGGGGCAAGGACAGTGAACTGACTTTGTTGAGTTGAGCAACAGCCCAGCTTTAAGCCAGTACCATGTTCCAGCCACTCTGCTGGATGCCGGGGATATGAAAGCAAAAATGAAAGAGCTTCTGCCTTCAAGAAAGTTACATTCTACTCGTGGAAACAACACGAGTGTGGATACATTGATTATATATATTATACAATGTAAAAGCTAAATTATCCAGGGAGCTGGCAGAAAGTTACATTCTACTAGTGGAAACAACACGAGTGTGGATACATTGATTATATATATATACAATGTAAAAGCTAAATATCAGGAGCTGGCAGAAAGTTACATTCTACTAGTGGGAAACACACGAGTGTGGATACATTGATTATATATATTATACAATGTAAAAGCTAAATATCCAGGGAGCTGCAGAAAGTTACATTCTACTAGTGGGAAACAACACGAGTGTGGATACATTGATTATATATAATATATATATATATATATATTATATATATATATATATATATATATATATATACACAATGTTAAAGCTAAATTATCCAGGGAGCTGCAGAAGGCCACTAAACAAAGGACTTAGGAGAGGGACTGGGTAAGAGGGAGCACTTAAAGGGAATTAGGCATCCATGAGAGCTAAGAAAGTGCATCTCAGGGTGGGGAACAAGGCTCATACATGTTCATTTTTGTTTGTTGGTTGTGTCTGATTCTTTGTCACTCTTTTGGAGTTTCTTGGCAAAGACGTGAATGATTTTGCATTTGCTTTTCAGCTCATTTTATAGATGAGAAACTGAGGGCAGACATAAGTAAGTGACTTGCCCAGGATCACACAGCTAGTCAGTGTCTGAAGCAAGATGTGAACGCAAATCTTCTGGCTCTAGGCTCAGTGCTGTCCCTGTGCCACCTCGCGCCTCCACAGAATATATAAAAGGTGTGAAGACTGGGAGTGGGATGTTGGACACAGGAAAAATTAAGCAGGACTGAAGAGTATGTTGAGTGATGCAAAATCAGCCTGGAATATAGGTTGGGTTAGCTGTGAAGGGCTTTAAATGCAATGGGGGGTTGGTTTTTCATTCTGCAGGAAGTGCGGGGGCACAGCAGATTCTGGGAGTGGACCCAGTAGGGCATCATGGCCCAATGCTGTAGAAATGTCACTTCGACAGTTGTGTGAAGCGGGATCACAGGGAGGAAGCTTCACAGTCTCCACCTCCAGGCCACCAGTCTCCCCTTGGCTGGCTCTTGACCCTGGAATCTGCTGCCCTGATTTATGCTTGGACATATGCAGACACCCACGTTTTCATCCGTCCTGCAACTGCCTCCTGCCCTCTTGTACACCTGCTCCTCAGTGACTGAAGGAAGTATTCTCCCATGGGTGCTGACAAGTCACTGCAGACCATTGCTGTTCAATCTCACGGGGCCTCACCATTGCACAGCACCTCTTATCTGGTCGTTAAGTTATTCTTCTTGCTGCAGTTCCAAGCCTATGTTCTCAGCCACTGGACTCCCCCTTGCCCATCCTGTCTCAGGAGAGACCTCAAAAATACTTCACTGAAAAGAAAAATCAGTCACTCTAGAACGCTCAGACTGCGGGGACTCTTTCCATTCCCGTCCATGATTCACATCATCTCAGTGTACCGCGTCCTCCATATCATCTCAGTGTTACCCCCGGTCCATTCAACCCTTGTCTTTGAGGATGGTAACTGCAGTAGGCCCAAATCTCTCCCAGCTTAGGAAAAATAAAAACAAAACCTTTTGCTTGACTGCCAGCCCCTCTCTTCTTCCTTTTTGAGCCAAACTCTGAGAAAAAACTGCTTATTTTTGTTGCCTCCATTTCCTCACTTTTCAATCTCTTTTAAATGGCTTCAGTCCCTACCACCCAACAGAAACTGTTCTCTGCAAGGTTACCAATGATTTCTTTAGTGCTCGAAGTAATGGCCTCGTCTCAGCTCTCACCTTCCTGGGCCTCCATGGAGTGTCTGGCAGTATGTATGACCCTTCCTTCCTTTGGGTGTGGTGACATTGAACTCTCATGGCTCTCCTCTGGCCTGTCTGATGGTCCTTCTTTGAAGGGTCTCATCCATGACCTTTCCCTCCATGAGCATGTTTCTGGGGCTCTGCCCTGGGCCCTCTCCTCTTCTCTCTACACTCTTGGAGAATTCCTATCCATGTGGTGACTTATCTTCTCTCTGCTGATTTCTCTCCACTCTCTATCGTCAGGGTCATCTCTCTCCTGAGCGTCAGTCTTGAATCCCCAACTATCTGCTGGATACCTCTCTCTGTGCATTTCAAATGGAATACATTCAAGGCTCAATTCATTCTCATATCCCCCCAACTCATCTCTTTATCGCTTCTCTGTTTCCATCACAGACACTAACATCCTTCCAGTAATCCTGGCTCATAACCTGGGAGTCCTCCTTAATTCTTAACTCTCCCTCATCCCCCACATCCAATAAATTGCTAAGTCCTGCCAATTTCCCTTCCTCAATACCTCCATTTCCATCCCCTTCTCTCTCCTCACACCACACTTAGCTCGGGCACTCATCATCTCGTTCCTGAACGATTGCAATAATCTCCTAATTTGGTTTTCCTGCCTTCGGTCTTTCCCATCTCCAATCCATTCTCCACACAGCTATCAGTCACCTTCCTAAAGTATATCCGATCATGTCTCCCCACTGCTTAAGACACTCAAGTGGCTCTGCATTATTTTTATGATAAAATGCCAATTTTTCCATTTGGCATAAAAGGCCCTTCATCATCTGGTTCTAGCCTGCCTTTCTAGACTCCTTACATATCATTCCCTCTCATAGGTTCTCCTTTCATCCATAACTGTCTCTCTTGCTGTTCCTTACACTGAAAATTTCATCTTTTGCCTCTGAATGCACAGGCTGCCTTGCAAACATGCAACACTGATTTTCTCCACCTCTGTTTTTGGGGACTCCTACCTCAGCTTCCAGGCTCAGTTCTGGGTGCACTTCCTTTAGAAGTTTTTCCTGTCTCTCCTCCTTATCATTGCAAATTAATTTTTTGTATATATCCTCTATTTACTCATCGGTAAACCTGTCGCATCTTTCTGGTAGATTGGAGGGCAGAAACTGTCTCATTTTGGTATTGTAAACCTAGAACAGTGTCTAGCACGAGGAAGACATGCAGAATAAGTGCCTATTGATGGATAATTGACTGATTGATCTATTAAATGGAGCTAATGGTGCTGTCTGTATCTTCCTTATGGAGATGTGGAGGACTTCAATGAAACAATTTTGCAAAATTCCAATAAACATTAAGTCATCCCATGGCCTGCAATCACAGACATACACCCGTCCTCAGAATCAAGACAGGAAGACTATTGTGATTCTTCCTTCAAAGATCTCAAAGCCCTTTATAAAAGTTGGAGAATTTTACTTCCCAGAAAGCTGGGAGGGCCATGGCAGGCCCCAGGGCTCTGGACACCTAGATATTTCTTTAAATCTGAAGTCCTACTGGAGCTCCTTGGCAAGCTTATGTGAGCAGAGAGCCCTTTCTGTGTGAATTTTTTTCTTCTCCTTCCCTGAATTTTCATTTTGCTAAGACTTTACACACTCACATAAGATCAAGAACCCTATTTCAAGAGTAAACCGTCAAAGAATATGAACAATCCTCAAAAGAATTGCAAACAATTAACACACATGTGAAAGGATGTTTAAAACCACTAGTTATAAGAGAAATGCAAATCCAAACAACTTTGAGTTTTTACTCCTGGTCCAGCAATTTGGTAAAGATGACAAAAAATTGGTTCTAGTCAATGTTGGAATGGTTGCAAAAAGACAGGCACACATGCATTATTGGTGGAGTTGGGAACTGGAAATTGACCTTAAAGTATGAGGACAAAAAGCAACTGAAATATATACAGTTTTAGACCCAGAAGCTTTGCTGCTAGGTCTATAACCCAAGCAGGTTAAAACAGAAAGAACCATCTCATATTCACTAAAAGAATTACACTTTTTGTCCACTTCCAATGCCCTGGAAACACAAGCAAATGACAGTTGATTGGGGAACGCCTGAACACACTGTAGCCCCTGGGCATGACGGAGTATTCCTGCCCCAAGAAATGATGAATATGAAGAATGCAAAAGAGCAGAGAAAACTTCTATGAATTGATGCAAAGGGACACAGAAGCAGGAGAACAACAGACAGAATGACCACGCCGATGTGAGCAGAGAGAGCATAAAATCGCCAAGGAAAACTGCAGTTATAAGGACCAAGCCCTAGAGAAGAGCGGGGGAACGGCCTTCATTGTGGTGAGGAACTAGAGCCTGGGAATATGGCATGTTCTAGACAATGTAATTGACAAGTTGCTTAAATTTGCCAAAATTATTCTTTTTTCCTTCATTTAAAAAAAAAATCTTGGTTATGAAGGATGGTTCTTTGGGTAAAGGAAAGCAAAAAGGAAGTGGATGCGTTTGGAAATGAGTGGGTTGTGGGTGTGTGGGTAAAATGTATGTGAGTGGGTAAAAAACAAAGAGCATCAAGACAAATAAGCTTGATTTCAAAGACCAAGAGGAGGCTGCCTAGCTCAGCCCAGCTTAGAGACCTGAGGCCAGAACCCAGCCCGCCCCCTTTTTGTTCTCGCTCTCTCTCTCTCTCTCTTTTTTTTTCTCTCTCTCTCCCTCTGTCTCTCTCTCTCTGTTTCTCTCTCTGTCTCTGTGTGTGTCTCTCTCTCTGTCTCTCTCTCTGTGTGTCTCTCTCTTTCTCTCTCTCTCTGTCTTTCTCTCTCTCTCCCCCTCCCCCCCCCCCCTCTCTCTCTCTCTTTCTCTCTCTGTCTCTGTCTCTCTGTCTTTGTCTCTTTCTCTGTCTTTCTGTCTCTCTCTCTGTCTCTCTCTGTTTCTCTCTCTCTCTCCCCCCTCTCTCCCTCCTTCCCTTCCTCCCTCTCTCTCTCTTTCTCCCTCCCCTCCTCTCTCTGTCTCCTCTCTCTCTCTCTCTCTCTCTCTCTCTCTCTCTCTCTCTCTCTCTCTCTCTGTCTCTCTCTCTCTGTTTCTCTCTCTCTCTCCCCCTCTCTCCCTCCTTCCCTTCCTCCCTCTCTCTCTCTTTCTCCCTCCCCCTCCTCTCTCTCTCTCTCTCTCTCTCTCTCTCTCTCTCTCTCTCTCTCTCTCTCTCTCTCTCTCTCTCTCTCTCTCTCTCTCTCTCTTTCCCCCACTCCCCCCCACTCCCTTTACTGCCAGACCTCGGCTGTTTCCTCCCAACACACACACACACACACACACACACACACACACACAAACACGCGCACACACACAGACACTTAAGCTGATTGTGATACTAATGATCCTCATCATAATGGCTAGCCTTTATAGAGAGCTGTGAGCTTTGCAATTCACTTGACATCTTTTCTCTCAATGGATCCCCTGTACAACATCTGGGTAAAGTAAGGGCTACTCTTATTCCCATTTTATAGATGGGTTAAGTGAATCGCTTGGCGTTATCTCCTAGAAAAGCCCTCACTTGGGAGGAGGCTCCTTTCTCGGTTGCTAGCCGTCTGTCCTTCCTTCCCTCTGAACTATGTGTTTGTCTGTCCTTTCATCCCCCCGCAGCCTAGCCATACTTTTGTCTGTTCACGTCCTCCCCTGGCCTCGCCAGCTACTTGTCCTCCCATCTTCTAGTAACCTACTGGTCACCTCTCTGTCCCTCCTTCTGGTGACACAGTCAGTCCCGTGTCTAGTCTGATGCCCTCTAGCCTATCTGCATATCCATCTTGCCAGCCCCCTACCTTCTGTCTGCCCCCCCCCCAGAACCCTAGTTATGGATCTGTCCATTGCTACAGTGAATTGGTAACTATTTGTCCCACCCTCTTCTGACTTAGCCAGAATCTCTCCAGTGAATTATCCAGTTATTGGCGACAAGAGCCATTCCAAGGCTCTTAAGGAGGCAAATGGCCATTGGGATTGGGAAAAATGTGGGCCACGGGCAGGGTTGTGGCCTTATCACAGGAAGCCCTGGGTGGGGACAAATGAACACTTGTCAGGAGGAAGGGATAGTCCTAGATCTGCTAGTAGCTTTCCCTTTCTGGAGGTAATGCTTTTCCTCAGCTTCTCATGGTGCTGGGCCCTTGTGGTTCTCATTACACTTCTCTGTCTGCTCCTTCTCTGACCTAAGACCGTGAATGATTCCGTGGGTTCAGTCCTGGATCTTTTGTTCCCTTATGGTTTTCAAGGCTTAGACCAGTCTTCTCAAATTGTGGCCTGTAAGGCTCTAAGACCTCAGTTTTCCCATCTGTAAAATGGGTTTGGTGTTGACAATCTCTGAGGTCTCTACCAGCTCTGAAACAGGCTCTTAGAAATAACTGCTTTACCTCCCAGGGCCTCTGCTTCTCTATCTGTAAGATGCGGGGATCATGGGAGAAGAGTCCATTCAATACACTCATCTGCTTTGCTGCCCATGAAGGGAACAGCTGGACACCGGTGGAAATCACTAATGTCTCCCCAAAGAGTCAACTTTGAATGAGTCCAAAGACAGAAGATAC
This sequence comes from Sminthopsis crassicaudata, assembly GCF_048593235.1. Lineage (NCBI taxonomy): Eukaryota > Metazoa > Chordata > Mammalia > Dasyuromorphia > Dasyuridae > Sminthopsis > Sminthopsis crassicaudata. The sequence goes on from NC_133620.1 coordinate 29,384,471, forward strand.
ACAGAGACGGCCACTCAGCACAGTGATTGTAACAATCGGAGTGTGTCTTTTGCTCAACACCAAACTCATTTTACAGATGGGAAAACTGAGTTATTAAGAGAGCCTTAGAGTCTCAAACCATATAACTTGTAAGTAAAGGAACAAGAATTTAAATTTAAACCCAAGCTTCCTGAATCTCAGACTGGGGTTCTCAGGAAATCTGAAGAGTTAAAAATGCCCATAGTGGTGATGATGAAGCAACACCCTGGAAAGCCAGTCTCCCCTACCCCCAAATATAGAAGGTCCCTAAAAAGATGTGGAAACCATTTACCCACAATTTGAGTGTTTGAAGGGAAGGCATTAGATTGGGAGCTTCTGAAGTCGGGGACTGCTTTTATCTCTTCAATCCGTCCTTCATATAGCTGCCAAAAAGCACATCCTCCTCCTGCTCCAAATCCTTCACTGGCTCCCTAGTGTCTCTAGGATCAAATACAAACAGCCTGTGCTGAAGGTTCTTAAAAGGGCTCGGCCTGGCTCCAGTCTGGCAGCCTGACACAAGACTCTCCAGAGGTTTCTCTCCATGCTTTTCCTACCCTTATTTCCAGCCAGACTCTTAGATTACCAGGGGTTCTCTGATGTCATCTTGCTGCCTCTTGTGCTCCCCTTCAATTTATACATGTATGTCCTCCCCTTTTTTACCTGAAAGCATCCTTTTCCCTATCCCTCCTAGAAGAAGGAAAGGTCCTTGAAGGCAGAAAGGGAGACACCTTTTTTTTTTTTTGAAGAATCACAGAATCTCAGAGCTAGAATCAAAAGTCATTTAGTGTAGTCCACTGAAATATAGGAATCCCCTCCACAATAATCCCACTATGGCTTCGGCATCTCCCCCTTCCCTGCCCCATCTAACCCCCAAATATGGTTAGAAAAAGGAAATAAGGTTCATTTGGTAATTATTTGTTAGCGAAGACATAAAGTCGTTCCTAAAAGTTCACTCATCATCCATATAATGAGGTATGTTGAATCAAACTTTCTAAGCTATATTTGGCAGACTCAATACTCTTCTCCAGTCTCCTGCTCCCTCTAAGACCCATCACCAATAATGGCTCAACCATCACATATGATACTTCTTTCAGGACCTGGGATGTGATGGGGCTCAACTTGTTAAGGAAAGTCGGGCCATCTTTTCTTATTTCTCAACTGATGTTGGATTTGCACTCCCTATTAGCCATTTGTGTTCCCTCTCTTCCAGTAAAAAGAAGCCTGGCGTGGCCATCCCAGCCATGCCGAGCCACAGTGTTCTTGCTTCTTTTCATCCTCCTCCTGCCCACAACATAATAAAGGAAAGATGTTTTGTGATCCTTAACACTCTTCACCAGCCTCGGTTCCCTCTGAGCTGTAGCACTGGATACTTTCTCACAAGACCACACTGTGCCATCTGCTCTAGTCTTTCTCTCCCGTCCTCAATTCCATCATTTGTTCAGATCTTTTTTACAATCTGAGCTGGCCAGTGACCTATTCCCTATGGAATCACCCAGGTCCCTTGGCCAGTTAGCTCCCCTGAGTTCTTTTTCCGTGGAATAATTTCTCTTTGTATGATCAGAACTGTATCCTTGAGAACTAACTGCCCCACTTTTCGGGTTTTGCTTCCCCTATAGATTTTAAGATTTTATTCAACCTGTCCTTTCTCAGGACACTTTGAAATCTGCTTCCCCGGATTCTAGTGTACACAGTAGAAGATGTCTGGCTTTCTTTGCCTTGTCTGTCATCAGCTATGAGCTGGAGGGATCATCGCCCCCAGGGTTCCCAGACTTTTCTCGGCCTGTCAGTCAGACCTGGAAGAGCATGATTCTAAGGTTCCTTGGTGCCTGTGTCTAGCTTTCCTTTCCTCTGCCAATATCTAAGCTGTGAGGGTCACTGCCCCCAGGAATCCCAGCCTTTCTCTGCTTGTGAGTTAGACCCAGAAGAGCACCACTTCCCCTTGTCTTTCCCGATCCTGTAAAGGCTGAAATGATTGTTAAGACAAGTTAAGAATTTGTCAGCTGTTCTGTCTTTGGCAGGATGAACAGGGTTGTAACTAAGAACATTTGCACCCAAGGTGGGACCAGCTCTGAGGTCTGATAAGGGCGCCCTTATTCTTGGAGAGGGCCAGGCCCTTCCCCACGGAGCAGGGCCCACTTTAGGGGCCCAATAGTCCCTAGAGATGAAATGCCATAGAACTAAGACTCTGAAGGATGTGTCAGGGTACCGTAGCAAGGAAACATGCCCTCCTGCGTGGAAATGACCCCCTTCCAACGTAAGAGCTTTGCGGTACAGATTTGTCGGCTCCATGCCATCGACAGTGTTGCCAGCAGATACCCCCATCACGCTCTAACGCACTAAGAGTGGGGTACCTTTCCTAAACAGTTCTTCCTTTTACTGAAACAGTCTCTAGTGGAATCCCATGACAATATCACTTCTCTTTATCCTGCTAATCTGCATCCAAACGTTGACGTTTTCTACTCGAGGTTCCCTTCTCTGAACATCAGTGACTGAACAGGGATCCCCAGATGGAAGTGTTTGTGTCTGGCCTTCTGGGAACTACTTGAAGGAAATCTATTAGATTAGAAACTCTTTGAGGGCAGGGATTGGCTTTTGCTTCTTTTTGTGTCCTCAGCACCTACCCTAGGGCTAATAAGTACTTTTAATAGTATATTATATAAGATACTATAATATATATAATATGACTATTACTGTATGTATTATATAGTATATATAATATAATAGCACTACTAATAAGCATTAACAAGTACTCATTAAAATTTTAATGATTGATTGGAGAATTGGAGAACATGGGTCCTGTGATCGAGCTGATTGGCAGCGGAGGGAATTTTTGCTTTGGAGAGATGCCCACCAGTGGGGGAGGAGCTTAACCTCCAACCCGGCTGCCAGAAGGCGTGGACCTGAATGAAATTATTTGGATAGGGCAGAGTCACAGTGAAAAGTAAAATATCTATTCATTAAAATCTTTTTTATAATTATTATAGCTTTTTATTTACAAGATATATGCATGGGTAATTTTTCAGCATTGACCCTTGCAAAACCTTCTTCCCTCCACCCCCTCCCCTAGCTGGCAGGCAGTCTCATACATGTTAAACATGTTAAAGTATGTCTTAAATACAATATTTGTGTTATTCAGTAATATCTTGAGCTCTGTCAGGTCTTGCTGTCTTAGGTATCAGCCTTCAAGGAGAGGACAAGATTGTATTCTCGATGCTGCTCATTAAGTTTTCTGGCAACGAGAGCTAGTGTGTATTAAGCATTGTGTATTTGTGTATGTGTGTGTGAGCAAAATAAATGACTCTCCTACATCTGATTACCATTGTGCAGTGAATATACTTTTCTAGTCCTCACTTTGGGGGAGGCCTTAGAGGTATAAGTAAAAAAATCCAAGTTTTAAATAATTTTTCCCCATGAGGTTCCAGGTGGAGCTATCAAAAACTGAGATGAGGGCCAGAGAATGGAACAAAGGGGGCAATAATGCCTCATAATCCTCAAAGCTACTCTCTTCAAGTCAGATTCAGATCAATTAATTACTGACATTTACATTGTCCTTTAAAGTTTGCAAAGCACTTCAGAAATACGTTCTCTCGTCTGGGTCTCAGAGCAGCTCTGTGGGGTAGATCTCACAGTCCTGCCTATAGCCCTTTTCTAGCTGAGGAAATTGAAGCTCAGAGGGGCTCACATAGCTAATAAGGTTCAGAGACAGGATTTGAACCCAGGACTTCCTGATTCTATGTCTAGAGCTCTTTCTCTTATAAGCACCCTAACTCTCTCTCTCTTAAGAAAAAAGGTTATTTATTTTAAATCACTTTGCTTTATGAATCATGCTGGGAGAGAAAAATCAGAACAAAAGGAAAAAACCCTGGGTGAGGAGGAAAAAACCCAGAAAAAAGAAGTGAACATAGCATGTGTTGATTTACAGTCATTCTCCAGAGTTCTTTTTCTGGATGCAGATGGCATTTTCTACCCAGAGTCCACTGGGATTGCCTTGGAAGCCTCTAATTGACATGATAGCCCCATAAGGGATAACAGAAGGGAGGAGGCCTTCAGTGACCAGAGACTTGTTTCTGAGCATCACGCCTCATGCTGCCCTATCCCACCCCACATCCATCAGTGTCCAAGAAAGCACAGGGACAGTGTGATCTACCTGTGGGCATCTGTCCTGGGCAAAATCCGACTCAATAATGGCCGTCTTGCCCACTGCCCCATCCATCTTCTGGCAATATATGTGACCAGACACTCGGGAGCTCAGAAGGAGGCTGCACTCTAGCAGAAAGATTAGTGTAAGGCATTGACAATGATATTTTTATCTCTGACAGACACAGCCATGCAATCTCAAGAGAGCTGAGGAGACCCCTGGCCCCTGGTTTGCTGAATGGACGGATTCTCTGTGGGGAATTTCTGGGAAGATATGGGCACAAGTGGTTCAGCACGGACAAGCATGGCTGCCTTGTGATCTGCTATGTAGGAGGGACTGCCTAGATCGGGGGAGTTCTGAGGCTCCAGTGTTTGGGGTAATGGAAGCATCCGTGACTGGGAGAAAGGCATAGAAGGAGAGCGGGTTGATTAAATTAGCAGATGACCCTGAACTGGGAAGGAGAGCCAATATACTAGATAACAGAGTCGGGGTCCCAGAGGATCATCTGAACATGAGGCTCAGTCCAAGAGGATAGAACTTACTAGGAGTAAATGTAGAGTCTTTCGGTTGGAATCAAGGAAGCGATTTCACAAGTACAAGATGGGGGACGCTGGGTTAGGCGGCAGTTTGACTAAACTAAAGCTTTAGAGGAGGACTAACTCAACCTGAGTTCACGGGAGCAAGGCCAATGGGATCTATAGGAACTATGGAGAGAAATGGGACGGTCCCACATCATCCTGGCCAGACCCAAGATGGGGGAGGCAGTCAGTTCTGAGCACGCCTTGAGGAAGCTCTGCAGTGAGCTGGGTGAGGGACCCCCAGGTAATGTCCTCTGAAGACTGGTGCCCAGATGTTTGTCCCGGAGAAGAAAAGGTGCCGGGAGGAAGGAAAGCTGTATTCAAGTATCTGAAGCTCCGCCCTGTAGAAGAGGGGTTTGGCCTTGTCTGGCTGCGCCCCACACTCAATGGGAAGGCACAGTCCCCCTCCCTGACTGGGGGATGTGGGAGAGGCATCTTTCTCAGGTTTGCCTCCTGGCTTTGATAGTCTTAATATTTGATAAGAGAAATAGCTGAGAGGTGATGAATGAAAGGGAAGCCATTGCACCTCCCTGCCCCAGGAGATATTTGTGACACGGATTCTCTGGATAACCTTGAGTCAGCTTGGGGGGGGACATGGGGGGATATTCAGAAGCCCACTGCCCAAGAAGTGAGCAGCCTAAGACTATTCCATGCTGGGTAATGAAGACAGGAAATCTCCAAACTCTTGGCTTCTCTTTAGGAGCTCTGGGCTCTAGCTAGAGAGAGTTTGGATTCTGGGTTCTGGCTCGGGCTGGACCGGCCTCGGTGCCGATGAACCTGCTTTCCACCGATGGTAAGTAACACAAAGACAAATCCAACATCCCCGCACTGTGGCTTGGCGCTGGCCCCAGCTCCATCTAAGAGTCTAATGAATTTATGAGCTGCTTTGGAATTTGACAAGGGCTGTAAAGGACTAATTAACACGTATCAGAAGCTCCTTGAACTCCCTTCCCAGGAAAGAGAAAGGCAGGGAGGGAAGGAGGGGAAGAGAGGAGAATATTAAACTGATCAATTAATTTTTAATCACCTTGAGCCAGGGAAATTGTAGAGCCCAGTATGAACTGATGGAGGGTCAATAAAAAGCCAAAGACTCCTACCCCCACCTCTCCTCCCTCTCCCAGACTGGAACCCAGACAGGCTTGGCTCTGGGCTTGGTGCTGAACCTGAGGAGGGAGGGGTTGTTCCCGGGGGGCAGCATGGCTCAGGGGCAATCTCGGGTCTGGGAGTGAGAGGAGGGAGGCAGGGGCTTCCTGATCCTCCTGGCGTGGGGGAAGGGCCCAGGACCCTCAGGTTCGTGATCCCTGGGCTCCCCTTGCATGTAACCCAGTACTTGGCCGTGCTGGCTGCCGCGCTGCCCCTGTCCCCCGCAGGACAGCTCTTAAATGTCGGGGCTTCTGCTCCCCAGGAGGCCATGCCCAGTTTCTTCAACAAATCCTCACATGAGTCGGGACTCCGGCCTTTCACTGCTCGCCGTTCTCTACTTTATGAACGACCTCCTTAAACTCTGGCGCCCGGAACGGAACATCCCTGGTCCTTAGCTTTTCTCACGGTGTACGATGCCCCGGCGCGAGGGGGGTATCTGAGAACCGGCGCCGAAGCCAGAGGACCATGGATCAAACCCACCTCTATGTGGAGACCTCAGTTCCCCAGTGTATGGCCTTGCCAGGGCCTCCGAGTCCCTTCCTGCTTGAGAGCTATGAGCTTTGTCTCCTTGGCTGCCCTGACTCACCACCGGCTTGCCCACCTGGTGTTCCCTTTTGGGCAAAGTTGATTTTTTGAACCCATGAGTAAGATTTTACATTTGTTCAATGATCAGATAAGACGAGATACAATAGTGATACATACAGAGGCTTCTTCCGTCAGCCAGATAATGTAGAGAGCTGCCTGCCATGAGGGAAGCTTCCCAGATCTATCTGGGGAGAAGCGGGTCCTCTGCAGGAGGCATTCACTCATTCGTAAATACTGGGGCAGGAGCCTGGCTGGCTGAGCTCCCCAATCACAGAGGCACAGACTTTGGCCTGGGCACCGATAGCCTGCACCCCCAGAATTACAGAACTTTTCAGTTGAAAACCCTTCACGACCTAGCCACGCCAGCCTAGCCCAGATGTTGCCGTTTCATGAAGGTTTTTCAGTGTTTTTCCAGGTAATCAGCATCTCTGAGCCAGCAGACACCCAGAACCCTGAATACCAATTCACAACTGATCCCAAATCCCCTGTAACAACGTCTTGCTTCCCCTCCAAACCTCCATCTCTTCTGCATTGATAGGTGTGTCCTCTGAGAGTGGGAGGGGTCCCACTGTGAGGAGCCAAAGAAGAAGAAGGCCTGGGCAGGACTTGGGCCACTGGAGGAGGGACGCATGCACTCTGCAGGCTGTGGTGAGAGCTTTGAGGAAGGGGCTCGATCCTCCGGGTGAGACCGTGTTCAAGGGTGGGGGTGGGTGGACTCTGACCAGGCCCAGCTTAGGAGCTTCCTTAGGAGCCACCCCACTATCAGGCTCCTAACGTGGGCCTGGTCACAGCTGAACCCCTCAGCTCCATGAGCCGCCCACCCCGGGAGAGAAAGGGAAGGACTCGGCATTCAGGGAAGGTTGAGCCCACACCCTGGCCCCATCTCTCAGACCTTTCATGATAATAAAGTGAGTGGGGGGCAGGGGGGATCAGGAACCCACTGCACAGCTGCTCGGGGGCACAGCTTCCTGAGGCTTGGGCGGTTGGGACTGGAGAAACCAGAGGCACCTTCCTCCCACCCCAGCTTCCTGCAGGTGCCGTGATCTAGTGGGGGAGCAGAGGGGAAGTAGGGACCGAAGGGTGTGTGTGAGTGTGTGTGAGTGTGTGTCCAGCGGGCCACCTTGTTCTGGGTCCTCCCATGAAAGGTGGAGGCGACTCCCGGGCCCGGCTGTTCTAGGACCTTTCTGGGCACGGACAAAGCACAAGGTTTGGGCCCTGGCCCTGAAGTCCTCCCCTGCCCTCTGCCCCTTACCCACTCCGTCCTCTCTGCCTTGAAGCTCTCTAAGACTGTTTCAGATCCTAGAACCTGCCCATGTGACAACGGACTCTGAGCTTGGTCCCCCCCCCCCCCCCCCCCCCCCGAGAATGGGTACGCCTGGAGCTCTCAGCACCTCCCTGCCAAGGTCGTGGGAAGGGCCCGGGAGCTTGTGCAAAGCACTTTGAAAGCTTCGGCGGGCAGAGAAATGTCCGCTGTACTTAAGGATTCCTCCCTCAGCGTGAAGGAAAAGACTGTGCAGACTTAATGCCTTGGAGACTGGGGAGGGTTGTTAGGCATGGAAAAACACTGGCCGGTCCAGGAAGGGCCTTGCTTGCCCCCTCCCACCCTCCTCTTCCTAGCCCCAGCAGCGACCTAAGGACAAGGCCTTGGAAGCCCCTTCCCTCTCTGGGCCTTTCTCCCCTGGGGGGGGGGCGGCCTGGCCCGCCGCACTCGGGGTCTTGCTTCTTCAAGGGCACGAGGCCCGAGTGAGGGCAGGACTTGGGAGCCAGAGCCCTTCAGGAGCATGAAGGGAGGCCACTGGGCGGGGGGGCAACGAGGCGGGTCTGGACAAACGGGAAGATGACCAACTGCCCAGGGCAAGGACACAGCCCCACTTAAGGGAATCCTGAGCTACCAGACAGTCCGCGAGACCCCCGAGCCACCCTCCTCCCTCAGCCTCAGCCACAAACACTGGGCCTGCCAGGGTCTGCGTCCCGTTCCTCCCAACCACAGTTTGGGGCCCAGGAGTCAGTGAGATGGGCTGGGGTTGAGACAGACCCCAGACAGAAGCCAGTCTGATAAACCTGCCCCCTTCTGTGGCCCTTTGTGTGGGGGACGGCAGGGACCCCCGGCAGCCAGGGCCTGCGGCGCGGGAGCTGTGGGGAGGAACACTCGGAAGGGCACCCTATGACACGAGGAACAGGGGGCTCTTGGGCGTGCTCCCCGGGGACAACGGGCCATTGGTGTAGTGGGGGGCAAGGCTGTCTTGGCTGACAGATTCACTGTGTCTGAGTCCGAGGAGCTCTCGCAGGGACGGCGGCGGCTCTGGGGACGGGTCTTGCTTGGTGGCATCTGCCGGGAGGGGACGCGGCTTGGGAGAGTGTCCAGCCCCCGGGGCCATGGGGGGCTGGCTGGGGGAGGGGCTGGGGGCCCATCCCAGGGCTCGAAGGCTGCAGCGGGCTAATGAATCCTGATGGGGAGAGTGACCTTTTCCAAATGCCACATGTCATTGGATTTTATATCACACTAGGACAATGTGCCGTGGGGATTAGGATAGTTTTTCCAATAGAGTTATGTATGTGCTCGAGCAAGGGTACGTGTGTATGTCTACGTGTGCGTGTGCATGTGAGTGCGTGTGTGGCCGCTGTCTGCAGGACGGCGGGGACAGAGACAGAGTGACAGCTGAGCCCCGGGTCCTGGGCAGGACTCATCAGACACACCCCACCCCTCCTCTTCCTCTTTCTCTCTCCCCCCCCCTTCTTCCTTTTTTCTCTTCCTCTCTCACTCTCTCATTTCTCTGTCTCTCCTTCTCCTCCTCTTTCTGTCGCTCTCGTCTTCTCTGTCTTTCTCTCTCCTCACTATCTCTTTTTGTGTCTCTCTTCATTTCTATCTCTGACTCTCTCCTCAGTCTCCTATCTGTCTCTCCTTTCTCTGTCTCTCTCTCTCTGTCTCTCTCTTTCTCTCTCTCTGTCTCTCTGTCTCTGTCTCTCTGGCTCTCTCTTTCTCTCTCTCTGTCTCTCTCTGTCTGTCTCTGTCTCTGTCTGTCTCTGTCTCTCTCTCTCTCTTTTTCTTTGTCTCTGTCTCTCTCTCTCTGTCTCTCTCTGTCTCTGTCTCTCTCTGTCTCTCTCTCTCTTCTCTCTTTCTCTCTCTCTGTCTTTCTCTCTCTCTGTCTCTCTCTCTCTCTGTCTCTCTCTCTCTCTCTCCCCAAGTCTCTCTCTCTCTTCTTTCTGTCTCTCTGTGTCTCTTCTTCTCTTTCTGTCTCTGTCTCTTTCTTTCCTTTCCTTTCATCCCCTCCTCATTCTCTGAGCCTCAGTCCCCTAATCTGTAAAGTGGGTGTGGGGGACTTTATGCTCCTTCAGCCTGATATAAAGGAGCTGTGCTGTGCCCCCCATCTGAGAAGGTTCTGAGCCTTGGCTCCTTCCAAAGTCTGCTGAGTGGGGGGGCAGCTGGCATGGAGGTGAGGGGGGAATGAGGGCAGAGAAGGTGTATTCCCATCTTGGCCAGGGTGGACTGGGGGCTGTGGAAGAGACTAGCCCGCCGGCCAGCCTGCAGTGGGGGTCCCCATGTTCTACGTGGCCACGAGATCACTCAGCCCTTTTTACACACCCTTTCATTGCTGAAGTTCTTTTAATTTTCCTTTTGGAACTAACAAACGTCCCAGCCCAGGTTCAGACTGGGTCCCCCGGCTCCACTGCGGGCCCCTGCTCAGGCCCCAAAGGGAGACGGCAAGAAGGCCCACCGGAACCTGCAGCAGGTGTCCCGGGGTCAGCTACGGGCCTTTGTCCTCCTGCTCTCATCCAAGGGCAGCCGGGAGCTGATGTGGGCCCCTGTTCTTTATCCTAGCAGGCCCAAACCTTGCTGGCTCCTCTCTGACTTCCTGTCTCTGTTTGGCTCTAGCTGGGCCTCAGCCCCTTCCTGTCAGTCCCCTGAGAAAGGCCACCGCGGGGCAGGCCCAAGGGGCTGCCAGGGCCCTAGGTCACGAGGAGTGGAGGGAAGGGGCCCATCGGAGCTCCGGCCCAGCTCCAGCCCAGTCTGCTAGGTGATTGTCCGGCTGAAATAACAAGCTGAGATCTGAAGCGAGACCTGCTCTGTTTGTTTACTTCATTTCCCCCCCATCTTCTGGACAATGCCCTACCACTGGGATCCTGCTGGGCCGAGCGGGAACATCTCCGGCCTCCCCATCCCTCACTGTCTGGCCTGTTTACAGGGGCCATCCTGTTTACACCAGGGCCCATCCTGCCCCTTAGCAGGGGGCTGAGGAGGGGTGCAGAGAAGGGGCACAGAGAAACAGCAGGGCAGAGCCCAGCCCCTCCCCACCCACAGCTCTCCAGGCCAAAGCATCTTTCATACTCTGGTCTCGTTTTTTTCTAAACCACAAGAGACTGGACCTCAGGTCTCTAAGAACCTTCCTAGTTCTGGGCTCTCTACAGGGTAGAGTAAACCAGAGCCCAGAAGCCTCTGAGCTTTATTCTTGTAGGGGGCGAGTGTGTGACATGTCCAGCTCCGTTCTTCCATGACTATTTTGCCCCAAGTCCTCACCTGCTTGCCTTTCCTGTTATTACTATCCTCTAAGAGCTCCCATTGCTAGAATGTCTCCAATCAGAGAAGCTCTCGTTTCTAGGATGGTCAAAATGGTTCCTGTCAACTTAGACATGATCTGGGTTAATCTATCACCAGCGTCCCTCCATCCATCATAGATCCTGTGATGTACGGGTTTTCCTCCTGCCTGCAGATGAGCATTCAGGCTCTCAGAGGGAAGAGGGAAGTACTTCAGAGACCTCATCCTCAGCCCTAACAAATCTGCTTTTGAAGTTTCTTCCTAGGGGACCTTAGAGAAGGAGGAAGAGGAGGAGGGAGAGAAGAAACAACTTCTCTAAGTACTTTAATTTCTCCCTTAATTAATCTGTATATATTTTGTATTCACTTATCTATCTCTGCACTCCCTTCCAATAACATATAAGCAACCTGAGGACAAGGGCTATTTCATTCTCCAATTGATCAATGGCCAAAAGAGATGACTAGGCAATTCTCAAGGGAAGAAAACTGACCTATTTATAGCCATATGAAAAAAAATACTCCAAATCACCAATAATCAGGGAAATGGAAATTAAAGCAGCACTGAGTTCTACCTCACGCCCGACACTTTGGCAAAAATGACAGTTGTCGGAGGGGCTGGGGGGGGCAGGTTGATAACATTGTTGGAAGAGGCGTCTGAACTGGTCCAGTCATTCTGAGAAGCAATTCAAGACTATGTCCCTAAACATCACTAAGTCCTGCACATCTTTTGACTTGAAGAGATCAGAGAAAGAGGAAATGGAGCCATATGTACAAAACTATTTAGAGCGGCTCTTTTTGTGGTGGGAAAGAACTGGAAACTAAACTAGAAACCCACCAACTGAAGGCCGGCTCAAACAAATTTTGGTATATGCAAGTTAAATTGTTGTTCCAAGAAAGGAAGGTGTTTCCAGAGAAATCTGGAAAGACTTGTATGAACCGATACAGAGTGAAGGAAACAGAACCAGGTGAACAATTAATCTAATACAATGACATTAAAACAAATGACTGAAAGATTTAACCAATTGCACTTTTCCTCCTCCTCTGCCTCCTCTTCTCCTCCTTCTCCTCTTCCTTCTCTTCCTCTTTCTCTCTGTGTCTCTCTGTCTCTGTCTCTGTCTGTCTGTCTGTTTCTCTCGGTTAACTGACTTGCCCACGCAGGTAATAAATGTCTGAGGCCACATTTGAGCCCAAGAACTCCTGACTACAGGATCAGTGCTCTATTCACTGGGCTACCTAGCTTCTCCCCTCTTTTCTTTCTCAGTTGGGGTGAGCAGGGAAGAATGGAGAAGAGAGAAAATAAATGCTTGTTAATAGAAAAGAAATTCAATGATTACAAAAAGAACGGGGGTTATTTTATTTTTTGTGTTTGCATAGGGACTGATACATCTTAGAGGCTCATGAATAAATGCTTTTTAGGTGAATGAATGAAGGAGGATGAAACACTTTCCTAAAACTTCCTTTTTCAATCACAGCATCTCAGAGTTGGAAGGGTTCATTAAGGCAGCCGGTCCAACAACACTTCAACAAGGATGTCCTTTGTCAAACCCCCCAAAGTCAAAGATGACAGATATTTGAGGGGCTGTGGAAAAAAGCAGCAGATGGATGCATTACTGGAACTTCTGCTGGAAGACCTCCAGGGATGGGGAGCTCACTGCCTCCTGAGTTAGTCTGATCCACTCCGGGACAGCTCTGAGCTTTGTCTGACATCACCCTACATCAGCCTCTGCAACTCTTCTCCTCCCCCGTTGTTCCTGGGGACATGTATGAGTGAAGAAAGGAGATAGAGTGCTGGAGGTGGAGTCAGGAGAACCTAGATTCAAATCCTGCCTCAGACGTTTGCTAACTTGGACAAGTTACTTAACCCACCTGGGTCTCAGTTTTCTCATCTGTTAAATGGAGAGCATAATTCCAAACTAGAAACTGGAAACTAAATCAGAAGACCAAATGAGTTAATATACATAAATTGATTTGCAAAGCTAAAATACAAGTCACTTAATAAATATTTTGTAACCTATTTAATATCTAGTATACACTAAGGATTGTGCTAAGTGATGGGAATACAAAGAAAGGCCAAAAAAAAAAAAAACCCCTTCAAAAACACAGTCTGTGCAAAGGAGCCCAAGTCTGATGGAGATAACATGCAAACAGTTACATACAAACAGGAAATCTACAGGATAAATTAGAGACAATAGACAGAGGGAAGGCACAGGCATTAAGGGGGATTGGGAAGGGCTTCTTGTAGAATTGTGAGTTTAGCAGCTACATAAATGTTAGCTATTAGCAGTGTGATGTGGCAGCCAAGTAAACTAATGGGATCTTCCATTAAGCAGGGCAGGGCTTCCAGGAATTAGGAGGTCATAGTTTCTCCCTGTACTCTGTCCTGTTCTGAACACATCTGGAGCATCACATTCAGTTCCAGGCCCCACAGACCTTCCAGACAGGAGCTGGCTCATTGGAAAGCATCCTCATAAAAGCAGTCAGGCTGGAGAAGGGCCTTGTAGCCTTGTCCCATGAGGATCAGTCAAAGGAAATAGGTATATTTAACTGGAGAAGCACAAGACTCTTGTTGTCGATCAGCTTCTTCTGTTTGGCCCCAGAGAGTAGCAGCAGTGGGTAGAAATGATCAAGGGTTTGATACTAGGAAAAACTAACCAGTGGCTCAGTGGAAACCTTCAAATACAGGATGGAAGCTCACTCACCAGGTAAGGTGCAGCGGGGGTCACTTTCAGGTATAGGTTGGACTAGATGGCCAAATCTCAAATTTTGTGCCATTCTTGGATTAATTAGACTTATAGTCTGGAGACCAACAAGTCTTTCCTCTCCTGCTTTGCCCATCTTTTAAATCCCAACCAATGCTCTTCAGCCCTTCTGCTCTCAAATGGACCTTTGTCTCCAAAGTCTCTAACCATTACTGCATCTTATTGTTCATTAATGGTCTATGTCTGGGTTTAGCGATAAGTTCTCAAGATTCCTAAAAGAGGAATTTATATTAGAGATTCAGAGAAAAATTAGGACCTTAAGATGTCTAAGAAACTATCTGTAACTTCTCTCCCATATGACAAATTATGCATCTCTGCAAAACTTTTTGACAATTAAGTTCGTTGAAAGGATCCCTGATGAAGGTATGAGAGAGAACAGGAAACCTTTCAAAAATGGTACCCTATAGCAGACCAGCCTTTTAGTCATCTGAGGCCCGAAAGGTCTGGAGAATACTGGATCCCATTGTGCTTTTTCTTTGTTGTTGCTTTAAATAAAAAAGCATTTGATTTTGTGAGTAAAACATTATCATTAGGTGCTCTCTTGTTGTAAAGGGTCTCTTGGGAATGTCAAACTCATTTAAGGTGCTTGAATAATAATCATTTAATGATTCTATGATTATCAATAAGGGGGAAAAGGACATATTTGTCATCATCCTGGTGGCTGTCCAGAACAAAGAGGGATTTTCCATAGATTGTGAGGTTCTTCAGGTACTTTTATTTGCCTATGACATTATTCTACCTGAATCATACTTCAGAATAATACAAAGTCTTTTAAATGAGAGTCACAAGCATTTAAGAGAATTTGACTTAACAATCCACAATGGACAAATCAAGTGGATGCAAACTACTCCTCTTCTATAGTAAGATGTGTGGAGTTCATAAGAGTTGGGCCTGAACTAGCATTATCTAATGCTTCTATTTTCCTAAATCCCAACTCTTGATTTTTTTTTTTAATCCATGAAGAATCCCATATTAATAATTTCAGGTTTCTCCTCAGAGGCACATAGAATACTTTCTTAAGACAAGGACCAATTAAAATACCGGCCCAGGCTATACCAGCACATCTGGCCCAAGTTCCATGCAGGACTATGGTTATATTTATATTCTTTCCTCTCTTCTAATGTCCAATTAGATGCCAAGTTCTGTCAATTTTGCCTCTTGAATCTTTCTCCATTCTATCTTCACTGCTGGCAAAATTTGTGGTCCCCGGGCAAAATTTAGAGCATATTACTAAAGGGAAAATTAGTAAGTATATAGAGAAAGAAGCAGGGACCAATTAAATTGTGTCGGTTCTAGGAACTCCTATGTGAGTTCATCCTTGTAATGTGGTGCAGTCAGTTTTGATCAGCGCTTGGTGACCTGCTCTCTCTGTTCTTCAGACTAGTATTCATGACTTGTGGCTATCCATTTTCACCAGAAGAACAATGACATTCAAAAGATGAATATTTGTTTAAGGAAGAATCTGTGTTTTACTAAAAGAACTCTGTAGTTTCTCAAAGGCAACTGAGCCCACTCTCTTCCTCCTTCCCATTTCCTTCTGGATCTAGATAGTTTTCTCTCTGCAGCCACTGTTCTAGATTCATGGACTAATGGATGAGTTCTAGGTTATCCATCCACCTTCACATCACAGTCTGAAAATGGGTATCATTTACTTTCCCTAGGTGGGCTGTCAAGTCAAATTCTTTTGAGTTATTATGGATCTCATTCTGGCAGCTTTGCCATGTTCCAAGACTTGACGCAAACAGCAAAATGTCATATGCAAAGAGGATCAATCAATCAAACAATCACCAAGCATTTATTAAGCACCTGCTATATGTCAGGCACTGTGCAGAAGTGCTGGGCTTACAAAGAAAGGCAAAGAATGGACTAATTCCTTTTTGATTTGGTCTTTAGGCTCAGTTTCCTGTATGACAGTGGAAGGCAACTTTGGTGAGCATAAAGCTTCTTGTTTTATATTTCATGTCATAATAATAGTTAGAAGGTCAACAGAAAAATAATCTCTGTTGTTCTAGCTTTGGAAGAATCTTGTATGACTTTGACAGATGTTCCAGAGATACTTTATTATCAAAAGAAATAATATATATTTTTTTAACTTTTAAAAATATAATATTTGTAACACATTCTGTTAGGATTACTAAGTGAGAACTGAGGTTGTCTGGACAGTGACAAGGTGAGAATTCAGGTTTTCTGGACAATTACAAGGTGAGAACTCAGGTTGACTTGATAGAGGGGGCAAGCTCATTGGCTGGGGTGGTTCTTCCCAGAAGCCCTTGCATTATGCCACGCCCATTCTCTGGGAGAATAAAAGAGAGGACTCTCAGAGAAAGAAGAAGACTCTCTGCATTACATCAGGCCTGACGGAGCTCTCTGCAGGAAGGGAAGTCACTTCTAAGGACAAGAGTTAACAGCAACTGCCTGGAGACAACGGTTCATTACAGGAAGAAGAATAAGTCTTAGAGATTTGAGTAGACACAGCAGATCTCTTCCCAGAGAGCGATCCAGCAGCTTCTAGAGACGACAGCTCGCAACACATTCGACACAGTGGCTACCACACAGTAGGCCCTTTGTAAATGTTAGTTATCATCATTGTTGCTCCACTGAATTGAATGCCTTTTTTATAGTCAATAATAAGTAGCATTTATAAAACCCTTTAAAATTTGCAAAGATTATATCACAAATATAATCTTATTTTATCCTCTCAACAACTCTGGGAGGCATGTGCTATTATTATCCCCAATTTAGGGAAAGGAATGGTCATTTTGTAAAGGGCCTCCTATGTGCTAGGCACTGTGATAAGTGTGTTACAAATATAGATGAGGAAACTAAGGCAAATAAATAGTAAGTGACTTATTCCAGCTCACATTGTCTGAGGCAGAATTTGAACTCAGGTCTTCTAACTGTAGGTCCAATGCTCTAATCACAATGCCTTTTAATACTTTCTAGTTAATTAACAATAACTAAAGTAAAATCATGTATTTTCTCTCTCTCTCTGTGTGTGTGTGTATGTGTGTATGTATATATGTATATATATATATATATTCTCTTAGTTATGTAGTTTTACTTCAGGTACCCTTTTTGAGGGTAACACTTCAAGGTTTTTTTCCTATGACTTCAGCATCCATCCATCCATGCGTCCATCCGTCGTCCATCTGTCTCTAGAGAATCAGTCTCTGAAAAAGCCCTCCAAGTTTTACTGCCTCCATTGTAGAATTTCAATATGTACTGGGTGTGGTCCATAAACATTTTCCATCCTTATTTTCTCTGGTACCATTTCCACTTCTTTTAAAAGTACATTCAGGACAGTCATATTAAGAGTCCAAATATGGTGACTCCATGTCATTGATGGTGAAAAGAATCTGCTATAAAAGTCATTACAGACTTTTCCATGTTTCCTCTTTCTTTTGTCCTCCATCCCATTTGTTCCTTAAATGCCCTTGGGATAACTTTGGTTAGTTGGGTTTTTTGCCAAGCTTTCTTCAAACTGGTTTTTCCTTCTTTGGCTTCTTGTTATTTTATGAAGTGATACTGTTTGCAATTTTTCCAGCATCTTTTTTTTTTTTTTTTTTGTAAGAATTTACAAATGAGTGCGTATTCTGAAGCAGGGTTACTCTCGGTTGCCACATCTCTCTGCCTGGCAAAGGAAATCAAGAGACTTGCACGCTGATGTGGTTTCTGGATTCTCTTAGTCTCCTTGTTATGGCAATTGATTTACATCAATTAAACCTAAGTGTAAAATTGTCAGAATCGGCGGCTGCGTGCTTTTCTCCATTTACTTCCCATTTTTCTTTCCCTAATATCTTGTTGAAACAGGTCGTGTCAGAGTTGTTTTAAGCATGAACTACAATGTTTTTTCAGTATTATTCTATCTTCCATTTCATTCTGAGCTTTTCTTTCACAACGGTTTGGCTGTTTACAGCCAGATGATTCAGGAACGACTGCCATATCAGCAACAAGTTTTTTTTTCCTGTGCGTTAAAAATATAATCAATTAATTTTTTTTGTGTGTGTGATGACGGTCATCATGTATAATGTCTTCGGATTCTTTTCATCAAAGATATAATTTGTTACGTACAGACGGGAGCCTTCTGCGTCTTCAAGCCACTGCTTCTTTTATTCCTTCCTCCTGACATGTTTGCCATCCTCCCATTGCAATGAAGTCATTATACATAAAAATGTAGTTTGGAGGATTGAATTGGGGTCTTCATAGGGAAGCTTTTTCTTCCTCTCCTCCAGCTGATGTTGGCCTGTAATGGCAATGATTTTCATGGGGGTCTTTTGCAAGTATGAAATTGTTTCTTCCCCAATTCATTATTCATTTCAGCTGCTGGCAGTGGGGGAAAGAGCTATATATAGCTGTTATCCTAAACTTCAGTTTCTTCCTCCATAAAAGAAGATGACAGTAGTCTGTATGCTGCTCACCTCACTGAGAGGGCTATTGGAGGAAAATAAAATAGTGCCAGGGTACGTCCCCAGCCCAGAGGCTCCCCTCCTTCCTCCATCTCCTCAAGGCCTGGAAGGTCTCGCTTTGGGCAAACCAGGTAGACAATGCTAATTGAAAGAAAGTGCCATGAATACTCTTCCTCTATGCAAAATTTTCCTTCTGTTTCTCTCTCCTTTCTCTATCCTTGCTTAACAGGCCAGCTTTCCAGTAGGGAAAACTTTTTACTAGATGTGTCTCAAAGTGGAACAGATTATCATGGTTTTTATTTAATAGAGGCCTTTATATATGGGCTGGGTGAGCTTTGGTCAAAGTCGCAGTCCAGGGGGTATTCGCTTCTGGCTTGGACCAGGGACTTTGCTGAGCTTCTGGGATTCATCCTTGGGTGGGTGGTGGCTATGGAGTGGTCCATGAAGTTCAAGGTTCAGCAGAGATGAAGGCCGGAGCCCAGACTGAGCCAAGCCGTCCTAGAGCACGCCGCCGATGGGCCCTGTTTGGGTGGGCCATGGCTCTGGGAGCAGAGTCCCGGCCCCACTCCTGTTTAAGGACATCTCTAACTGCTTCTCGGATGGCTCAATTAGTAAAGTGAATATATTAGATAAAGTCTAAAAGATTAAACTATCATCGTCAGCCCATAATTTCATGAAGAAGTCAGGGGACCGTATCCCTCTTATTAACTCTATAACAAATGTGATGAAAATGTTCAAATAGAAT
The DNA here is from genome assembly GCF_048593235.1 of Sminthopsis crassicaudata. Taxonomy (NCBI): domain Eukaryota; kingdom Metazoa; phylum Chordata; class Mammalia; order Dasyuromorphia; family Dasyuridae; genus Sminthopsis; species Sminthopsis crassicaudata. Next base: position 29,403,377 of record NC_133620.1, read on the forward strand.
GTTAATGCAACGTTACGTGCGATTTTCCCAGGCGATTTGCTGCTGAAATATTTCTTTATTAATAGTAATTGAGGGTATAAATTATGAATGAGGCGATTTGCTCCTTCCAGTGGGGAAGACGTCCCAATGGCTATAATTCTTTATAATAATTTTGGGGCAGCGGGGAGGGAGGAAGGGGTTGTCCAGGCCAGGCCAGGGAGGGGGAGGGGGAAGCAGCGCCCTTGCTGGGGAGACAGCGCCCTTGCTGGGCCTGCCCTCCGAGCCATCTTTGTAGGCCTCAGATAGAAAGCAAATAAACACTGTGGTTTTTATTCTTTTTCTTAATTCTCAGATCAGCTGAGCTCCCAAGCTTGCTCTTTCCCAGGGCTAAGCCTTGCTGGTTCCCTCCCTCCCCAAAACCTTCCATAGCTCCCCAATGGCAGAAAGTAGAGATCTACTCCAGGTTGCTGTAATCTACTTCCACTGTCCTTTGGCCTTTCTCCTCCCCTCCCTTAGAGCCCAAACTGGTCTCTGCTTTGGACCTCGCACTTGTCTACCCTTCGCTCCTCCTGTCCTAGCCCTTGCCTTCGCCTGTTACCTCTGGGTCTCCATTTCTCACATCTCTATCCTCCTCCCCAAAGCCCAGCTCACATTCCACATGCTCCATGCTAAGGTACAGTGGGAAGAGGGACATGGGAGGAAACGAGGAAGCTGAGGAGACTGAAGACTGCTTATATATGAAGACTGGTTAGAGGTTCTAAGGAGGTTTGGTTAAAGAGAAGAATCAAGGAGACATGATAGGTCTGTCATGTGGAATACAATTCAATTAAATTCAACAAGCAGTTATTAAACACCTTCTTTGTGCAAGGCACAATACTTGACTCCGGGGAGACAAAAGATGATTAGATTTGTCCTGCCTGGCCAGAGAGAGCAGATGTGGGGCAATGACCTCTTCTACCTTGTCCACCCTCTGGAGGAATTGCTGGACTACCAGGCCACCCTGTAAGTCCTTTCTTTGCTAAAAGCAGCAAAATCCCTGACACTTCCGTGGGATAGGAGGGGACAGGAGAAAGAAGGCCTTTGTTAAAGAGTGCTTTCTCACCCTGTTGAGGCTATCTACCTACTATAAGTTTCTGCAGTAACAAGGTGGAAGGGTTGGGGATAGGCTAGGATTGAAGGGGATTGAGGGCAGGCTCAGAGGTGAGGGAGGAAAGGGAGCCAGGGCTGGTGTCTTATCACCTGCAAGATTGACTGTGACTGTCGAAACTTACACATAAATTGATATTATAAGATAAATACAGAATGGAGGGCGGTAACCTTAGAGGGGCAGGTCCAGTGGTGGTGGGACCCCAGAAGGCCTTCTGTAGAAGGTGACACTTTAAGGTGAATCTTAAAGAAACTTGGGGATTCTAGGCGTCAGTTAGGTAGTAGAGCATTTCAGGCATGGGCAGAGAGGGAGATAGACGCTAGAGGAACATGTGTGGGGATCAGCAAGAAGGCAGGATTGTAAAATGCACTGAGGGAAATAATATATAAAAAGAGGAGAACGATAAGAAGGGCTCAGCCTGTGAAGAGCTTTAAATGCCAAACAGAGGCATCCTATTTGATCCTAGAGGAAATAAGGACCCGTTGGAGTTTGCTGAGGAGGGGATAAGATGGTCAGATTTTCTCTCTGGGAAAATCACTTTAGCAACTGAGTGGATTGGAGAAGAAAGAGACTTGAGGCGAGAAGATCAATTAGGAGGCTCTTCTAATAATCCAGGAGGGAGATTCTGAAATAGGTGGAGGTCACGTGAGTGGAGAGAAGGAAACACATGTGAAAGATGTGGTAGAGAAAGAAATGACATTTGGCAATGATTAACCATTGAGGTGTGTTGAATAAGAACATCAGCTCCTAGAGGGAAAGGACTGTGTTGGTTTTGTCCTATATATCAGCACCTAGGAGAGTGCCTTGCCTTCAATAAGTGCTTAATGTTGCTTTGGATCTGCCTCACAGGTTCAATTCAACTTAAGTCAGGTCTGCAAGGCACTGGGTGAAGGCCTGGAAATACAAAGACAAAACCAGAGCCCCAGAGTACCATACACACACACACACACACACACACACACACACACACACACACACACATACAGATTTATAAATATAAAGTGATTTTATCAGAGAGGGAATACTAACAGCTGGAGAACATCTGGAAAGGTTTCTAGCAGGAGGTAGCCTATGAGTTAAGCTAGGGATCCTAAGAGACAGAGATGAAGAGTCAGTGTTTTCCAGACCTGGGAAGCAGCCTGGACAAAGATGTGCCAAGAACGGTATTTTGAGTGTGAAAGATTGACTGAACTAAAGGAAAAGGAAAATGTCTTTGTTTTGGCCAGGATGGACAGACAGACTGACAGGGATATTTATGGCTTCCCACTGGCCAATAGGATGCTCAGCCTGGCGTAGTTCTTCCACCACCCCAGCTTTGGGTTTTGATTATTGCTACTGAGTATTAAGGTGATAATCGGGGTTATCCGATCACTCCCTCACCTTACTTCCGACATTGTCCAGACTTGTCTCTAAGTATAAAAACTCCTCCATTCTGAGAAGCAGTATAAAAACATCTAGAATTGCCTTTTTTGTTAGCCCTGAGCCCCCACCCAGAGATGGTACTCTTGGCAAAATTGCTTCCGTGTTAAATCTCTCTTTCTTCTCTGAGATGTTTCCCCTCTAGTTGTTCCTTCCTAGTATATTCCCAACACACTAACCAGAAAATGTTTCCGATAGATCTTCTCTATAAGATCCTCCTTGGACCTTGATTTCCTGGGCCTTGACTGGGGGAGGAAGGTGATTGCTTCTCTTCTTCTCTTAGACTCTTGGGGGAAATGGGGTGCTAGAAAACGGGGCGGGAGCTCCTTTGTGGTTTGCTCTCTGTCTTCTTCCTTTCCCCTCTTTTTGCTAAAGAAGTCTTGCCTAGAGCCATTTCTTCCTCCCCTCTCCAGTCATAGTCTTACAGCATCATCATCTGGAAGGCTTCTCTCCTTCCAGTACTTTCCGTGCATCTCTGATTTGCCCTCATCCCACTCCCTTGTATTAATGCTGTCTCTGTATACAAGACATTCAACTGTCAACTCCTTTAAGACAAGGACTATGATGATTTTTTCCCCCTTTTTTATTCCTAGTGCTGAGAACATATTTATTTTTGATAATTAGCTAATGTCTATGTAATTTATTTTTAATAGCTTTTTATTTTGCAAATATAGTTTTCAAAGTTCACCTTTGCAAAACCTTGTGTTCCAAATTTTTCTCCCTCCCTCCCCCACGCCCTTCCATGGACAGCAAGCAATCCAATATAGGTTAAAAGTGCAATTCTTCTAAATGTATTTCCATATTCATTGTGCTGCCCAAGTAAAATCAGATCAAAAGGTGAAAGAAAAAAAAAACATAAGTAAAAACCCACTGGCAAACAATCACATCACCAAAAGTGAAAATACTATGCTTTGATCACCTTCAGTCTCCATAATTCTTTCTCTTTGGATGCAAATGGCTCTAGCACAAGTCTATTAGAAATGACCATGAATCACCTCATTGGTGAAAAGAGCCAGGCCCATCACAGTTGATCCTCACATCTTGTTGTTGTGAACAATGATCTCCTGCTCCTGCTCATTTCCCTCAGCATCAGTTCCTGTCAGTCTCTCCAGACCTCTCTGAAATCATCCTGTTGGTCATTTCTTACATAACAATAATATTCCATAATGTTCATATACCACAATTTATTCAGCCATTCTCCAATTGATGGGCATCCACTCAGTTTCCAGTTTCTGGCCACTACAAAAATGGCTGCCACAAACATTCTTGCACATGTGGGTCCCTTTCCCTTCTTTAAGATCTCTTTGGGAGAACATATTTCAAAACTTCAAAGACACAGATGACAGTCACAAACTTTCTAAGACAGGCTGGACAACCTTGAAGTGGCACTATGGATTCTAACCTTTTAGTGGCCAAACTGGTGATGAGATCCCTTCCCCAACAGACAAGTAGGTACCAATGGCTCCTCCTCCCCTTTCTGAGGAAGGTTTTCCTGGCACCGCGTTCGAGGGTCCCGAGGCAGCATCACAGGGGACTGCATGGAAGTGCCCATGGTAGACGTGTATAGAATAGTTTAAAAGCAAGCCTCAGGGGCCTGTGGCAATGTGGCGCGGAATTACAGATGGACCTACAACGTCCTGCTCTGGGTCTCTAAGGCAGACTTCGCTCTCTCTCTTTGTGGAGACTAAGAAGATAGCTGTCAGTGAGTAATCACTCCCTCACTCTCCTGTCTTCCAGAGGGGTACTGGGCTAAAATCATATCTCTATTACAATCAGATATTTGCAGTCTAGGGGTGTGGGTTCAGGATAAAAGCTACTTTCCCTGGTCGCTCTGGGTAAGAAGTAGTTCTGCCCCATATCAGGAGGGTCATAGTTAGTTTGATCTTGGCCAGCTTAGCTCCCATCTCACTAAACCCTTGTTACACAAAAGATAATCACAGTTAGTGAGCAAACATTTATTGAAGGGAGCGGTAAAACAGTAACTACAGATTAGTTTAGATGGCAGACTACACAAAAGTAAAGGGGCTCTGGGACTCCGGAATGAAAGGAAATCTCAGCTCACTGTAAAAGTCCATTCTAAGTAGATTGGGAGTGTGGGTACTGGGAACAGAGTGGGGTGCTGCCCTTCCTCACATGCCTGTGGCTCCCAGCGCCCCCCAAATCCATACCTTATCTCTGTTTTTTTGTTCCTCTTTTGTCCACCTCAACCCATCTTCTGTTACCCCTTCTCTCTCCCAGGATTCACAGCGTCCTACAATATAGTCCCCACCCCCCAGCTCACTTGGGGAGAGCGTGCTTTGCTTAAAAATTTCAAAATTACAGGATCTGAGTTGGGAAAGACTTCAGGAGCCATTTTGTCCACACTACACAAGAACAAGGAAATTTTCTTCCACAAATCCAACACATAATCAATGTGAACTGAATAACGGTGACCATAGAGACAGCGAGAGATAGTTGGGACACAGGGGTGGACCTGGAATGAGGGGAGCTAAGTGTGAATGCTGGCTTTTTCATTTGCTACCTGGGAGACTTCAGGACTGTGTCTTTCTTTGAATAACGAGAAGATTGGATCACATGATCTCCATGACCCTGTCAATTAAACTGAATTGAAATATTGGCCCAGATGACCAGTCACTATAATAATTCCCTCCCTGACATTGGTCGTTTTCACTGAAGGAAAGCTCGGTAGGCTCTAGGGCCCCAAGCCCCCAAGCCTGGTTCTGGTTGTGGGGAGGACGGGGCAAGAGGAAGAGGAGGAAGAAGCAGCCCAGCTCAGGCCCTCCCTCAACCCAGGGCGGCTGCTCTAGTGTCCACAATGACCACTTGACCAGAGGCCACTGAGGTGACCTTCAAGGGCATCATCGCATCTCCCTAAGCAGGTCCCTGAGAAGCACATGAGGGAGGGGGAGGTCTTAACAGCTCTATCCCCTCCCCAAGGGGGCACATCCATCAGTGGCTGCTCTCCAAATTAGGTTAGTCATCGATGAGATGGGGGGTGGATGAGCTAATAGCTCCTTGCCCCCGGGACACCCCTATAGCTCATCCCTAGACAGACTGGACTTTGGTCTCCTCATCCTTGAAATCTGATGGTTGGGCCAGACCCAGGACTGCTTAAACTTTCCCCTTTTGTAACTCCTTTTCACCGGAGAAATTTTTGTGTGACCCCGAGTATGTTGGTATATAAAATCGGTACAAAAACCAAACGTTTACTGGTAAGAAACCATAATTTTGTGACCCCCACATTGAGCTGTGAACTACAATTTAAGAAGCTGGGGGCTAGAAGACATTGAAAGTCCCTTCCAGCTCTCATACTGAGGGCAGTGTGAAGTAGCAAAAGAGCCTGGTACTTGGAGGCAGACTGCTCACTACCTACATGGCTCTGGATGCACCATTTGAGCCTCAGTTTTCATATCAGCAAAATGGGTATAAAAAACCTTGCTGGGCATCTAGGTGCCTTAGTGCATAGAGTGCCAGACGTGGATTCATCTTCTGTGAGTTCGAATCTGGCTTCATTTACTAGCTGGACAAGTCACTGACCCCATTTGCCTCAGTTTCCTACTTGTAAAATGATCTGAGGAAGGACACTGCCAACCACTTTACTATTTTGGCCAAGATAACACCAGATGGGGTCATAAAGAGTAGGACATGGCTGAAATGACCGAATAACAACAAAACCTCAGCGCTTCTCCCAGGGCCGTGGGTAAAAATATGTTTTATAAACCTGAAGGCCCTTTTGAAGGGCGCGGCGGGAGCCAGCCAGAAGGACGAGCCGCAGGGCTGCAGTCCGGACTCCCCGGTCCTCGCAATGCTGTCCAGGAGCCCCGCGGCCGGCCTGGACCCTCAGTAGGGGAGAAAATGGCTCAGATGGAGCCTCTGTCACTGCAAGCACAACCGGCGAGGCCTTTCCTTCTCTGTGGGCCTCAGTTTCTCCCTGCATCGAGCTTGGGTGAAGCGAGATGAACTCTAACCGAGGTCTCTTCCATCACTGCAAGCCCCTGACCTCAGCTCACCCCTCGCTCCCTCGGCTAATTCCTTCCAGGGCCCCGGGACTGCCAGGAGATTGGGTTTTCTCATTAAGTCCCCTCAGTGTCTGTTTAAGCTGCCCTTCCACCCCCCATGTTGAGCCAACAGCTCGATCTTGCTCTCCAGGGTTGGGCCCAGCCCTTTGGCCCCTCTGAAAGTCGATGCTAATCGGGTTAGGGGCTGGAAGGAGGGGTCTGCCCTCCCTCCTCTGGACCAAGTGCATGTGAAAAAAGGCCAATTACCAGATGACAAAAAGGGTCCCTGCCCCCTGGGGAGGGGGCTCGGGGCCCTTCCTCAGTAACTGAACACCTCGCCGGAAACAGCTCCGGATCAGGCCACTTAGGGAGCCATCGGCCAGGCAGATTTATAGGCAGTGGGAGCCCCTCTGATAGATAGCGCTATTTAAAGGCAGCTGAAGCCTCCATTTATATCCATGTGGAAGGGGGAGGGAGGCAGAAAAGCAGGGAGGGGAGGAGGCTGAAGGATGGAGCCACCAGGCAGCTGGCAGGGGCTCCAGCTGTGGTTCAGGACAAGAGGGCAGGGACGGGGCTGAGCTGGGCTCCTGCTTGGGTGCCAAGGGCTCCAGGGCTTTCCGCAAAGACTGTGCCATCCCCCTCTCCTCCCTGCCCTGACAAGTCAGGCAGTCACAGTTGGGTCTGCTTCCCCCTTCCCCTGCCTTCTCCAGCGCCTTTAGTGAGCAGCAAAGACCCTTCCCCACCTCCCAGGGCCATGCTCTCCTGTCCTGAGCTCTTTTACCTCCCACTGCCAAACTCCCTCAGCCAGGACCCCTGGAGCCGGGGCCTCTCCCAAAGTGGGAGCTGGTTCCTCTGGGGCTGAACTCTCCCCGCCACAAGGGAACCTGTCCTTGCTCTATCTTTTTCTCTCTGACGGTATCTGTCTGTCTGTGTCTGAAACCCCTCTCTCTTTGCCCTCTCTTGCTGTTTCTGCTTCAATTCCTGTCTCTGTCTGTCTCTCTGTCCTTCTCTCTCTGTCTCTGTCTCTTGGTGTTTCTATCTTTGCTCTTCTTGCTGTCTCTCTCTGTCCCTGTATCTCTCCTCTTTCTTTCTCTATCTTTGTCTCTTTCTTACTGTTTAAGTCCTTCTCTCTGTGTGTCTCTGTGTGTGTCTCTCTCCCTGTCTCTTTATCTGTTTCTCTCTGTCTCTCTCTCCTCGCTGTCTCTGTCTTTGTGTCTGTCTCTGTCTCCTTTTTTTCTTTCTCTCTGTCTCTCTTTCAGTCCCTCTCTCCCTGTCTCTGTCTGTCTCTCATAGTAGATGAGAAAGTTCCATGTCTCCCCACCTGGCATTGACTTCTCCCTTCACCAAACAAGTTCTCTGGGACAGAGCTCCGGGATCCCAGCTCTGCCCTCGGAGCATGGAGAGTCACCTCGGCCCCCTCCGTGCCACGGGGGAGCCTCGGCCCGGGCGGCTCTGCAGCCAGGCCCCTTCTCGCCCTTTGCCTTCTCCTCCCCAAGCCTGGGAGCTTCGGGCCATGCTCGTCCTCTGCACAACCCCGGCTTCCCCAAGGAGGCAGAGGGGGTAATTGCGTTAGGCTCTGGCATTAGCTCCCGTGAAGGATCGGCCGAGCTGAGGGGCCGCCGCCCGCCCGCCTGAGTGAGGGGCTGCCCGCCCCTCCCGAGGGTAAGTTTAGCAGTGTTCATTGCTTTAACCAGGCTTTCTGAGGCCGGGCTCCCGCCTGGGCTTTACCATCTAACACTATTACTCCCTTGCCGAGGGCCTGCCCGGCCTGTGTCGGTCCCTCTGATAATTCACCTTCCAAGAAACTTTGCCTTTCTGACCTCCCTCTTCCTCCCTCCCCTGCCCAGCTCTTCATTCTGGGGCTTTGGACCCCCTGGGACAACTCCCAGAGAGCAAGGCAGGGGAGCACAGCTCCATGGCCCCCAGAGACCAGCCAAGGGGAGGACCCCCCAGTCCTGGATGCCGTCCCCTTGCCTGGGCTGTCGTGGTGGTCTCTACAAAGTGGGCTTATGGGCAGAAAGCTCTCCTCCCCCCAGCCCAAGAGGTGCTAGTGCTCTCTGACCCCAGAACTCCCGCAAGGAGCTGCCCAGGAGACCCGCCCTTGGCCAAGAGTCTTGCCCCAATGCCCTGAAAGTCGGTGGTGGAAGGAGTGGATGGAGTGCCCCCACTGGGGTTTGCTTGACAAAGCTACTGGAGTGGTTGGCCATTTCCATCTTCCAGCTCATTCACAGATGGGGAAACTGAGGCAGGCAGGGTTAAGTGACTTGCCCAGGGTCACACAGCTAACAAGTGTCTGAGGCCAGATTTGAACTCAGCTCTTCCTGACTCCAGGTTTGGTCTGTCCGCGGACCACTGGAGCCCCGTCGCTTGCTGGCTTTCAATTAGCTTGCACCGGTCACTCGTGCTAGGCTTCCCGCCCTCATCTAGAAACTGGGATGGGTAAAAAGACTGTCTATACCCGCTCAAGGGGGAGGAGGCGTGCTTAGTCAGCAGTTTGTCTAAGAGGTTCTAGCACTCCATCTCAAGAATGCAGTGAGTGCTAAGCTGGGCGGTGTCCAGGGAGGACAATCAGAGTGGGAAGAAGAGCCCTGGAATTTGCGCCAGAAGAAAATTGGTCAAAGGACCAGGGATGTTGAGCATGGAGGAGAAAAGGCTTGGAGGACACGGGATGATTGCCTTCAAACACTTAAAAGGCTGGCGCAGGGAGGACAGATCAGCCGTGTTCCGACTGTTTGGTCCCAGGAGTACCACAGTGGGCGCTCCCCGACCCGGTGCCCGCCTTTCCAGCAGGAGCACCCAACTCCCAGGGTTGTTAGAAGAAGAAAGTGACATAAAACTCGCAAAGTCTTACAATGGGGCCAGTACACAGTAAGCATTTACTAGATGTCTGCTTTCTCCCTGGTGCTCACCTAAAAACCACAAGAAACTGCAATGTGATCGGCCTGCATCCGCACAGCAGGGGATTGGTGCCGGAGCTGAGGATGTGGACCCCAAGCCTGTGGCTGGGGGGAAAGGCTGCCCACAGCTTGGCCACTTCCTGCCACGGCCCGGCGGGCACCACAGCCCAAATTGCCAAGCACTTTCCCCATAATTCCGCTCTGATTTTGAAAAGATGAGGATTATTCAATGCTACAAACTAAGCACCTACTCTGCGCAGAGATACTGTGCCCCATTGGGGGGATGCAGAAGCAGAAACGACCCCTCCTGCCTGTCGAGAGCTAACATTCTAGTGGGGGACATGTGTGTCAATCCGTCAGTCAGCAGGCATTTGTGAAGCTCCTACTAAATGCCAGGTGCTGAGTGTGTCTTGCCTTCCTTGCTTGCTTCTGTTCCCCAAGCAGCTGGCCCAGAGATGGGCCGTCAGGGGGACTTGGCAAGACCTTTTTTTCCCTGAAGCTCCTTCTGGCTCTGGGCCCCAGGTGATTGAGGTCTGGGGAGGCTTAAGTTGTCCAAGGTCTAGATGCTAGCAAGGCCCCAGCCTCAGGGCCTCTGGCCCAAGAGAGCTGCCTTATGCCCAGGGCTCCCAGGCCCGAGGAGGGAGAGGGGCGTCCTTGGCCACGGGCCGGCCTCCTCCCTACCTGGTGGTCCCTGGGCCTGCTCCCTCCCTCTGCCCGCCACTGGCCGGGGGAGCCGAGCTAAGCCAGATTGGAGCGGCTCGCCTGGAAGACTGAAGGCACTCCTATATCTCTCCCCTGCAAATGGCCTCATAAAAGTGACAGGGAGACGCACATATGGATGCTTGTTAAATTTTTATTACTAATCACCTCCAAAGTCGGTCACTATATTTAACCCAGGCAGGGAGGGCGGTGATGGCAGAGAATGGAGATGTCAAAGCCAGAGGAGGGGGAGACAGGGCTGGGAGGTGCGGGAGAGGCAGCCAGATGGCGGAAAGACCCTGCCTCACCATTGCCAGCCAGGGGCTTCCCACAGCCCCTCCAGCGGCCCCAGGTTTGCCCAAGAAGCCCCTCCTCCCACAGTGCCCCCGTCTCCATCCTTGCTGTCGCCTCCCTTTCTCCTTTAGGGAGCTCCTGGGCCAGGCCGTGGGGACGTGGAGCCCTCCAGGTGATCAGAAACCCCCAGCCAGGGTCTAAGTGTACTAATGAGGGGCTCCAGTGGCTCTGGGGGTTTGCAAAGGGTCCGGGAGGGAAAAGTGAAGGGGCTCATCGAAGAAGCAGACAGCCTGATTCCCAGGAGAGTTGCTGAAAGGGTGGAGGGCGAGGGCACCAACTCCCCCTTTCTTCACTCCCCTGAGGCTTCCTGTCCATCCCAAGACCAGCGGCCCCAAAGACCAGACACAGGCACTCTGCCTGCTCCATCTTCCTCTCAGGGCTCATTCTGAATGAGCCTTCACCATGTGGTAGTTCTATGAAATCGAGAGCATTCTGGTTCATCAGAAAAGGATAACTGTCCTCCCTGTCCCGTGCTCCCCAGGGCTTACAGGCCGTCCATGCTGGGTGGGCTCCCAGTAAAGATTACGGATGTTCAGATGCCTTTTGTCTTTTACAATCATTTCTGAACCCCCACCCCCACCCCTTCACCACCCCTTCTCCCCGCTGGAGCCTCCTGCAACCAAAAGCAGTGAAACAAAAGCCTTGCTTGGAGTCATCACGCCTGAGAGTGTTCCTGGTAATCTGAACGGGTTTGCTCACCAGACAGCACGGCGGTGTCCGGCCTGGACAGCGTGGGTGACCCCGGCCCCAGAACGGCTCAGGATAGAAAAGGTCGAGGGAGGGGGTCGAAGGGCTCTGAGTGGAGGAGAAAATTCTGGGTTTGGATCGGGGGCCTGAGTTAAGATCCTGTCCCTTGTGTTAAATTGTTCACCCTCTTCTGGCCTCAGTTTCTCATCTGTTAAAATGGATTTGAATAAAATTATCTCTAAGGTGTCCCTGGCTCTGAATCCAGTGGGTGGGGGGAGCTTTTTCACTGTTCTTGTGGGGGAAAATGGGGAGAGGGGCGCTGGACGGCAGTCTCCCAACAATTTTGATCGCACACACCCATCTGTACAAATTTTGCCATTAAAAGCTGGAGAAGCGCCTGCCATCTCACCTGCTCCTCTTCCTACTGAATTCTGGATCCAACTCATGTTTTTGTCCATTCTGGATAAACATTATGATGGGCATCTCCGTGCTATGGGGTCTGGGCGCCAGCCTCTCCCTTTGACTTCAGCCTCCATTTCTGGACCCCGAGGCTTCAGATTAGGGAATACGTGCACCCAGCAGTGACTTCCCCTTCTCTAGCCTCCCTTCCACTTTACTGCTCTATTGCTAAGCACACTAATCCAGCCAACGATGCCGTTTCCGAAAAGGTCTTGCCGACCATCGCCAAGGACTCCCATTCTCTCTGACTTTGCTGTCCCAAATACCCCCTGCCCACGCCAGGATCGCCCCCAATCCAACCATGCTGTCTTCCCTTACTGGGTGACATCCTAGTCCTTACTACCAGAGTGTCGCCTCTTTGGGGGCAGAGACCGGCTTGCTGTTTCATATGTCTAGTGTTTTTTGAGGCACCGGGCCCTGTGAGTGATTAATGAAAGATTTTTTATTCATCCTAAAGGTTATTTATCCAACTGCACGTCCTAATTAGTGATCTTCTGTGCAGCCCCTCCTTTGTGGATGCTCAGACCAAACACCTTGGAGTGACAGCTGGTCTCTTCCAGGAGGGTTCTGAGGGACCAGCACAAGGCTATCAGCAAACAGGAGCATCTGGAAGCTATCCCCCTACTCGGGGAAGGAGTCTGCCCCCCCCATGTTGCCCTGCATCTCCTCCATCAAAGCCATGGAGAACACCTGTGATGAACGCTCCCCTCCCTGATTTATGCCCGGACTGACGCCCGTGATCAGGGGGTCACCAAATGGAGATGTTTCTGTTCTATTTTTCAAGCAGCCTCGAAGGGGTTTGATGTATGGATGGAAGACACCTCGTGGGAAGGGAGCCTTCAAGGAAATGTTTGCTCTAATGCTTTTTCATAATCAACAAACCATAAGCAAAGTGTTTCCTTGGGTTCTCAGCATCCTTCAGCCAGCTGTCAAACGGCTTACCAGAACGGGGTAACTGTAGCAGATGCAAGCCCACTTGCGGCCCTCTGATACTCTTAATGAGAGTGCCCGGATCTGTCTATGGAGGAATCCCATGGCTTTTGTGCAGAAGGGAGAGCACGGCAATGGCCGGCATCCTTCCTCAGTCGGCCTTTTTTTCTTATTAATAAAGTCCCAGAGGCCTTGGGCAGCCCCCTCTTGTCCCCGGCAGGTACTTTGGGAGGGTCCCCGGGCGGCTTCCTTGCTGTGTCATCTCTGACACTTATCTCCTTTGTATACACGCATCGACACTCTCAAGGTGATAGTTCCCCCCATATGCTGCCCTGGTCAGAGCACACGGGGAGTTTTGTGTCCAGTCCTGGACTCTGCATCTAAGGAAGGACATCAATAAACCGACGGCCGCTCAGGGGCAGCTGGGACGGGGAAGAGCTCAGATAAACCGACGCTAGAGAGTGATTGGTTGGAGTTGGGAAATAAGTAACCTAAAGAAGAGGAGCCTTAGGGGGACATGAGATGTCTGCAAGTGACCAATCACACAGAAGGGAGGTTGGATGGCCCTGAGAGGGTGATGGTGCGAAGAGACAAATTTAAACCTGGCCTTTCCCCTGTAAGAGCTGTCCGAAGAGTGGAGGGAGCTGCGTCGGGACGTGGCGGGCTCTCCCCTCCCCCCACCCAATATAATAAAGGCCATTTGTCCAGTATGTTGTAGAGGAGACTTTTGTTTTGTCCTCCCTAGCTCTGAAATTTGATGAAATCCTGGCTCTGCCATTTAGGAACAGGACCAAGGACATTGGGGGAGAACCAGAGGAGCCGATCAATTTGGGTCTGATCGGAGGAAAACCATCCTAACAGTGAGGACTGTCCGGAAGTGGTCCGGGCCGCCCGGGCTGGAGTGCGGCTTCTCTCTGGGGGGTCCTGGAGCAGTGTCGGAGAGTGGCTCGCTTCCACCTAAGGTACAAGGATCTTCGCTACCGAGCCTAATATCAACCTACTGCAGACCCTGGACCAAGAGCCTTCCCTGAAGGTGCTGCTCCTTGGCCCTCTTCTACTCCAGAACTTGCTGGCACTGCCCCAGGGCTCCCTCAATGTCCACTCCCCTTTTTTCTGCCTTAGCCACCGACTGCTTATTCAAGTTCATCCAGATCTTATTTTGCAAGATTACAATGTATACCCACATAGACTCGCTTGCATTCTCCTTAAGGAAGGTGGGGAGGGAGGCAAGGAGAGAACTTGGAACTCAAAGTTTTAAAAACAAATGTCTAAAATTGCTTCTACAGTGTAATTGGTGAAAAATCAAACACTAAAGAAAAATTTAAAACTGAAGGAAAAACAACAGGAAATGGAGCTTATCCACAAGGAAAATCAAATCTATTCCCAGTCAATCCATCAATAAACATTTATCAAATCTATTTTGGTAGAGAGTAGCGCAGCAAGAGTCCAGGTGACCAAGGCCTGCACCTGGCAGGGCCGGGCAGAGCCAGAGGGGAGAAGGGGACACACGGGAGATGTTATGAAGGAAAACTCAGGTGTTGGCGGTAGATCGGCTGTGGGGGAGAGGGAGGTTAGAGCAAGTGAGCAGCCTTGATGGCCTCCCTGCGTGAGTGGGCCTGATGACCAAGGAGACGGTGGTACTCTCCACCAGAATAGAAAAGTGGGAAGGGGGAGGTTCTGTTTTGTATACACTGAGCTGAGGGTGTTTATGGGACATCTGGGAGTCCAAGAGGCAGCAGGAGAGTGAGGCTGGAGCATCAGACGGAGCTCAGAGCTGACGGATCACCAAGTGAGAGGGTGTAGAGCAGACAGAGCCCTCAGGACGGAGCCTGGGAACAAGTCATGGGCGGCGGTCTCGGGATGAACGAAGAGTGGCCAGAGCGGTAGGAGGAGAACCGGAGTGAGCCAGAGTCATGACAGCCCAGAGACACATGAACCAGACCAGAACCAGCCTTCCCCAGAGGCAGTTCCCAGTGTGCTCCCAGTCTCTCCCTCTGACCAACCTCCTACGGAGTGTGTTCCCCAGCTTTCTGCTTCTACTCCGGCCCGCCTCCAAAACACATAGAAAGAGCCCTGGGAATAGGGGCGGACAACTAGACACAATACGGCCCCTTCCATGACTTGTGGCAAGGCACAACCCCTTGTGACCTCAGTTTTCTCATCTACGAAATGGGAACAATATGTAGAGTATTAATTTGACCTCTGCCTCCAGGAGGGAGATGTTCTGTAGTTTTTATGTCTTAGCTCCAGGAGTTATGGGGATATGATTAATTGAACACTAACTTTTCTCTCCAGATATAGATATAGATAATAGCCATGGAGAGGGAACAGGGAAGGACCCTATGCTCCCATCACCCAGAGGGGGTGATTCTCGCCAGCTTCCCCCACCCCATCCTGCCCCCTCCTCCCGTCCCCGGGCCCCCTTCTCTGCTCTTAGAGGGCCTCCCTGGGCAGGCAGAGCTCTGCTTGGTTTCCACCCTGGGTGGGCTGGGTGTCCCCCCTCCCTCCCCCTCTGGCTTCCCCTGCCAATAGATCTAGCTAATGAACACGCATGACAATGGCCTCTCTTCCCACTTAATACTCAGAGTGCTGACTTTAGAAGCTTGGCTCTGCACTTGTCGGCTCAAGGCCTTAAATCACTCCCTGAAAAGGCTTAGCAAAGGGAAACGAAGGCAGTGGCCTGGCGGGGGCTGGGGAGCGGACAGTGTGTGGAGGAAGGGAGTGGGCCAGGGGCCGGGGCCGGGGCCTAGGGATGCCTGACATGGGACAGCCAAGGCCCAGGAGGCAGGGCCAGGGCCAAAGCCAGGCAGGAAGCCAGGGACACAAGATGAGATATGTGTGGAGCAGTTGGCCAAGCTGCGCCAACTGTGCAGGGAGAAAAGGTCAAGGCTGGCTGGGGTGAAACTGGGGTGACTGAGCTGGTGCACAGTGGGCTCAAGGGTACACTTAAGGCGCAGGTGACTGGGAAACAGAAATGGAGAACCTGGAGGGAAGATGGGATCACAATCATCCCTTCATTTCACAAGGATGAGGCTGGGGTCTAGAATGGGGCAGAAAGGTTCCCAAAACATCAGGGGGTCTATGCCCATCTAGCTCAAGCTCCGGCTCTTGCCAGAAACCCGAGGGCCCTAGGAGGCTGGGGGGGCTTGGGGAGAAATGCCTGAGCTGGAAACCAGACCTCCACAAAGCCCAAGTGCAGCTGTTCCTTGTCTAACATCTTCACCTAGAATCCAAAGGCTTCTTCCCTTTTGGTCACAAACTCTACCAACAAGGACAGGGAAATCCTTCCCTGGGCGGCTCCCTTGGGGGCTCGTGCTTGGCGTAGTGAGGGGCTCAGGGGCGCTGAGTCTAACCAGAGAAACAGGGAGAGAACAATCCCCCCCATCCTGCCCCTTGCCCCCACCCATTCTTTAGGAATAAGTCTAATGCCTCCTTATGCTTCAGATTCTCTGACTCAGCTCAGTGAGTTTGTGCCTCCAAGAGACTTTCTTTGTGGATCTTGTGGCCGAGCCCATTTCCCCCAGAATCTCAGTTCTCTGCCTCAATGAGAATCCCTTCAACGTCCCGTTGGTGACCTTCTCGACTTTGCTGATGACCTCCAGCGAAGGGGAGCCCTGTGACGGAATCTTCCCCTACTTGAAGCCTGAGCTTGCCATCCCGACTCTCCCCCTCTCACAGGCATCTAATTCTGACCAAACAGAACAAGTCAAACCCTAGCCCTTCTAATCCTTTTCTCCAGACTCAACAGCTCCACGTCTTTTGGCCGAACCTGACATGGCTTGGACCTAAGGCCCTTCCCCACCTCAGCTCCCCTCTCTTGGATGCTGCCCAGTGTCCTCCCTTAATTGCTTGTGGTAAGGAGCTACTCCTGGAGCTGCGGCCCGATTAGGGAAGAGGCTGGCAGCCTCGTCCCTCACCCCTCGCCCCGAATACTACAGAAAGTGAGGCCTAAAGTTCCTGGAGCATTTTTGGCCCAAAGGGTGCACTGCTGAGTTCACTGAAAGCCCTGGATTTTTTCTAACCAGCTGCTGCCCACCACCCACACCTCCCCATCTTGTACAACCAAAGTTGGCTCTGAACCCCAGTGCCAAACTTGACATTTGTCTCCATTTCATTTTGTTTTACCCGCGGCAGCATGGAATAATGACCAGGGGACGCAAAGTTAGGAAGACCTGGATTCATGGGTAAATCCTCTCCCTGTCCCAGGGAATGATAAACAGCTCCATATTTCAGAGAAAATGCCGCCTGGCTTTGATGGTGGGAGCTTCCTCACCTTGGAGTCCCAGGAAATCTCAAGCCTGTTCCTCTTAGTCTTTTCCATTGCATGTTCTAGCTTACCAAGTTATACTTGAGTTCCAATCACAGAATCCCACATCTTTATAATTTCTTTCCCATCTTCCCCATAAACTGCAGGAATGACCTTGCCACCTATTCAACTAGGGAAGATAAGGGAAAGCTGCCAGACTCTCGACAGGGAAACAGGGGCAAATGTGGGCTGCTGGGAGTTTGGGAAACTGGTGAAATCTTTTTGAGGAAATTTCTGAAAACAGGTCACGCGTCACAGAACTGAGCATCCCTTTGGTCCTGAAATGTGAGATTATACACCCAGGAAATAATGAAGAATACCATAGGATAAGCATCATTTAGTATTATGGCAGAACCTGGCACATAGTAGGTGCTTAATTAATGTGAACTGATTGGGGAATTTTGAAGAAAAAATCCCTCCCCTGGTGGGCACTGTACTGAGACCACTAAGGGTTAGGGGGTGGGCCTAGCCACAGACAATCTGGTCACTCACTGGGCTCAGGATTCATGTGTCAAAGGCCAATGAGCTGGGAGTTAAAGGCATCTCCCGGACAGGATTAGTGGGGGGTCCACAGAGGGCTCAGACTTTGAAAAAGAGGGAAGGCAGGATGATTCTGACCCTAGGAAGCCATGATCTAAGCCTTTGGGACCTTAGAGGTCCTGTTCTCATTCTACAGATGAGGCTATTGAGGCAAGGGCAGAGTCACAAATAGGTATCAGTGTCAAAGTTCTCCCTAGGGGCCTCTGGTAGCCCAGTCCATTGCCCCTTCCACCCCACCACGCTGCCTCCTGTCCCTCCAAGGTCTTCTTCTCTTCAGATTGAGCATCCTAAGTAACTTTTCTCCTCTTATCCATCCCCTCCCTTTCCTTCTCTCCTCAATTCCCCAGGCCTGCTTGTAAGTTACTGAGTATTGATCTGCCTAATGGGGAGGATCTGATTCCTGCAGTCAGGCTAGCTGCTCTGCTTTGGGCCGGGGGCTTTAAATCCTAAGGGTTGGTGGAGGGATATATGACCTTGTAAGGGGTTTGGCCCTGGAGCCCCGAGGCTTCACCCTGGGAAAACCTGGAGACCTAGGCCTGAGGCTAAGCTTTGGGTGGAGGCCTTGGGGATACACCCAGGCTCTTCCCCCAGCTTAGGCCGGGCCAGGGCCAAGGGCAGGGGCAGAGTCCCCAGGCCTGTCTCATCTTCCGGCTCAGTCTTCCTCTCCTTGGTCCTCAGCCTTCCTCCCTCCCTCACCCCACCCCCATTCCAGTCTTGTTTTTCCCGGAATGCCGGACCTGGAGAAAGAGCAGGCCGGCATCTCTTCCCAGTCATGGGCCGCTCCCCTCACCCCCTGCCTCGGGTCCTCTGGGGTGACACTGGAGCCCGGGCTCGATAATGCCCTGCGAGTGCTATTGGCAGCTTCTCAGCTCTTTGGAGGGCAGAGCAAATTGGAAACCTTGTCCTGAGTACAAACAGAGCTGGGGGTGCTGGCTCTCAGGGGCTCATGGTGGGAGATAAGCCAGCAAGGAGGAGAGGCGCTGAATGGGAGGCAGGCGGGGGCTGTGGCCATGATGGCTGCCCTCCCTGCCGGCCTCTGAAGGGCTGTGGTCCTGGAGAAGGGGGCTGGGAAAAAGGAGGACGTCACAGAGACAGGTTCGGGTTCTTTGCTAAGATATTTGTCCCAAGAAGGCGGGCTCTCCCAAAGTCCATCGAGCTGCCTCTTTGAGTGAAGGGCTCCTGGTCACTTAATTTCTTCCCCCTTCTTGGGAATCTCTATTTCTGGGCCTCAATTTCCCCTGGAAACTATGAATAATATTTTTTTGATGGGGGCTGGGAGGGAGGAGGAATCTTGGAGAGAAAAGAGAAGTTTGGAGCAGATGTTGTGAATCCTTCCTAGGAATCTCCACTGGACTTTGACATCAGGCCTCAGCTGCCTCTCAGGCTGGAGCATCCCTCCACTCTGTGGATTCCCTACTCCCACTGAGGAGGTCCTCTTGGAGGCGGCCTCCACTTCTCCACTTCTCCACTTTGGGAAGAGGCCCAGGCTGGCCATCCTTCATTCCCCTACTAGACTTCCTGAACTTTGTATCCTTCTGACGGTCCCTTCCTCTTCTTATTTTTCATATTCCTTTATTCTTTATTTTTCATATTCCTTTTACTTTAATCTTCCCCCTTTAGAATGTAATCTCCTTGAAAGCCAAAGTCCGTATTTATCGTAGCACAGAATGAATGATTGGAACATAGTAAGGACTTAATAAATGTTTGTTGCTTAACTGCCAAGAGGAGGTGGAGGGATCCTTCATGATTGAACTGTCTGGTTTCCTCGACTCCAGGCCCAGGGGTGACGTCTAGCCCAGGCTCACTTTGCCAGGATCTGGTTGACGTATTTGAACTCAGGTCTTCCTGACTCTAGACCTGGCATTCTATCCCCTGAACCACCAGTTGCCCATTTTCACATTGCCAAACACTACCTCTGATTCACCCTAGCAACGGATCCATGATCTTGCCTGAGTCCTCAGAGTTGCAGCAATCCTGACTGACTCTAAAACATCTCCCCCTGCAGCTGTTCCAACTTTCTCTTTCCTAAGACGTCCTCCTCCCTCCTTCTCTCCCCAGCACAGAATTGTGACTAATACTCAGAACATTCAGGACATTTGCCCTGAGCTATCTTCCCCTCTCCTTCTTTCCATCTGAAATCTTGACATTGCATCCCATTTTTTGCTCTTTTATTCCAATCTGTAATGAGGAAATGACCCTTCTCCCTGCCTTTGCCAATCCCTCTATTTATTGCCTCGTTAGAACCATCCCCTCTTATCTTCTCCTACAAATGGTTCCCATCAGAACAATTTTCTAATCTTCAATCTCTTTATCTCCTGGTTAGTTTAATCTAGCAAAATAAAAACTCCCTCAGAGAAGAGACTTTCATTTCTTTCTTTGTATCTCTGGTGTCTGGAGGCAGTACACAGCAGGTGCTTAATTGATGTCCGATTGCTTAATTAATTGGTTGACTTTGCAAGGCAATCTATTCCTTTTGTGCATAGCTCTAATTGTCAGGAAGTTCAGCTGAGTCTAAGTGGATAGAGTGCCAGGCCTGGAATTAGGAAGACCTGAATTCAAATCTGATTTCAGACACCAGCTGAGTGACCCTAAGCAAGTCACCTAAGCCTCTTTGCCTCAGTTTCCTCATCTGTCAAATAGCTGCAGAAGGAAATGACAAACCACTCCAGTTTTTGTCAAGAAAACCCCGAGCAGGATAGACTGAAGAACATTGTCAGGAAGCTTTTTCTTACATCAGGTCTAAATCTGCCTCTTTGAAACCTGTCCCTTTTCTTCCTCTTCCAATCGTTCCTAGTTCTGAGCTTTGGAGCCAAGACTAATCTCTTTTCAAGGCAACAGCCCACCAAATACTGACAGAGACCTATCACAGCCTCATTCTACTGACTAAACATCCAGGTTCTTTCACTTATGAACATGGAGTCAAGGCCTTTTCCTATCCTGCTCTTTAGCTGAGTACTCCCAGTTTATCTACATCCTTTCTAAAATGTGGTACCCAGAAAGGAAGTAGAGTCTTCAGATGAAGTCTGTAGGGGCAGAGGACAATGGGATTATCACTTGTCTGTTGCTAGAAGCTCTGCCGGTTCTTAATGTAATTAAGATTAATTAATTAAGATTAATTAAAAATCACTTTAGGTTTTTGTTTGTTTGTTTTTTTTTTTTTGGCTGCCTCATTACCCTGCTGACTCAAATTGAATTTGTAATTCCCAAAAGCCTTCAGATCTTCAGACAAACAGATATCTTCCTATATATCTCACCTACGTCATACTCCACGAAGATTGTGGTCCAGGCAAACTGGTTCCTCAAGGCCTTCCATCTTTTCCTCTCTCCATCCAAGAATATTCTCTGCCTTGCGCCCCTCCCCCATCTTATAATGCTAAGTTTTCTTCAAGGATCATCCTAATTTTAGTCTGGGAAGCTTTCCCTGATCTCAACCCATCTCCCACCCCAAATGATCTTGTATTTTGTACTGAATTTGTAGTTACATATCTATCTATTCATCCATCCATCCATCCATCCATCCATTTATCTATCTACCTTTCTATTTATAGCTATCTACCTTTTTTGTCCATCCATCCATCCTTCCATTTATCTATGTATCTTTTCATGCTGTCTTCCCTGGCAAGACTGTAAGCTCCTAGAGGGTAGGGATTGTTTCATTTTTGTTCTTATATCTTCAGCACAGTGCTGGGCACACAGAGTAGGCATTTACTGAATGCTTGTTGAATGATCCCCTGATTGTGAACCTCATTTTAAGATTGGATAATTATCCTATTTGGGGTAAGTTGAATTACCCTAAGTAGAAGGCAGCTGGATGACTTAGAGGATAGAGTACTAGGTCTAGAGTCAGGAAGAGCCCAGTTCATAGTGTCTCAGACACTTACTAGCTGTGTGACCTCAGGCAAGTCACTTAAATCTCTGCCTTAAGCCACTGTAGAAGGAAGTGGCAAACCACTCCAGTATCTCTGGCAAAAAACCCTCACAGATGATATGGTCCGCGGGGATCACAAAGAGTTGGGCATTAATGAACAACAAGAATAATCCCGATTAAATTTCAGATTATCCAATCTGTCCAAATGTTCTATCCTTTCCAAATTTTGCTGATTCTAGAGGTCATCCAGGATTTTTTTTGCCATCCCTCCTAGCTCCGTGCCATTTATAAGACTGATAAACTGTCCACTCATTCCTTTCACAATTATTGATGAAAATGCTAGTTCCAAAACCTCCTTCCAAGAATCCATTTATTGTCCAAGGTATAGGGTGGGCCTGTGTGCACCTGAAGGTCTCAAAGAAAAAAAAATTGTGTCTCATTATTGTTCCAATTTTAAAAATATGATTTAGTTGGTTGAAAAAAGTTTTAGTTCCATTTTAGAGTCTTTAGTTTGATGAATAAAAATAATATCCTTTAGTATTTGCTATGGCTTTTTCAATCACGTCTGACTTCTCACGACCTCATTTGGGGTTTTCTTGGCAAAGATACTGGAGTGGTTTGCCATGTGCTTCTCCAGCTCATTTTAAA
Source organism: Sminthopsis crassicaudata (assembly GCF_048593235.1). Taxonomy (NCBI): domain Eukaryota; kingdom Metazoa; phylum Chordata; class Mammalia; order Dasyuromorphia; family Dasyuridae; genus Sminthopsis; species Sminthopsis crassicaudata. The sequence continues at coordinate 29,425,308 of NC_133620.1, forward strand.
GATGAGGGAACTGAGGTAAAAGGGGTAAGTGAGTTGTCCAGGACCATACTGCTAGTAAGCATCTGAGGCTAGACTTGAAGTCAGGAAAACGAGTTTCTGGACTCCATTAGTGGCCATTCAGTAAATGCTTGCCTCAAAAAAATTAAAATTCTGTGGATGTATATCAATGAGATGTATTACACAGATATATCCCTACTGATTGTCTGCTGTCTCACCTGTCTTTTTCAGTCTATTCCGCAAGAAGAGTAGAAGAGACATAATGACTAAAATTTAGAGGCCCCTTCCTGAGTTGGGAGCACCTCCAGGTCTAGTGCCAAGAAGAAGGAGACATGGATTCCTTGTGCCAGGAGGGAACCTGGCACCTCAGGGAATCCTCAGCTACCTACGTTATCTTTGGGGCACTTCCTCCATCTAGCACTGCACTCCTCACCGAGCTGCTCCTTCCTGGTGCCTGTGGCTTGAGGATCTCGGGCAAATACTGATTCCAAGCTCTGGCAGAGAGCGTGTGTGTGAGCACACGTGTGATCATGTGTGTGAGCATATGTGTGTTCGGGTGTGCGAGCAGGCCCTGGACACTGCTGGGACTCGGCTGCTGTACTTTCATTCCCCAGCTAAAGGGATCAGAGGGCAGCCTGTCCATGGGCCCTTCCTCCCCGTCCTCTCCATTGGCTAATGTGGACTGGTGTCTAATCTGAATAACTGGTGTCCCTGGCAGATCTCTGGGACTTCTGAACAGGCAGGATTAATCCATCATAATAATATCATTATTATATATAATATAAACATAATAATAATAATAATAATAATAATAAGGAAGCCCTTATTGAGCACTAGAGACATGGAGTGGGCTAAGGGGAGAATTGGAGGCAGGGCCAGTTAACCAGAGCCTGACTCTTTTGGTGGCTGGTGGCCTTTGCTCATAGTGTTTCTGGAACTTGGACCAGATGGAAGCCCAGGCTCAGGAAAAATAAACCAATGAAATCTGGGAAAACAACCTTCCTGACATCACCCCAACCCCTGTGAAGCAGGGTCTGTCTGGGGGCCTCAGGATCCCCATGCTCGGTGCTGCTGCAGGGGGAGCCTCCCATCCTTCCCCCTCGGCCTATCCTAGGTCAGCCTATCCCAGACCAAGCCAGCCCAGTCCCCGCCGTGTGCCATGTTTACCTAACATGGTGAACATATGCTTTCTCTGGAGGAACATTTATTTTCCCTGAGGCCTCACAGCTCTCAGCATGGGACATGGTTCTGTCCTTTCTAGCCAAAAGGAAAGGGGGAGGTCTGGCCCAGACTGGGACAGAGCGGGAGGGCCACCACCTGCTAGGGGTCCCCCAGGACCTTTCAGATGCCTCAGGATTGTGGCTCTGAAGGATTTTCGGCTTCTAGAAGGCAGGGACTGGACTGAAGACCAAGCCTACCTTGGTGAAAGCCCTGCAGCCAAGAGGGATGGATTGTAGACAGGAAAGGGGTGAAATCTTAGGCTCTGAGGATCTGGAACAGCCTCTAGAACTCCCTTATTTATACCTGAAAACCAGGGATGGCGAGTCCTTCACTTCAGATCCCAATCAGACCAAGGGGTCAGTGTCAGATGCAAAATTTGGACATGATTGTTGAGCCAGGACCCTCTCTAAAGGACGTTTCCTCAAAAGCAGTACTAAAGTCCCTGACAAACAAACCCAGGCCAGCTGTGGGGGAAACCCAATAATATGAAAAATTAGTCTACGGTGCAGGTCTCTGGGACTCCTAAACGGGAAAGAAGACTGGATGAAAGCAATCAGCATTTATTAAACTCCTACTCTGTGCCAGGCACTATGTGAAAACATCAGGGATGCAGAAGGAGGTAAAAGACAGACTTCCCCCCCCCAAGGAACTCAGAATCGAATGGGAGACACAATATGCAAACAAATAGATGCAAAGCAAGCTCTATTTAGAACAAATAGGAAACAAACAAGAGAGGGAAGGCACTAGAATGAAAAGAAGCTGGAGGATACTTCTGATTTTTCATGATCAGAGCTGTCCCAGAGTGGGCTAGGAGACTCCAGGAAGGCACTTAAGGAGGTCTCTGAATGGACTCACGATGCCTCCTCGGGGCTGTACTAAGGGGGTCCTACGTAGGAGCAGATTGGGCCAGATACCTTCCCACACTGCTTCTGACTTGGGGTTCAATTATTCGAGCAACTTGAAAGTCAAAAAAAAGCTTCCCGGTTTCTATTCTCAGTCTTTCATGTTGTTTTTAATTCCCAAATTTGGAGTCGGAAGAATTGAAATTGAGTCCTGCCTCTTCCACTTATAATCTGGGTGACCTCGGGTAAGTCACATCACCTGTCCAGGTCTCAGTTTCCTAATCTATAAAGTGAATCTATTCGAGGTGATCATCTCTCAGATCTCTAAATCCTATGAAACCATTGATGGGGACCTTCAGTTGTTCAGAGGTCTTCTGGAACTCTGTCAGAAACCCCTCAGCTAACTTAATTGGAGGTCCTGATTTGAGGAAGCCAATTTGACCTCCTAAGTTTCATCGAACCTTGGAATGAGACCCATGAGAGATTTTTGGGGGATAATACTTTATTCAGAAAGAACAGAATAGGTGATAAAGGGAGAAGACTAGCAATATCTGATAAGAAGTAACACCCATGGAAGAAAGCCTAGAGAAGGGAAGGAGGGCATGTAGTGGCTGGAATTTGAGAGAAAGTCGATGGAGGATAAAACAGAGGAGTACACTAGAGGCCTGGAAAAATCTGGCAGAAAGAGGAAGTAGATGGAATTTGGGAAACAGACCATAAGGCTGGTTTCCCAAAAGAGAGAAGTATGGAAATCATTAAGAGAAAACTCACATCTTGGATTTAAGGACAAGGAGATGAGGGCCATTGACACAGGATGAATATCCAAATGTGCTGTAGTCCTACAAAAATAATGTCAGGAGTGGCAAAGCTCAGAATGAACCGAGATTGGCAAAGAAAACTAGGATAACAAAGAAGAGAATTTTTTAATAAGTCCTATTAGAGACAAGATAAAGTGGAAGAAAGAGAAAAGGTGCAGCTCTTGGACTTTTGCTTTGTTTCTTATTTTTAGGAAAGAAGAAATATTTTTGGATTGAAAAGGACAGGGCAAAGATGCAGTGGTTCTTAACCCATGGTCAATGAATTTTTCGCTGACACATACCCTCACAATATCTATATCCATACATGTATATAGACACACACACACACACACACACACACACACACACACATATATATATATATATAAACCATATTTAAATGTAATTGGTTTCCATCATAATCCTTTGTAATTTTACACTGTGCATTAAAAAAGATGATTCTGAGAAGGGTTTCACCATCCAAAGAATGCAGGACACCTAAAAGAAGAATTCTTGATTCATTGAGTCAAGAGAAGGAAGGGAATAGCAAGAGGTCATTTCACTACCTTTGATAGATTCAAGAAATCAGCAGGCTCAAATGAAGTCCATTTGGAGTACTAGTTCATAATAACCTTTAAGAATCAACAAGCTCTCTGTAGATATGTGATGCTTTTGCTCCTCACAGGGACCCTGGGAGGTAGAGAGTGCTGAATGAACTAGAAGATGTGGTTCTTGAAAATTGTCAGCGATCTTTGGAAGAAAGTAGAATTGAAGAAGGGCGAATACCTCAATTTTCAAAAAAGGGAAGCTTCAGATACAACTTAGAGACTACAGGCCAGGGAACTCCACTCTTATGATGGACAAAACTCTACCATGTCTTATTAGTGTTCTTCTTCCTCTTGCAATCTTTCTTCCAGGATCCTCTCAGAGACTTTTTCCTACAGAAAGTCTTTCATGAACTTTACAGTACATGGTATCCTCTCCTTGAAATTATCTGAGTTACTCAGCTCTAAATATTTTGTTTCCTTTACCAGACTTTAAGTTCCTTGAGGGCAGGGCTTGTTTTTTGGTTTGTCTTGAGATTCAGAGTTCCTTACATAGAGCCTTGGACACAGTAGGCTTTCTTGGGACTAAATTGAAATGAATAAAATTGACTATCTCAAAAAGGAAACTGAGATCCCCAAGAAGCAGTCTGGCTTCATTAAGACCAGGCCGTGTCAAATTCAGCTCCTTCTGTGACAAGCTTACTGGCAGATCAAGGGAATGCTGTCAATTTAGGTTTTATCAAATGGATTTGGGTCCGGTTGACTTGGCCAGACTCAACTCATGGATGGTTCAACAGCCACTTAAGTACTTATCTATGATTGGCCCTGTATATTTTAGCATTTTTTCAATGATTAACAGAGATAGATGTTATGCTTATTAAATTTACAAATGACCCAAAGCTGGAGAGGGGATGGATAGCTAACATATTGGACATTTGAACTGAGCTCCAAGAAGATTCTGAGGAGCTAGAATCTTGGGCTGAATCCAATCATCTAAATAGGGATAAACATTAAATTATACACAATGGGTCAAAAAAATCACTTTCTTTCACCAATTAGGTGATTCAAGGCAACTCCAATAGATTGGTGATGGAGAGAGCCATCTGTATCTGGAGAGAGAACTATGGAGGCTGAAGGTGGATGAAAGCCTAGTATTTTCATCGCTTTTTGGTGGTGATATTTGCTTATTTTTTCTCCTTTTTATATTCTTTTTTCCCTTTTGATTAGATTTTTTCTTGCACAGCATGATGGTTATAGAAATACGTTTAGAAGAATTGCACATATTTAACCTATAGTAGATTGCTGCTGAATAGGGGAGGGGGGGGAAATTTGAAACACAAGATTTTATAAAAGTGAATGTTGAAAACTACCTTGGAAAACTGTATTTGGAAAAAGAAAAAGCTATTATAAAAATTTAAATTAAAAAAGAGAAAAAATCACCTTCACAAGCATGAAGGAGGGGAAATATAGCTAGTTAGCAACATGTCTGAAAAAGCACTGAGGATGTTGGCTTAGTCCCAGTGCAATATGAATCAAAATATGAGAAAGCTAAAGCAACTTTAAACTACCTTAAGAGAGGATAGTTTCCAGACTCAGGAGGTCCCTCTGCCGTCAGCCCTAGTCAGACCACATGGGATCAATTCTGGCTGCCCCATTTTGGGAAGGGTGGAGCTGGAGCACATTGAGTGGAGGGCAACCAGAAGGACAGAAAGGCCAGGAGACCATGCCAAGAGAAGATCAGAAGGAGGAAATAGAGATGTTTAGCCTAGAGAGGAGAAGACTGTGTTCAAGCATCAGAAGGGCCACCCCATGGAGCAGAGTCAGCCTTGTTTCACGCGGCCCCAGAAGGCAGAACCAGGGCCAGGGTTTCTACAAAGAGGCAGATTTTTGCCCATATGTGAAGTAAACTTTCCTTATGCTGATCACTATACCTAAGGGAAGGGGCTGCCTTTGGAAGTCATTGGCTCCCTCCAGTTGGAAGGAAATGCCCTCGCTGGGGTGGTTGTTGAAGGAATTCTTGCTCAGGTCAGCATCGCCCCTTCTGACTCAGTTTGTGAACCTATGTCTCTAATGATTCTTACATTTCCCCCTCAGCTGTAAGGTTCTCTCACAGCAGATTCTCCTTTCTTTGGCTCAGAGAGCTTTATGCTCTCCCCTCACCCTCTCCTCGCTCTCAGGTTTGGTACCGGACCTTAAAGACCATGCATTTCTCCTCGGTTATTTTATAGTTGTAGAAACTAAGGGTTAGACTTGGCCAAGTTCACACACTTGACCTTGGGCAGGGCTTAGATTCAAAGCTGATCCTGTTGACTCCAAAACTAGGTCTCTTTCCACTGTGCCATACAACCTAGTCTTGGTTCTGAAATGCAGACTTCATATGGACTGAGCAGGTCACCTCCTTGCTTTGAAACTCAATTTCCTTTTTGGTGAAATGGGGATATGAATGCTTGTACTCCCACCATCAAAGGGTAGTCATCAGGTCAGCGCCATCAGAACGTGTTACTTAGCATCTGGCCCAGGTAAGACCAGTTGGTAACCCTGGAACGAGCAGCCCTGGGGAGATGGGGGATGCACTGTCAGCCCTGCTTAGGCTGAAGCTCAGGCGGGTGGTGGTATGTCAGGGACTCTGGAACAAACGCTCCATCTCAAGGTAACTTGATCCTGCAAGGCAGGCCCCCTCTGATGTAGGCTCCTCGCCTTTCAGAGCATTAGGGGAGCAACATTTCATGGAAAATTCAATAAATCCCCCTGTACAGCCAGACGTCTGTAAACAATGGCTTCCAAATTCAATCAGGCTGGGGACCCAGAGCAGCATTTATGAGCTCTAACGCGCAATATTATATAGGAGAGTGAGGAGCCAGGGATTGGGGGAGGGAGGAACTTCCTGGAAGATGAAAGGTCCCAAGCTACCCTTGCTCCCTACCCTTTCTCTATAGGAATCATTGGCCAGGTGCAGAGAGAGAGAGAGAGAGAGACAGAGAGAGAGAGAGAGAGACAGAGAGAGAGACAGAGACAGAGACAGAGAGACAGAGAGAAAAAGAAAGGGAGACAGAGAGACAGAGAGAGAGACACAGAGAGAGAGACAGAAAGAGAGAGAGAGAGAGAGAGAGAGAGAGAGAGAGAGAGAGAGAGAGAGAGGAGAGAGACAGAGAGAGAGAGAGAGAGACAGAAAGAGAGAGACAGAGAGACAGAGAGAGACAGAGAGAGAGAGGAGAGAGACACACACACAGAGAGAGAGAGAGAGAGAGAGAGAGAGAGAGAGAGAGAGAGAGAGAGAGAGAAGAGAGAGAAGAGAGAAGAGAGACAGAGACATATACAGACAGACAGAGACAGACAGAGAGACAGAGGGAGAGAGACAGAGAGAGACAGAGAGACACAAAGAGATAGAGACAGAGACAGAAACAGAAACACAAAGAGACAGAGATAGACAGAGATGGAGACAGATAGAGACAGACACAGACACAGAGAAAGAGAGACAGATAGAAACAGAGAGAGGGAAGGAGGGAGAGAGAGCCCTGTCTTGGAATGCCAGGTCTTGCAATGGCTCTGGATCTGTGTGTAACCATCACACCAAAGGACACTGTTCAGATTGAGAAAGGCAAGGTAGTTGGGCCTGGGCCAGGGTAGGTAGAGGGACCTGTGCATTATCCTTAGATATTAGTTTTCCCAGAGAGGCATGGGAGCAGCCACGCAACCCAACCTTGGATGTAAATAAGAATCTTGTAAATAGTTTAGAGACCAGCTCCCTATGTCTAGCTGGGAACAGGCGTTCTAACCATGCGACGTGTCCATCCAATCCAACCTCCAAGGTAGCAGGTGCTACCCACATCTCTTTAAATGTGCAAGTCTTTCAGCACCCAGGTTAGGCTTAACTTGGAGCTCTAGATATTATCCAGTTAAAGCCTCTACCCTGGACGGCCCTCCACCCAGGTCAGCAAATGTGTGATGGAATGGACACTAAATATACTGATCTCTTTCAAGAATTAATCTTTCAAGAATGTCATCCTCCTCAGCTTTCTGGGTCCAATTCCCCCTTAGGTTTAGATGTCTGATATCTTAGTCTAGAACTCTTAGAATGGTGCCCTTTTGCCCCTCACCAGCTCTCCACACTGGGCCATCACTCCTGGATGTTGCCACCTTCCATTTCTCCATCCTCTGAATGGCCACTCAAGAAGCTGCCTCCAGCTTGGCCTGCGTTCTTATTATTTCCCTTGACATGAATTCTTCCCAGTTCCACCAAGGCTCCAGACAAAGCCTCCAGGGATCTGCTGCTGTCGTTGCTCCTATCTTGGCTGTCCCAGCTCACAGCTCTACTCTGTCTGTCCCCCTTAAGGGTTTCCCAAATGGGAATGAGGAGAACATACAGAAAAAACACCAGAACTACGTGTGACATCTTCTGGAGAGGGAGGAGCAGCTCTACTTGGACTTTTCTGGGCACAATAATCTCAGCTGGGGAAGACTTCTTCCTTTCCCCAAAACCTGAGGAGAGTTTAGCCTTTCCAGAACACTCTGTGGATAAGTAGGCCAAATATCTAACCTCTACTGATAAGTTTCTCAATCTTTTCCCCACTTTCCCAAGCTCTGGAAAGGCAGAACTGTGGACAGAGAATGCTAGAACTGCTACTCTGGGGATGTGGGTGTAGGTCAAGAGGGGATTCTACTTTTGTTTCAGACTTTTGGGTTTTGTCTTAATTTTCCAGAATCACACAATGTGAAGCTGGGAGGGACCTCACTGATGTCTAGTGCAATGTATAGTCACAAAGAATTCCCAGTGAAATATTGTAAAGCACTCAGCACAGTGCTCGGAATACAAGAAGTGCTTAATAAATGTTTGCTCCCTCCCTTGCCCCCTTTCCTACTGTAATACACCTGACAAGTGATCAAGAATCTAAGGGGGAACCCACCCTTTGGGAATGGCCCATTTAATCCTTCTCAACACATCCCTCAGTGATGTCATCCATGCTCATGGTTTCAATGCTCCCTTCCTTGTGTCTTGCTCTCTACAATCTCACCCTACAATCCAGTGACAATGGCTCCCTTTCTGTTCCTTCCACAGCACCCTCCATCTCCCACCTCCTTGCTTTTATACTGGCTGTCCCCCGTGCCTCTCCCTCCTCATCTCTGCCCCCTGGCTTTCTTAAAGCCTTGGATAGTAAGCCTCCCCTTTATTAATTTTCTCCGGTTTCTCTTGTGAATTTACCTCTTCCTGGAAACATTTATTTGCATGTTGTCTCTCCTAGTAAACTGCAAATGCCTAGAAAGAAAGGATTGTTCTTGCATTTCTTTGTCCCCCTTGCCCTTTACACAGTGCCCGGCACCTAGTGGGAGCGCAACAAGTGCTTTTTCACAAGACTGTGGCCCCTAAACTTTGATCTCCGGCCAGAATCTCTTCTCCAGACCTCTGCCCCACACTTCCAGCTGTTTGTTGGTGCAGAGTGGGGTGCAGTGGTTTTAGAGTGGGGGACGTTTGCCCTAACATCTCTGGGGTCCAATCACGGAATACACTGAGCCTAAATTTCCTCATCAACAAAAGGGGACTAACAGCATCTGGTTCTCTAAGGTCGTGGGGAGGATCGAATGAGAACACGTTTGTAAAGCCCTTTGTAAACCTTCCAGGCCTATATAAATGTCAGCAATGTGGGTGATGAAAAAACCAAAATATATCAATTACAATTTTTTTTTTAAAGAAAAGGTTATGATCTGTACCTAGATGTCCCCCCGGCACCTCCAGCACAACATGTCCAAAATGGAAGCTTCTCCCCAAGTCTTCTCGCCGCAGCCTGGGCTTCTCTGTTTTTGTTAATGAGACAAATGTCATTCTCCCGGCCCTGCCAACCTCTCTGGCTCTCCCCTGCTTCCCAACACACCCATTAGGGCACTAATCCTTGATTTTCAGAATGTTATATTTTTTGCATTGACTCCCTTCCCTTCTTTCTCCATCTCCCCCAAACAAACCAGCATTGCATGACGGAGCTGCCTTTCTCCCTCCCCCACCCCCAGTCATGTGCATGTAGCCAGAGAGCTGAGATACACGTCGGCTTTCATTTATTCAGCACTTATTAGGCCCCACTGTGTGCCCAATGACCTTTGTTTAATCCCCTTCATTTCCTGACCCTCCAATAGAGTCGCAGTCACGTGCACGTGTGGAAACTTGGCTCTTTCCCGGCCCTGTGTTTGGCTCCCTCTGTTCCCACCACTCCAAGCCGACATGCGGGTCTGCACACACAGGCCCCATTTCCTTCTCCCCCTTCCTCCCGCCCTTCGCGGCTGCTGTTAAGGATCAGTCCCCAAAGAAAAATGCCCAATTTGTCATGTCCTGTCCAGCTGTTAGCCTCCCGTTGGTAAAAGCCATGGGGAAGACTTACTTTTGCCCATCTATTTATTTGCTGCTTGGACAATAAAAGGCCCCAGGCCTGCTGGGCTCTTCATAATAAAGCCACCAACGATTCCCCCACAGCCCCCTCCCCCGTGTCAACAACACTAGCCAACCTGCAGGTGTCACTGGGCATTAACCCCTGGCCTGGCCTGGCCTCCCCTGTGTCTCCCGGAGGGGGAGGGGAGAGGGAAGACAGGGCGGGGCAGGGGGTAGGGGGCTGGGGGCGTCCCCGCTGCTGCCTCAGCACAAAGAGTGGGCTCCGGAGGGTGGGCCGGGGCCGCCGGGCCGAATGGAAAGCTCACAGAGCTGCCCAGGGCGGCTGGGGAGGAGAGCCGTCCACCAGTGGCTGGGGCTGGGGCTGGGGGCCGGGCTTCCCACATACCACCCACCCACACAAGCACCCACCCACCGAGGCGGACTGCCGCACCTAGCAACGCCCTGGAGGAATGTGGCGCTCACCATGGAGAGCTCCCTGCAGGGAGGCCCCAGGCCCTGGGCCGCCCCACCTCCCACTGAGGGCAGGTCCCCACTCTTCTCTGGCTGCCCATCCCTCCCTCCCCCGCTGGGGCGCCCCTCTGCCGGCCTCGGGGTGCAGACAGTCCCAAGCGAAGCCAGGCTGTCCAGGAAAAGGGGCGTGGGGAAGGGGAGCTTTTGCTGCTGCCCGGCAGAGAGGCCCCAGGCTGAGTCACTAATCACATAGAAGAACAGCACCCAGAATCCTCCCCTCTGCCCCTTTCATATGTGCCCCATCCCCTTCCTGAAGACAATAATGTAATCCCTTCCTCCCCCTCCCCTGCCTGGGCCTTGCAGGGGTCCCCCGGCCATCCCCAGAACCCAGGCCCTCTCCCCTGGCTCTGGGCTCAGAGAGGACTCTGTCTCCAAGCCCTGGGGCCCAGTGCTCCTTCTGGCGCAGAGGAAATCAGCCTTCTTTGGGACAAGCCTCCCTGTGACACTGGGATTCAGAGCCAGGCCCTGCTAGAGAGAGAGGCTAAACAAATTCTGGATCCAGCTTTCCTGCCCCTGGGAGAGCTAAAAGCAATCGCTGTGCCCAGGAGGAGGGTGGGTTGGGACCCCCGGAGATTCACTCGCAGACTGAGAATGTAAAGTGATGGAAGACAGGGCTTGCGAGAGGGGAGACAATGAGAGACCGGCACTGTGCTGTCAGATTAGGGTCAGAAAGGCTAAAGCAAAGAATGATGAGCCGAGGTGGGTCAGGAAAGCCAGGGACAAAAGAAAGGGTTTTTTTCCTATGTCGGGAGAACTCACTCCTCTGGAATCCCTCCCCCCTTGTTCTATTGCTTCTGCTGCCAAACCCGTTCCAGGATTACTGTCATCTTCTTTTGGCTCCTTCAGTTCTGCTCCCATCCTGTGGAACAGAGCTAATCCGAGCTCACTGGGCCTGCTACAAATATCTGCTGTCCAACCTGGGCCCACCTGGCCCTCACTGAAGCAGCCCTTGTCCTCCTCTCTGACTGATTCTTATTGTCTTCCCACAGATTTTGTCTCCTTTCCTCACACCTCCCTCTACCATCACCACCCAGAGATACACACACATATACATATGTACATACACATGGACACCTCTCTCTCTCTGTCTGTCTGTCTCTCAATCTCTCTCTCTCTCTCTCTCTCTCTCTCTCTCTCTCTCTCTCTCTCTCTCTCTCTCTCTCTCTGTCTCTGTCTGTCTCTCTGTCTGTCTCTCAATCTCTCTCTCCTCTCTCTCTCTCTCTCTCTCTCTCTCTCTCTCTCTCTCTCTCTCTCTCTCTGTCTCTCAATCTCTCTCCTCTCTCTCTCTCTCTCTGTCTCTCTTTCTGTCTCTGTCTCTGTGTGTGTGTGTGTGTGTCTCTCTCTGTCTCTGTCTCTCTATCTGTCTGTCTCTCAATCTCTCTCTCTGTCTGTCTCTCTCTCTGTCTGTCTCTCTGTCTGTCTCTCTCTCCTCTGTCTGTCTCCTCTATCTCTCTCTCTCTCCCCCTTTCTGTCTCTGCCTCTCTGTGTATGTGTGTCTCTCTCCCAGCTTATATACACACATATCTAGTTATCTACCTATCTCTGGATCATGACCCCCCAGTCCTGCATCATCCACAGCCCATTGGATATTTCCAACTCAAGATGTCCAAAACAGAACTGAGCATATTTCCACCAAAGCCCATCTCTTCTCCTTCTACTTTTCAAGAGCACTTTCCATCTTTAGTCACCTGAGTCCACAGCTTTTTTTTTGGGGGGGGGTTCACAACTTAATGCCATCCCTTCTCTTCATCTTTCCTTACCTCACCTAGCCAATCACTGTTGTTCCTTCCTGTTCAACATCTCTAGGAAGTGCCCTCTTTCCTCCATTTACTCAGCCACCACTGTAGTTAGCAAAGGCGCTCATCACCTCTCATCTCACCATGACATAGACTCCTCATTTCTCTGCTTGCTTCCCCTTCTGAGCCATCACACACAAAATGCCAGATTCTCTTAAAGCCGAGGTCTGACCCTGTCACCTCCTCCTTACTCACCTCCAGAGGTTCTCTGTTGTCTCTATGAACAACTATAAACTTCTGTTTTGCATGTAAAGCCTCCTGCCTTTACAGTTTTTTGCCTTTTGCTTCCTCCACCACCCTATACAGCCCAAATTGGCTTTCCTGCTGCTCCTCACATTTTCATCATCATCCCCCCATCATCATCATTAGCTTCTATAGAATGATTTAAGGTCTGTAAATCACCTTACATATATGTTATCTCATGTGATCTTCCCAACAATCCTATGAGCTAGGTGCTTTTACTCTCCCTATTTTACAGCTGAAGGAAAAATTTAAAAACATGATGCTCTGTCTCTGTCTCCTGACTCTGTGGTTTTACATCAGCGTGCTCCCTCCCCCCAGTTATCACGTGTCTGCTTTGTAGATAGTGATGTCGTCCATCCAATGAGAATGTAAACTCTCTGAAGGCAGGGACTGCTTCTCTTGTGCCTTTGTATCCCTAGTACCAAAGATAGTGCCTGATATGTAACATACACTTAAAGGCTGCTTGTCAATTGGTTGAAAGAAAAACATTAAAGCAGAAATAAGATAACTGGATTGCTTCGGGTAGACAGGACAAAGACAACAGACAACGGAGAGAAGGCAGAACTGGTTAAAGCTTGTTTGGCCCCCGTTTTCTCTGCTAAGGAGAATGACCTTTGCACTGGAAATGACTACAAAAATGGTGAAAAGGGAGTGGATGCCCAGGATAAATAAGGGGTGAGGAAGAGAGCATCCAGTTGCCTTTGATGAATTCAAATCCCCTGGCCCAGATGAACTACACGTTCCAGTCCTGAAAGATCTGGCAGAGGTGACGACAGGGCCACTGTCAGGGATCTTTGAAAGATCATGGAAAATGGGAAAGATAGAGCAGGATTAAAGAAGGGCAAATGTTTTCTCAATTTTCAGAGAAGAAAAGAGAACAGAGCCAGCAAACAAAAGGCAAAAGAGCTTGACTTGCATTCCCGGGGAAATTCTAGAAGGGAATCCTTACGGTTATAGAAAAATGAGCATCTCAAAAGGCAGAAGTGAAACGTTCCAAAGAGCCAGCTGGCTTCATCCAAACCAGGTCATGCCAGACTTGTTTTATTACACCCTTTTTAAAAAATGGGGTTAATAAACTGGGAGATGAGAGAAAAAACTGCAGATGAAGTTTACCGAGATTGCTGTAAGGTATTTGACAGAATACTTCATATTAATCTTATGGGAAAGTGAGAGGGGATGGCCAGCATCCTGGATGTCAGTCAGAATCCCCAAAGACCTTGGCAGGGCGCAGAAGTAGGTCAAATTTACTTGTTGAAAATGGAATAGGGATAAATGTCAAGTCTTACACAGTTCTAAGAGTCATCCTCAGCATTAAAAGAAGGGAGGGGCTCTGCTGGACAGCAGTTTATCTGAAAAAGATCTGGTGGCAGAACCCAAGAGTCCTGGGAATAACAGTACCCCTCAATACCAGTCCTGCTTCTATCCCACCCTTAAAGCCATCATCTTGGGACTCTCCCCTCCCCCGAGATGCTGCTCAGTCACTGCCTCTGCAGGTGCTGAAAAGAAAAGTTCCTGGCTCTGTCAATAGTTAGATATCAGAAACAAGTGGGATTTTATCAGGAGAAATGACGTCAAAGAAGACATTATTTCCACCTGCTTTGCTGTTGCACCCTAAGGACCAGGAGACCTTTCTATCTGAAATGCAGCTCAACCTTCCCTTAGTGTCTTTTTACATTGGAATATGAGCTCCCAAAGAGCAGAAACCAGCTTATTTTTCTATTTGGATCCCCAGTGCTTTGTAAACAGTGGGAGCTTAAAGAATGCTTATTCATTCATGGAGATCATGGAGATGATCATGGAGATCATCATGGAGAAGTCTAGGGGAAGGACACGCCAGCCATCTTTTAGTATTCAAAGGGGTGTCATGGAAGAAGAAACAGCTTTATTCCCCTTGACTCCAGATGGCAGAGCAAGAAGCAATGGATGAATGTCACAAATGGGGAGATGGAGCCTTGATATCAGGAAAATTTTCCCAATAATTAGAGCCATTCCAAAGTGGAGGTTGATCTTGTCTCTCCAGTCCTAGTTTCTCCCTGAGTTACCATTCTGTGTCTCCAGCTGATCACTGGATATTCTTCTCCATATACTCTATCATCTATCTAGCTCAAGGCTTCTTACTGTTCTGCATATGGTAATACTCCATCTCTAGCCTCCATATCTTCCTATAGTCAGTATTCCATGCTAGGAATGTACTCCCTTTTCCCTCTAAAAGCTTAAATATTATCTTTTCCATGAATATTTCCTGATATCCACACCTACTAGTGCATTTCATTCCAAAATTACTTTGAATTTATTTCATATGTGCTTAAATGCATTCATGTTATCTCCCCAGATAGAATGGAAACTCCTTGAAAGCAGGAATTGTTCCATTTTTGTCCTTTCTTCCCAGTACCTTGCACTTAATAAATTCTTGTTGATCCACTGCTTGATGGGATTCCCCCCTTCTTTAGAGGTCTTCTCCTGGAGGCTAGATAGTTATTTGTTGGTCCCAGTGTAGTGGGGATTTCCTTGGAGGTATGATCTGGACCAGAGCTTCTTAAACTCTTCCCACTCCTGACTCCTTTTCGCTTGAGAAATTTTATAAGACTCCAGGTATTTAGGTATATAAAATAAATACACAAATCAAACAATTTTGTGACCCATTCTCCTTCCGTTATGAGACCCTCTTGGGGTCATGAACAACAATTTAAGAAGCTGAGCTCTAGACCAGTGGTTCTCAACTACTGGTCTAGACTAACTGGGAAAAGGGTGTGAAGCTTTTGGTGTGTCTTGTAATCCCCTTTGGGCAGATTGGTGTAGTCTAGGAAAACCCTTGGAAATCCTCTTTTAAATCCCTACAATAAAATCCAGAGGATTAAAAGGGAAATCAATACTAATGAAGAAAAGTTATCAAAAAAAAATTTTTTTTAAAGTCCAAATTCCCAAGGTAAAGGTGGCTGCCGGGGACCATTCCCGACGCTGCTGCAATGTGGCAGTTCTCTGGTTTTATGTAGGAGGCCATGAGAGGAGCCTGACACGGGGAGATGAAATGTGCCACGGGAGGCAGAGCTGCAGCCCTTCACCGGTGGCCAGATAACAACAAATGGAAGTGAAAGCTGGTAACTGAGAACAACCACAGAGGCTTAGCGAGCTAAGTGTCAGGGGCACGGATAGCAGAATGAGCTGTGACAGGTGAGAAGTACCAAGGAGAGCAGCAAAATGGCTCCAGGGATGCTCAACTGACTCTGAGGAATCAGGGCAAGCAGGAAAAAAAAGACAGTCAGCTTTCTTTTCTTTCCCTTTCCCTTTTTCCTTCCTTCTCTTTCTTTCTTTCTTTCTTTCTTTCTTTCTTTCTTTCTTTCTTTCTTTCTTTCTTTCTTTCTTTCTTTCTTTCTTTCTTTCTTTCTTTCTTTCTTTCTTTCTTTCTTTCTTTCTTTCTTCCTTCCTTCCTTCCTTCCTTCCTTCCTTCCTTCCTTCCTTCCTTCCTTCCTTCCTTCCTTCCTTCCTTTCTCTCTCTTTCTTTCTCTTTCTTTTTTAAGGGAAAGGAAGCATTTTGTTGCACTTTCTTTCTGCATTTGGACTGGCTCTTGCACAAGTCAGGAATTCTCTTCCTCCTATTACAATTCCTTAAAATCCCCAAATCTTCAAAATTCATCTCACTTCCTACACGAAGCCTTCCCTGATGCTCTCTGGCCCTAGCTTTTGATGTCTCTTCCCTCCGCCCCCCTTGGAAATCACTTTGTATATATTTTGTGTTATATTTGTATCTGTTACTTTGATGAAGATATATTTTGTGTATATTATTTATATGTGTACATGTATCCCCCTCCTTCTAGAATGTAAGCTCCTTGAGGGCTAGCCAGGATCCATTGTTCCTTTTTGTGACCCGTTGTGGAGGATGCCCTTTGTTTGATAGAGCAAGGGAGAAGAATGACTAAACTGCTGCTTTAGTATCCAGGAAACATTAAGAAACCTAGAGGGGGCCTCCTTAAGACCTACAGATCCACTTATGTCAGACACCATTTTATTTTGGCCCAGCTTTAATTAGAGAGGTCCAGAGAGCATCTAGGACAATCCCTTGCTGGATATCTGCATCAGGCAGCTCCTGTGGTCAGGAAAACCTGAGTTCAAATTTTACTTCTGATCTATGGGAGCCAGTTTGCCACTGGGCAAGTCATTTAACCTCAATTTCAATTGCTTCATCTGTACAGTGGGAACAAAAAGAGCAGCTATGACCTGGAGTTGTGAGGATCAAATGAAGTCACCTGTGTACCCAGCAAATGCTCACCAGTTATGGTGAATCTACCATCATCTGAGGCAACCCATTGTACTCTGGGGTAGTTCTAATTGCTGGGGAATTTCTCCCAATCTGTCTCTTTTTGACTTCTCCCCATTGCTTTGCTCTCTGGGATCAACAAGACTATTCTCTTTCACAATTCAACATTTCAAATTCCTCAAAGTAGCTATGAGATCTCCCCAGATCTCCTCTTCTCCAGGCAAAATCTCCCCTGTTCTTCAGATCAATATGTAAATCACATGGGACTTAGGGACCCTCCTGGTCCCACTCTACTGTCTAGACCAGTGGTCCTCAAACTTTTTAAATAGGGGACCAGTTCACTGTCCCTCAGACTGTTGGAGGGCTGGACTATAGTAAAAACAAAAGCTCCCACTCTGTTTCTGCCCCTCAACCCATTTGCCATAACCCGCAGCTTCTGCCCTCGGGCCGTGGTTTGAGAACCCCTGTTCTAGACCATCAGAGTCCTGGTCCTCCAACAGCACAGGAAGGGCCCTATCACTGATCAAAAAGGCTCTTTTGGATTTCAAGACTAGAAACAACAATGACGGGTTCTTCCTTAGTCTGAGGAAGACCGAGACCAGGCAAAAGCAGACAGAGTCCGGTGGCCAAGGAGGCCAGCAGCGAGTTGCCGAATGTGGAATGGGAATGGGAAATTAGAGGCAGCACAGGACAGTGGAGAGCAGGAGGGTTGGAGGATTGGGGGACTCTAGTTGAAGGCTGAGCCTCAACCCTTGTTAGCTATAATTTATCACTTCCTTGGTAGGAGTCCGAGGTTCCTTCTCTGAACAATGAGGATGGCAATGTAACCCTAACTTCACAAACACTAACACAGAAAAGTACTTTTGAAGTAAAATCTGGGACGATGAAGAATAGAATTATTTCAGGGTGAGATGAAAGCTCTGACCAAGGAAAGCTTCTTCTGCATCCAAACTCATCCAACACAGTTGGGATGAGGTCAAGGTCGGTCCCTTGGGAAGGGATGAGGGACAAAGAGGAACATATCCAAATGAAGTCAACAAGCATCTATTAAGTGCCTACTGTATGCCAAGTACTCTAAGTGCTGGGACTCCAAGGAAAGGCAAGGATAATTCCTGCCCTTAAGGTTTTCACAATAAACATGCAAACAACTATTTACAAATAAGTGTTAGACAGCTAAGCTGGACACAACCCAGAGACGGAATGGGGTGGCGGCATGTTCATTGCCTTCAAATACTTAAAAGACTGTCATGTGAAAATGTTCCCATGGAGCAGAGTATCTTCCCAGCTCTGTGAGATGTCTGAAAACAGCCTGGGTATACAGGTAGTGAGCTCTGAGTCACCCAATGGAATGGTGGGCCAAATTAGTTTTCAAGGTCTAGTTGGATGTCTGGCCCTCTTGTTGGGGCTGTTTGTGGGATGGAAGAGGCGGAAGTAGAAGGCTAGAAGACTGACCACTGAGGTTTCAGCCATTGCCGAGGGAGACTTTCCTCATCTTTCTTTGGAACCCCGTTCTCCCCAGGTCCTTCTCTGCCTGGCCCAAGAGGTCTCTGTGCACACTGGGAACCAGGCCTTTAGCTCTCTTGCCTCCTCTCTACCCTGCCTCATCAGTGGCCCATCCGTGGCCTCTGATCATCAGAGAGTGTTCATTAAGGACCCCGGCCATACTTTGGCCCTGTGCCAACCAAGCTAACGGCTTGCCCTTGCCCCCATACCTGGCAAGCTGGTGGGCTCTCTCCTGTCCAGGACTCTGAACACAGCCCCAGCTGTGGCTGTTGGGGGTGGAGGCCAGAGGACCAGCAAAGGCCTAAGCAGTGGGCATTAAAATGCATTTGAGTTCACCCAGGACAATAAAGCAAATAAGAGAAGCTTTAAGTCACTAATAAAAATCAAATGTAGGCCGTTTGCAGGAGTGATCAGCGCCAGCCTTGCTGTTCTCTTGTTAAGGGGCTGCAGCCATAAATAACTTCCCTGTGGAAAGCAGAGGAGAGGGGGAGTGAGGGAGAGGCAACGTAACAACACCAAATTTTTCATTTTTCTCCATAAATCACTTCAGCGTGCGATAATATTTGTTTTTTCTAATGAGTCTCTTGCGATCCATTCCAGGAGCTAACATCAGGGCCTGTCAGGGGGTGATGTGTGGTACAGTTCAACGCTTTACAAAAACTGCCTGCTACACAGATTTTTTTTTCTCCTCTTCTTTCCGCTAAGGATTCATGGAGCCCATTTTTTTTTCTGTCCCCAAGACTTGTGGAGTCTCACTTGCTGATCCATGGTCTTGAATCTCAGTTATGGAGCACGTTCCAGCAGACCACCTCGCCTAATACCCGGCGCAGTCCCAGGCCACCGCTACTTTCCAGGTGAACATCTCTCTGTTGGGTCTCAAGGTAGGGCCAGCAGGGAGAAGACCGCATGGAGCCCGGTCTCCCGTTACCTCTAGGAACCCCTTCCCAGGTCCAGCTCCAGGGCTGCGAATCTGGGCAGACTTCATTTCTTCACGTTCCCTCCTTGATGCCATATGGCCAACAGGGCCAGGTGTCCCTACCAATCTGGTTGTTTCTGCTTTCTTGTCTTCCAGGTCTGTCCCACTCATCTCTCTAGCCTCAGCCTTATTCTAGGCTTGGATATTATCCCCACACCCACAGGTCTTGTCTCCTCAATGTGACTTGTGCCTTGTCTCTGCCCTAGCGTGGCATGGGCTAGGCTCCCACTACCCTATGTGGAAAGTGCCCCCTTCATTTCCATCTTCCCAGGAAAGTCGCTATCACTGGTTTCCTGCTGCCCTGCCACACCCTTAGTTCAGTACCTTCTTCACCCTGTCATCTCACCTTCCAAGCCCCTTTTACCCCTTCACCAAACTTTATTCTTCCCTCCATATCCAAATAGGACCTCCAACCCTGCCTCTTTCCTGCATCATTCTCTGATTATTCTGCAGAGAAGCAGGGTACCACTTCCTCACCTGATGCAGGTATCTTAGCCCCAGTTCTCTTTCATTCTCCAGCCTACTTTTTTTTTTTTTTTTTCCCTTTTTGGTAAATGGGAGGGGGGGATATTAGCTGCTAGGATCATTGCAACTGCTGTCATTGTACTGATTATCTTTGCCTCTGTTTACTTTTTATCAATGATGGAGGGGCTGGGGTCACTTCATTTAATCCAAGTACCTGTGCTCTATGTCTGCTTCAGATACCAGCTCATAGTGGGGAGCGGGAGAAGCCTCCATTTAGTGCTGAGGTGGGCACTGTGCCAGCTAAAAGAAACTAACTGATCCTGGGCAAGGCTAGCGTCCACCATGAGTCCAAGCAGGGAGGAAACACTCAGCCACTTGACAGGATGATTGGATGACTGAGCACCTGGCCCCAAGCACTGTCTAACCCAATCAAATAACATATGTATTCTAATCAGATTTCCATTTTCTAATTAGCCAGAAGGGCATTTGTTAGGCCTCAAGAAGGAGAATCAAGGCGACATTTCATGGAAATCAAAGAAGTTTTCATGGAGAAGGAGGGTTCAGTGGGAGCTGTCATAAATCCATCAGTTTGACAGGGGCTTGGTGGTTCATATCTAGGCTTATGGTCATAGGTTTGCAGACTTAGGTCTGGAAGGAGCCTCGCCCCCTCAATTTACAGACTGGTCCTGAAACAAGCTCAGAGATGATAATGGGGGTTTTTTTTTGGAGTCACACAATTAGCAGAGGTGGAGCCTGGTCCCCAGATCTCCTGACCCCAAGTCAATGGAAGCAATAAGCATTTACACACCTACTATGTGCTGATAGTCCCTGTCCTCAAGGAGCTTACAATCCAGTGGGATTAGTTTATTAAGCACCTACTCCTATGTACTAGGCTTACAAAACCAAAAATGAAATGGTTCCTGTCCACTAGCAGGGGAAACTCAAATAGGCAGCCAAGTAAAGGCCTGATAATTTAGGGGAGGAGGAAAAGAGCCAGGCT
The DNA here is from genome assembly GCF_048593235.1 of Sminthopsis crassicaudata. Lineage (NCBI taxonomy): Eukaryota > Metazoa > Chordata > Mammalia > Dasyuromorphia > Dasyuridae > Sminthopsis > Sminthopsis crassicaudata. Next base: position 29,445,831 of record NC_133620.1, read on the forward strand.
AGATGACCATGGGTGGGGGGAAAGGTCAGCTGAAGAAAAATTCCTCATTAGACAGAATGGTTAGAGTGCTGATTCCCAAGATTCATTGCAGATCCAGGGTAGGAAAGCAGAGACAGGACAGCTGAAAAGAAAGAACTGCCCAGAAATGGAACTACCTGGAGACACGGAGTAGGAGAAAATGGATGAGAGGCATGCAGAAGGATGTGAGGCATTATTACAATGAGCTTTGGATTCCGGTCCAAGGTGTCTGGGAACAGGCCTTGAGGAGGACAGTGGAGGGCTCCTTTGTCTTTCCCACCCAAGCCCACCAGTCAGGTCTCTGCTGCTCGGATCATCCAGGCCCACTTGAGGCCCTCCTCTCCTCCCCATTTTTCTCTAGGGCACCCTCCTGGAGCTTGGGTTAAGAGGCTTTGGGGGCCTGTTGGGAGACCACCAAGGTCAAGGGAGTGCCACGGCCTTTTACCAATTTAACCACAAGCTCCTTTGAGACGTTGCCCAAGACTTATGCACTTTGGCGAATTTATAGCTGGCTAAACAACCAGACCCCAGAGGGCTCCCATTAGGAAGTCAGCCCAGAGGGGGCTTGCCAGTGACCACACCGTGTGGTTCTCCGCCTTACTCTGCTCAGCATATTGATCAGCCTAGAAAGAATGCCACAAAGAGATAGGGTGTTCCTGGAAATGTCAGGACTGCTCTTGGGGATGGGAAATTGCATTTCCTCGAACATTTCTCTGCTTGGTAGGGGTGGCAAGAAGCCACTAAATCCGTCTATGTTCACTTGTGGCAAGTGCCTTCTTCTGGGCCTCAGTTTCCTCGCCTGTAAAATGAGATGCTTCCTTTCTTGGTCTGCTCATTTCTAACTCGGTGGTGCTGCTATTTCAGGGGACTCGCGGCTGTTGGAGTTCATCCACATGGCGGTCATTCCTGGTCAGCTGGGGGCGTGTGGACGTTAAAACATACTCACGTCCGAAGCCAGCTGAGGCCTGGGGTAGAAGGGGAAGCCCTGCCGAGCCCCCGTAATGAGGGCCCTGGAGGGAAGTACCTACAGCTGGGGGCTCCAGTTCTCAGGAGAGGTCAAAGGAGCGGCCGAGTTAAGGAGCTGGGCCGGAATCCCCGGAGAACTCGGGGCAGGTAGGGGAGAAACCTAGCTTACCCCTGGCTCAGAGGGAGCAAGTCCGGGGCCACCGCGTTGCTACAATGAGTTCCGGCACTATGATTACCTTGTAATTATTTTTGCCATAAGAAATAAGATGACAAGACATGGGGGGAGGGGCTGCGAGGCAAGGGGCTGTGGGAAGGAGAAGCCCGGGACCAGGCACTGGCCGGACATAATCCCGAAAAGAGGGAAGTCCCCTCTTCGGACCGAGTTAGATGGGTCTGTGCTCGTGCAGACCCCGCAGGAGCGGGAGAACAGCTGTCCTGGACACGGTCTCACTCTCAGTCACACCTCGTTTGTGGGCGGAACTAAGCCTGGCAGGATCGTCGTTATTAATACTAATTTTGGATCCGCAGAGTTTGGTGGACGATGATAAACAGAAGCAGACAGACAGACAGACAGAAAGCCTAATGGGGATGTGTCAAGTTCTGGGCTTGAGCCCCCAGTCAGCTCAGTGGCACGGACGGGGACAAGCGGGGGTCCCTGGACGGCGCCCTCAGTACGCGGTAGTGGGCCACGGGAGCCTCCATGTCCCTGGGATCTTGGGGTGCACAGAAAGAGGAAATGAAGGGGGGTGGCGCCACCCTGGCACTATTCTGAGCATGCCCGGAAGGCCACATTCCTGGCTTTCCTTATCAGCCGGGCGTAGACAAGCGTGGGGGAGGGGTAGCTGGCGAAATCTGGACTGAGTCCAGTCAGTAACGGAATAAGTGACTGGGCCCCTTGGGAAAGGGTGGTCTGGCTGGGGGCTGCCCAAGCAGGAGAGAGGGCCTCAAGATGGAGGCTCTTGGGGAGAGGCGAGAGCTAAGAGGGCTGAGTATGTGGGGAAAGCATGAGCTCCTCATCTCCGGGGGTGTTCAAGGAGGGACTGAGGGTCCCGGAGCACGGCCGCGGGGCAGCCCCCCCCCCAGGCGGCCTAGATAAACGACCCCTAAAGTTTCATGAGTCAATAATTAGAATCTGGCTCCTTAGCGCTCAGCACAAGAGCTATAGCACATAGTAGGCTCTTCACAAATGCTTGTGGCGATCAAGCCTGGAGGGGGATGAGCAGCTCTTCACTTCGTGCAATGACTTGTGGGTAATTCTGAGGCCTGCGGCCTCCAAGTGGTACAGGCCCTGCCCGCGGAGTCCGCCGCGGCCCGGGCGCGCACAGCGCACTCTGCGGGGCGGAGAGAGGGCCTGGCGGTCACCGGGGCCGCGGAGCGCCGTTTGCCAACCCTCGTTGACTTCAGAGGGCGAAGTCCGGGCCAGACCGGGAGGACACGCGCGCGGCGGGGACGGAGGAGGGAGGGCTGGGGCCCTGGCCGGGACCTGGGCCCGGAAGCCCCGCGTCCCGCTCTCGCAGCGTCCCGCCGGGAGGCGCGGGGAGGTGCCCCACGCCGGACCGGCCCGGGCCGCCGGAAGGAGAAGAAGAGGAGCTGGCCGGCCAGCCGGCCCCGTTTCCGGTGAGGAGCGCGCGCTTGCCCACGCCCTCGGGCTAGGCCCCACATGTGTGCGGCGGCGGGAGGAGGGGAGCGGGGGCGCGCTCGGAGACGAGGGCGGCGAGGAGAGCGGGAGCGGGATAAACACTGTCATGGGCCGCTTCCATCATCTACTCACAAGAGCATAATAAAACCCTTGTAATATACTAGAACTTGTGTGGTCCCAGGGCCTCATTTGCATACTAATTACTGAGTGCAAATGGGACCTTGGTGGGGGAGGCGAGGCGGGCGGCGGCGCGCGGGGGCTCGCGCTGTTTGCTATGCCATTTTGTATCATGCTAACAAGCTAATCCCGCGTGCAGTTAGCTCCTGATATATAACTGCTCATTAGTATTATAATAAAGTACATGAAACCGCCATAAAACGTTATATACTGCACAAGTGTTGTTTTCTTGCCAATTATCTGGAGGCGGATTTATCACCGCAGTTGCCTCGAATTCCCCTCGGTGAGGTTTGGGCCGAATAAAGAAAGGTGTCGGTGGGGGGCGGGGAGAGGCGGAGGGGCTCCTTTCGAGGGGCCGACCATGTGTTTCCTGAAGTAGCACTTACCGAAGCGCCATTTCATGAGAGGCGGCCGGGAAGGAGGAGGAAGGGCCGGAGGGCCTGCGGGAGCGCTGGGGAGGCCTCCCGCTGGGACCCTCACCCCGCCCGGGGGCTGGCGCCTTGGGAAAACTAGTCCCGGTTCTGACCCGGCCTCCCGAACGCTTCACTAGCGCCTCCCCCTGGAAGAGCTCCCCGAAACCCCCCTCCCTTCCTTGCTCTCTGGGGGCCACCTGCACCCCTCCCCCACCGCCCCGGAGCCGCGGCTGTCGCTGCCGATAGGCCCCCGGCAGTAGTTGGGGGAGGAGCACGCGTCAGGCTCACGGAGGTCTGGGTTCAGCTCCCGCTTCCCACCGGTCGTGAGACCGGGACCTGAGTCTCAACGCTCGCTGCCCCCCTGGAAAAGGCGTAGGGAGAATGGCCCCTTTCAGGTTGCCGCGGGGCTCCGGGGATGACAGATGGGAAGTGCTCGGCAAACTTTAGCCCTTACGAAGTTGTCACATGTTATTTCGTTCCCCCTAAGTCTTCTCTTCTTCGGCTAAACCTCCTCCCGCTCCTTTGAGCCAGTCTCCGAGTCAGGCCTCGGCCCTTCCCCTCCGCGTGGCTCCGGCTCCTTTACGCTCTTCCCAGAGAGGCAGCCCGAGGCGCCGAGGAGGGAGAACTGGGAGTGAAATCCCGGAGAACTGAGCCGGACTCAGACACTCCAGCTGTGTGACCCGGCAAGCTTCTGGCCGCCTCAGTTTCCTCAACTGTAGAATGGGCCCCATGCTGAATGGTGGTTGTACTTCTAAAAAGTGCACAGTGTCGTGCCCAGGATAGGAGGTACTTAATAATGCCTATTCCTTTCTCCTTCTTCTACTAGAAGAGAACAAAACCCTCTAGAAAGGTGACTGGGGAGTAAGGGTGGAAGCACAAAGCCTTGTGAAGGGCTTATTCCAATCGTCCAGGGGGGTGCTAAAAACACAATATAGTGTAATGTATCATGAAATAAATAATAGAATAATAACCTAGTTGAAAGACAAGGTGAGTGTCAAAATACAACATAATGCAACATAACATGACACAATTAATATAATATAATAGTAACCTAGAGGAAAGATCAGAGTTAAGAAATTAGCTACCAGCAATATTGTGAAATAGAATCACCAGGGCTTGCTAAACGAGCAAGCAATTATTAAGCACCTTCTGTGTACCGGGAATCTATATTCCATATTGTTCCTATATCTATGTATATGCATGTACTAATTTATATTCTATCTTAACAGAGGTTAAGTGAAAACCCCTGGATTCCATAGTAATATCAACCCAAGAAGGACCAGAAGCTTTTAAAGATGAAATTCTGACACCACGAGACAAAGAGACCTAAGGAGAAACAGTTATGATGAGGAACCAATCAATTAATCAACGAGTCATTTATTAAGTGCATTCTGCGTGCTAAGCACCGTGGGAGGCCCTAGAACACAAGTATAAAGAATAAAGCATCTCTACTTCAAGGAGTGGTCCAAAGTGACTGATGTGGATACATAGGGAACTCATCAACCACCTCAGATTTCTAAAGGCCCCGAACGAAAGAAGGAAGCCAAGGAGGTGATGGAAGATGAATGTTACAGTGTGGCGCAGTGCTGGAAGAGGAGTGTCAGCAGTGCTCATGTTCAGGATGAACAGAAGCTGACAAGGAGAATTAAGACCCACAAAAAGAAACGGTTCAAAATTATGCTGGAGAGGCGAGACTCTGGAGATGACAAAAGAGATAGGACGGTTACACGCGGTGGAGAGGGCTAGGGCGAGAGAAAGTGGAACTGTCTGCTCATATTTTGCTTCTATTTTCTCTAGAAAGGGGAATGATTTTAGACTAGAGTTCAGAACAAAAATGGTGGAGAGCTGAAATCTTTGATAGTTAGGAAGCTATTAAGACAGCACCTATCCACCTTTGCTAAGTAAAGTTCTTCCCCCGCAGGCCTTTCCCGGTCTCTCCTTCTCCCTCCTTACTCTCAGTTATTCAAATTCTCTCCTGAAATGCATCATTCTTCTTTGTGTACTTATTAGAGCTGCATCCAGTAGAATGTAAACTCCTTGAAGCCAGGGATGCCGAATTTTCTTATCTTTGTATCTCCGTTACCTAGCATAATGCTCTGCAAATTCCGGGTGCTTTAATAAATGTTGGAGTAGGAGTAAACTAAATTGAGTTGAACTGATTCTCTGGGACCAGGAGAATGGATAGGTGTGACTGCTGGCCACTCTTCAAATGGAGAATGTATTTACATGATTTAGGAACAAATGCTGAAAATTTTCAAAATGGGAAAGGAGCACAAAATGCAAACTACAGCGAGTGAGAATGACTTCAGTCCTTAGGCAGCTATATTACAAAAGGGCTGATGAGTGAAAAGGAAGCAATCCATCAGCTAATGAGCACTGATTAAGCACTTACTAT